>NC_090451.1:669820260-670163071 GCF_031143425.1 Pleurodeles waltl | reverse complement strand
AGGGAAAAGGTACGCTCTAAATAAAGCTTGCCTACCCTGTATTTGCCAATCTTGTGTCACCCATACATTCTTTAAATCAATAGTGCTCTTCCAGTATTCGTAACTGTCAAATGCAAGACGGAAAACAAAGGAATCTGAATAAATCAGTTTTGTGTCAGCAAAATGTTTCTAATTTTTGAAGGAGGTAACTTGAAAGAATATGACTCTGGATTTTTTATGTCATGCCCAGAAAAATAAGTGAATTTATCCGAATAATGTTTTGGGCTCCCCACAAGTGGAGTTGAACAATGTTCCCACTGTGTGTAGTTAAATACTGATCTATGTCTAGTTGCACAGCGCAGGTAGTAATGTCCCCAGATGTTATAGCAGAACATTTCCCCATAATTCTTTGTATTAGTGTATACATCATCACTTTCAAACACTGAATAGTCCTTCATTTCAGTTAACATTGAATCAACTGTCTGGCATCCCAATCATCAGATGCAACACCAGGTGTAATTACATCAGTCAAAGAAATGTTGAAGACATATGGAATTTGAATGACCTCAGTAGGCCTGTATATATCACATGGAACTTTGTCCCACACAGTTCTATCAGGAATTGGCACAGCTGAAATGTTCACAAGGGACAAGTCTCTTTGGACCTTATGCGAGGAATGACATGGAGTTAAAACTTCATCCACAGGCTCAACTGAGGAGCGTTCAGGAAGGTAATGAGCATTTATAAGTAAAAAGAAAATAGTCACAAAACCAATCCAATGATACAATGCAAAAAATCATCAATGTCGATGAAGTAACCAGAACCAGTCTCTGCAAACGCGGGAGCAGGTGCATTACCGGTGCATGGATCCACGTCATGTGGAGGCTCATAATAGACATCTTGGACAGGTGTTGTTGTTGAAGTGGTAGCTGGAATCAGCAAGACCTCGTTTTCTGCCCTCCCCACGGTCGAGGAGGTATTTGTAGCATCGTTGGACATGCTTGTGTAGTCAGAAGTATTGTTAGTTCTGCTTTGAAGAGGTATGTCCTGTTAGGTACTGAGAGAGGGACCGGGAACTACCCAACGCTCTGGGTCTATTGTGCAGGATCGGCCACAAGGTGAAGTTTGACGTCATCAATGGAAATAAATCTGTTAGCTTTGGAGCCTGGCCTGGTGGTAAGATGACAGTTCTGGTACCTTGTATTCCCAGGACTGGGACAGGTGTACTGTAGAATGGACCAAATTCCTTCACAGTGATCTTCTCACAAACCAGATCCCAACCTTTAGGAATCTAGCCAGTAGAAGTTGTTGGTAAATCCCTTATTCCTAAGGTGGCAGCACTGGCAGATGATTTTTCATCACAAAATTGCTGAAGCTCCTGTAAGACAGTGAGATGTTTATGTCAAAAGGTGTATCTGCTGCCACCATACCAGGGCCATCAAGATCTGGGACATACATAGGTATCCCAAAGAGAACCTCATAGGGAGTGCGTACCCCCAAAGACCTTCTTGGCAGATTATTCAGTGCTCTATGGGCCCCATATAGGTGTTGAAGCCAACTTCTGCCAGAACCTAATAATCTAGCTGGTAAGGACTGCTTTAGTTCACAATTTCTCCTCTCCATGACTGAATTTCCCTCGGGATGGTATGGTGAGGAGTAATGGAGTTCAACACCCATCGTCCCCATGGTATCCCTGAATGCCTTAGAGGAAAAAGCAGGGCCCTGGTCCGAATGTAAAGCTGCAAGTGCATATGTACCGATAAAGATCAGCAAGTCTTTTGTAAAAGTTTGAGCGTCAGCTGACCGCTGAGGCCATACCCACAGGAAACTAGAACAACAAACTACAGCAACTGAGATGTATTTGTATGCACCATCAGGTTGAATGGTCCAGGTACACACATTGTAGTGGCCTGTTGGACACTAAGAGGGATGTCTGTGGTGGGCGTTTGATGTTGGAGCCTTAATCTGCTGGCAAATGTCACAACAAAGGACATATTGTTTTGTCTGTTTGTATAGACTTGTCCACCAGAAGCGTTTCTGTAAGAGTGTTACTGTGGCCGAAATACCATCATGTGCAGAAGCGACACCGTGATACGCTGCTTTTATCAGGTCTAATCTCTGGACTTGGTTGGGGATCACTCGATCGCCAACCCCAGGAATTGGTGCATAGGCAACATTCTGTGACCTGATCTGGTAAGAGTATTTTTTAGGGTATGCTTTTAGAAGAGGCTTGCCTTCAGCCAAAGCTTTCATGGTAGCCAATATTGCATTATCCAATCTCGTCTGAGAATGAGTCACTGCAGCCACAGAAGCCCTAGCTACTGCAGATTTGGCCCCTTCATCGGCCAGTTATTGCCGATAAAGTGTACTCATAAACGTTGGTGGCCCAATGTATGTACTACATGGACACAAGGTAGCTTATCCTTAAGATCGGCCACCCTCCCCCACAGAGTTCTGTGTTTTATTGTGTTCCTGTTGGAGTCTCTAAACTTGTTCAGTCACCAATGATTAAGATAATCATTGTAGGACTAGACGTAGTAGTATGATTCACAGACAATTAAAGTCAGTAATCCTGGCTCTGTGTGTTCTAGCGCTAAAATAAGGGCTTTGAGTTCGTCCAGCTGAGCTGTGCAGTCCCCTAGGGTCTGCGTGTAAGTATTGTGAGGGTGGAATACACCATCCTTCATCATTCCGCTCACAGCTGCGCAAGCAGCGGAGTATTGATGTTTGGTACCTACAGCTGGTTGTGCTGAACCATCAGTGTAGATGACAGCATGGTATCTGTCAAGTGGCAAAATATCTAGAGGAGCGGGGTACACCTGTTTGTATTGGAGATATTCTTGTGTCTGAAGTTTAGGATCAAAGATGTAGTCTACATTGTTGGCAGTCAGGGAGGTTGCCCACTGAATCCAACGTGGATGTAATGCTTTAGCATTAGGAACGCTCGCTTTGGTCATGGCCTTTAATGCTGGCACCGGAGTAAAGACAATAATGCGTTTCCCTTGGGCAAGTGGCCTCTCCTTAATAATAGCCATCTAAATTGCAGTCAGAATTTTTTCTGTGGGTGCAAAACGTTGTTCTGCATTGGAGTATAAATGTGATTTATATGCTATGGGCACCGTGTTACCCTCATTAAAGGGGACATAAGTGAACCCAATGGCACCTGAAATTATTCTGATGACCAAATTTGTTTTGTTGTCACTGGTGTGCAAATGTTTTGCTTCTAGCAGGTCCTGTTGCAATTCCCTAAGGATGCATGTGTGTTCAACTCTCTAGTGTCTGCTAGAAAAATCAGGCGTATTAAGTCATAGAGTGGCTTGATACGTTGTGCATAGTCGGGAATGTAAGTTCTTCCAAAATTAAAGAAACCAAGTAAAGACTGTAGTTTCTTGATTGTATTTCATGGCAGGAGTTGAGCAAATTTTTCTAGAAAGTGTGGGACCTGGCTCTTGCACTCGTTTGATAGCTCGTTTCCCAGGAACTATACGCTGACAAAGGCTATTTTAGTTATCCTAAAATTAAATTTGTAGCCAAGGGCTGCGAACCCTAAAACAATCCGATTGACTGGCAAGATGAATGTTGAGGTCATCATCTGCGAGATAACAAGACGTGCTTGGGGCAGCAATTACATAAAGAATTCCTCTAAAGCAAAAAGTGGGAAAGAACTTAATGTGAATACCTACATCTTATCTATCTACTGGCGCTGATAGTGACACCTTAGCAAAGTGGCACTGACAGCAAGAAACAAAAACATTGTCCTAACTAGAAACAATGAGGCCACCTTGGAAACCTAGAATTAACTAATTGAGCTAAAACAGAGCAAGCGAAGTAAGGTAAAAGTCACTGGGTGACGGGGGCACAGGTCTGCAAGCCAGAAGGCTAAGCTAACTCCTGCTTCCCATTAAACAAGATAGTATTTACAATGGAATAGCCATTTGTGATTCACCAGGCACCACCACTTGAGCTCTTTGACCTCAGAGTTTGAAGATCGTGGAAGATGCCCTGATGCTCCAGCCAAATCTGGAGGCGTAGAGCCACCTCACACAAGACCCTGGACCCAACTCCACCCTGCTTGCTCTAGTACCACATGGTGTTGTCCATGAGAGCCTGTACCAGCTTCCCCTTGTGAACTGCAGAAAAACCACAAATGCTAGACGAATGAATCACAACTACAACAGATTGATGTGGGGTTGGTGTCCACCAGATACCAGAGTTCTCTGATCTCCACCTCTGCCAAATGACTTCCCCTTCCCACCATCAGCTCTGGGTGGGTAGGGAGACTAAGACCAAAGGAAAGCAGTTTGGATACTGCTACTGTGGTGGGAGGGTGATTGGAAAGATCTGTGCCCCTTGGGACCTGCATTATGCCTGTGTGAACCCCATCTCAGACAGGACAGGGTTGACTGTTGCCAGGCAGCGATCCCTGGTGCTGTTTCTCCCTAAATCTCTCGATAGCTCCCAAGGGTCAAAATCAATGAGAAAACAGTCTGGCAGCGGTCAAAACCCAAAGATGATGTTGTGGCCTGGCTCCCCTTGAAGTTTTCCATTGCATAATCAGCCTCCTCAACAAACAGTCGAGATCCTCAAAAATGCTTGTCCATAAGGACTGCCTGGACATTTCCAGAAAAGCCCATAGACCTCATCAGTGCATTGCGGCAGAGAAAAACACTAGTGCTGACTGCTCATGCTAAGTAATCATTGGTGTCCAGGCCAGAACAAATTACGTATCTGCCTGCATGTTGACCATCCTAAGTGGTTTGAGTCAGGGAGGCTCAAAATGCCACAGGAACGGTTGGCAGACCATGTCTCCGAGGACAAATGTGTAATGTACCGATAGGCAACTGGCATTGTCCAACCTTAAGGCTAGCTTGGCAGATGAGAACATTTGTTTCTCAAATGCCTCTATCCTCTGATTCTCGGTCCTCAGGGATTTTGGAGAATTAACTGGGGTTCACTATGCTTAGGAAATTGAGTTAAAAAAAATCAGGGTTGCCCGATGTAGGTTAGTGGCATAAGGCTACCTGCCTATTCACAAGCGGGTGATAACTTGGATTAGAGCAGGTACCCATTAATGTGTCTGTTATGCCTTAAATTAATGCTAATACGTATACTAAGAGCTCTGATGTTGCATTTTCAGACTGCAGAACTTCTGTAAGTACCTTACAGAGAGAGTACTTCGGAGACTAAATCCAAGATCTCAACTGCATGGATAATCACCACAGCAAAGGAAGCACTTTTTCCTATTGTTGTCCCTGGTGGTGAAATCAATCCAGTATCAGAGGAAGTATCAAGGCCACTGGCCTCCTGTAGGTTGTGGTCATTTTAATGTGGTGTAAAACTATCCCCTTCGTTTCCATTCTCATCCCGAAGTGGGGTTTGCTTTTATCCAAGTCAAAGAGCTGATAATACACCCGATCGCAGCTTTGAGATAAAAACAGTGTTCTGTCTGGATTTGACAATATGGGGATCGGGTGCATATGGTTGTATATGAGACTGTTGAGGCCGAGATGAACTCAGCTTGGAGTTGGACACTTGTATCAGTAAAGTGTTCTCTTCCAACACAAGTGGAATCGGGGCTGGTATTGATGTCAAAAGGACCAGCACAGATTTTTGCAGTTTGGTGCAGAACCCTAGGAGGGTTTTAGAGGCACAGATGGCGGGGAGGATGGATCCCAGGTGATTACTCGACTGAACGTCCCTATTGATCCTTGGGGCCTGAAGCAGCACCTGAGAGCACAGAAAGAGTGACCAAGACTCAAAACATGGCTTCCCTAACGTTCTCAGTCTGCTTTGATGTATTGCCAATGACCCAAGAAATACAGGGTGCATCAGGACCAATTGTGGAATTGGCCTCTCAACAGAAGATCACAAGCAAGACTATATGACACCTTGTGACTTTTCTGACAAAAGAGAGTGGCTAGATATGGACAAGTCCTGCTTGGCCTGCTTACGCTTCAGTTTCGACTTGAACTTTGACTTATCAGAAGACTTTGGCCATGAAGAGGATCTATCGTGGAAGCTGCCTCAAGAGCGGGAACGAGTCCAGCACACGGTCTCGAGCACCACAATGTGGTTTCTTCCAAAGTTCAGTAAAATATTTATCTTTTCAGTGCTTGTTCAAGGATGGTATGAGCTACCCGTCAACTGAGGCAGCTGAGGACAATCCAACTGAAGGCCATTTTTATTCAAAACAGTTTCTATTTATTTCTTTTCAGTCAATTTTTGAATGTGGAGATTGTGAAAAAACAAAAGACCGTCTTCCAAAGACCCCTACAAGTGAGATCCTTCCTTCTGAATAGTCTCTCTTTATGTCGGCATTGGTACCAGAATTGGAAAAGCATTCTGTCTCAAGCAGTGACTTCCTTAATGTTTGTTATGAAGTCCACAGTCTCTAATTCAGAGTCAAGGCCTTGTTAAAAAGTCCTGGACCCACTGAATGGCCATTTTGTCTGATGCAGAATGAAGACTTCAAGGACGGGCTAGATAGCCCAAACCAGAGTCAAGGACTTATGGCACAGCCATTCTGTAACTTCTTGGCAGCGTAATGCCTTCGGATTCATTAGGGCACATTCCTCACACCAGCTGGAGCTGTGTCCCAAGCATAAACATTGAAAACACACTTGGTGTGGGCCTGTCACCAACATTTTTATTTTGATAGTCACAACACAATTTAAAACCTGAGGTTTTGGGAGGGGACATTGTTCCCTTGCATTCAAGTTTTTTTAAAAAACTTTTAGCACAATAAAAAAATCAGACGAGACCGAATATAAAGAAGGTGTATCACTTAAATGCACTTCCGAGGTGGAACAGAGTCACTGTGGAAGTGCACTGGTCACCCACCAGCACATGGGATATTCAAAAGGTGAGGAATCTGCAGTTAGAAATATCTGTCAGAATATGCCTATCTTGCCTTATCAGACATACATTTTATTTTACTGTTTTCAACGTATACACCCATTTGCAATTTACCTTTTCAGCCAGGCCAGAAAGTTGCATGGCGTGGAGCATATTTTAGAAGTTTGAGCTCCACCATATGCATTAGCAATGGAGGTGTTGCAATGTTGCAAAGTCTTTTCTTACAGCTGTATGTTGATTTGAAGTTAGCTGCACTATATCTCAAACTCATGTTCTAGTATATTTTTTATCATAGTTACACATAAGGGCGTTTTCAGTCTATGCCCCATTGGGTTAGTTATTGCAGTTTCCGCTGTACTATCACACTCACATAAATGTAGCAAACCTCATTTATGTTTTATAGAAGAAAAATGTTGGGAATTTGAAGACAATTTTATCCTTGGGGAACTGAGTGAGACACGTTGAGGAGAACAGCAAATTAATTGCAATGAGGCATTGAAGATTGGCCTTTTATGAGGCTTGTTACTTGAGTGATAAATTTTACTGCTGCCTAGCTAAATGGGTCTTCATTTAAGAAAGTATTTCTTGAACATCCAACTCATGTGATTGTCATAAATCAAACTGAATTTGTTCTTTGAAAAGAAACAGATTTGCCCAGGCTCTGTGAGAAATACTTTGATTTTGTTCTAGGTTCATTCTGTACAGGGTGCTTGAAGCGTTTTCTACACGACCACGTTAGTTGGCTGATTTGTGTTTTTTAATATTTGAGTCTTGGCTGGGAATCAGGGAAGTGTTGTATATGTTTTGTGTGGATTCGCTGTAATGTGCTTTGCTTCAAGGGTGGAGAAGGTCTTAAAGCACAGTTGAAGAAACAAAGCATGATTACTACCTCTTTCCTCCTTCGGGGGCTTTTCCCATTGCAACGTCAACATGGGTAGCAAAAACAAGCACACAGTGTTCCAAAACTAGCACAAGCAATGTTCTGAAATTGAGCATTACGTCACAGAACCCCAGTGGTGATTCACAGTGTCAGTTGTTGGCCGAACAGCACAAACAAAAACACCCGCCCTGTGGTGCCACCCATGGTGCCCGGCTTGACTTGTATTGCCAGTTAGACAGCAGCTTCCTCACCTCCGGCATGTCTGGAGGAGGGCAGCCAGAGATGCTTATGAATGATGGGCTTGCATCTTATGACCAGTGGGAAAGAGCTTATGTACCTCTTGTGTGCCTGGTTAAGGACAGTATAAGCCACCTATCTACTGAGGATCATTGAGTTCAATCTAAGCGGAGGACACTTATTTAACACAGTCCCTATTTATTTATTTCGTGTCAATTGGAGGACACTGCGATGGTGAAGAAAGTAAGGATCCCTCTCCCATTGACCCTCTAATAAGTTGGATCCTTCCCTCAGATGAATGTCTCAATCCCACACAAGTGTTCCTTGAATTGGAAGAGCACGTTGATTATAGCTGAGAGTATCATAGTGTTTGTTACGAAGTCCGGGCAACACTGGATGTCCACTGTGTCTAATTCTGAGTCAAGGCCTAAAGGGACGGTGATATTGTTGGTTACAAAGTCCAGGCCCCACATGGTGGCCATATTGTCTGACGCAGAGTGAAGATCTCAAGAAAAAGCTATAAAGCCTGAAGCAGAGTGACGGCCATGTGGCACAGCTATTTTGTCTTATGCAGCACCCACGCCCCATAAGTTGGAATAAAGTCCAGTGCAGAGCTCAGGATTCATGCTGTAGAAGGTAGATCCCAAACATCAAATGTTACTCATACTTTATATGGTACATCCCAAGCCTCAGTTATGGTCTTTTTGTCTCCTGATCACTTGATACTGCAAAAGTGTGTTACAAAGCCCCAGCCTCATGGAGTGATCGTACTGTCTAGTGCATAGACCAAGCCAAATGGAACATTATAATATCTGGTACTGCAGCAAGCCTCAATGGATGCTGTTACCATCCGGCGCAGAATTCATCTCATGGGAAGGCCTAGTGATGAGTGAAGAACATGAGTTGAGGAACATCGGTACTGGCTGGAGCAAAGGCCATCCTCACATGAAGGCCATATGCTCCGGTGCACAGCCAAAGCCTTATAGGATGTCCTTATGGCTGTGTGTGGAGCTCAAACCTTATAGAGTTTATATGCTATTTGTTGCAGAGACCAGCCTCTTGAAACAGCTGTACAGTTTATACCACAGCACTAGCATTGTGAAGCAGTCATATTTGTTATAGCAACACCTCGGCCTCACCGGATGGCAGTTCTGTTTGATGCTGTACATATGCATCAAGGAGCATCCACATTGTATTATGTCAAACTAAGGCCTTGCCAAAAGGCAACACCATCTGATGCAGAGGGTAAGGATCTTCAATGTTCATAATGCCAGATGCAGAGCCCAAGAATTGATAGTGGCAGGGTGAGCAATGGGAATTTCTTTGAGTTCTTTTGGGTGAGGTTGGTGCTAGATATTCTGCATTTTGCCTTGGGTGTATATCAGGTAGTCTCAAATTACAAAAACATATATATCCCATGAACAAAATCCACTGAATCATAGACAAAGAGTCCAGAGATTAAACTGTCAACAACCAATAATTACTTGAAGTGATATTGGTAGTAGTTGAAAAGACATTCCAAACTGAACTGGGAAACATTTTTATAGCAAACTATTTTTCATTCTTCTATATATTTACCAAACAATCCAGAGAACTTAAAAATGTTGCACCTGAAGCAAACCTGACCACATTAATTCTGATTGAAACACTATGATGTTTCACAATGTGCCCTGAATAGTACCTACAGAAGAATGTGCATTTGAAATTAACAAAATGCTTTCACCACGTGTATTCAAATTATGTATTAATAATCAAATGTTAAATCCCTTTATTTGGTGTATTTTCCCATAATACACATTCCTACAAAGATGCAGGCAATAGGGGAAAATTCTTCTCTGGGTACGAAGTGAGAGGTCATGAACCACTGTCTGGGGTAGGGGAGTAAACCAAACTAACATTGGTTGAACTGGGTGGATGAGTGCATAACAAATTTATCTTAATTGGGGGTGCAAGAGCTTTTTGGGAGAGCAATGTAAGGGGTAGCAGCAAGTGGGGATAGTGGGGTTAATGAAAATACGTGTCCTGCTGTACAAAACTAAACCAGTGAGACCTGGGCTCATTGTGTCCAAACTGAACTACTGTGGTTCCCTCTATTAAGCCATAACTAATCTAATTTGCAAAAACTCAAAATGCTGTACTCTATAACACTGTGTAGGTTAATTTAGGTCATTTAGTTAGCCTGCACAGTTTCACTATCCACATTGATAAGGAAAGTACTCACCTAGCAGAGTGTTACTAGTTCAAAGTGCTGGTCTTTGACCCATGAAGTTCTATGCAATAAAAGTAGATCACCAACAACAACTGATAATGACACTCTAAATCACATGAATGCAGTTTCTGAAAATGGCTAACAGCCCCCTCCGCCGACTGGTTCGATGTGGAACCTGGCAAATGCAGCTAAGGCTCCTCAATTCTCAGAATGCACACCACTATTTTTCACATCTTTCAACTTGTGTGCCCAGAAAACTTTATTTCCCCATTCCTGACCATTCCGCCCTTCCAGACAACCAGCCAATCAGCAACAGTAAACTGAACATTTCACTCCTTTCCCGATGGCCTAGTTGTAGTGATCTTCCCTCTGCTTGTTACTGACCTCCATTCTTCTCGTCTATCCACCCATACCGGATTTTGTGTCACTTGCACTTATAAGATTCTTTTGGTGCCTGGCTGCATACCTTTCAGTGACTCAAAAGGTGATGTCCCTTTAATAAGTGAGGAGCCACCCTATAACCCAAATTATTTTTCCAGCTTTCTCGCGCAAGGAAGTCCAGGAGTTGAATATTGTCCATCATCAATCCTCTCTACAAGCCTAGCGGGTTGGGGCCAGTGCTACTCCGTCACACGTGAGACCAACCTTCTGTACAAATACAGCGGTCACTTTTGATGCAATCTAGACACTACTGTTTGGTGCATTCACTTCAAAATTCGCCCCCTTTTCACTGAACGAAAGAGCTTGAAATCAAGGTTTTGTAATATCAGCAGCAAGCTTTACCAGTATTTTGTTATTAAGTGAGTTGTCAAAAGCTACAAAAATGTCAACTTTACCTCTGCGTTCTTTGGCTTACTAGAGAACACACTCCGCACATGCATGCATATACACACACAAATAAACAACAAACACTCAACTTACAACAGGTGCTTTGGTGAAGCATGAGATAGGGGGGTCACACTGTGTCGCTTCTTAGCATTAACCTTCGTGCTATAGTTTGGCTGCACGTAAAAATAAAAACAATATCCTAGGAATATTTCCTTGTGCTCACATACGCTTTATAGATTTACTCTGCCATTCTGATCATTTTATAGCACACAGTAAATCTAATTTTACCTAACAAGATTAGATAGGGAGTCCATAAGTGGTCTCAAAATACACTTTCCCAATCCTCTCTTTGACCCGCCTAGTAGTTCAAAGTCCTAGACCATGAGGAAGTACATAAGAACCACTTGGCATGGCCCTGTGGTGCCCAGTTATTTTTCTGGGCAGCCTTTGTCATATGTTTTAGCCAACTGACCGAACATCCAGTTGGATAGGTCCCATGGAGCAAGTGTGAGTAGACACTCTTGTGCGCGTAGCTGGAGGCTCTTGGTGTGCATAACAAGCAAATTTGTGGAAGGGTGGGCTTGTGTGAGTAGCGGAGCTAAATTCTGAGTAGAAGGCCTTATGTGTATGTGAGATTGGGGTATGTAGGTAAACTCGTTTAAGGAGGGGAGCTCTTGCATTTACATGTGTGTGAACGTATGCAGTGGGCATTTAAAAGTCAGAAGAGGTAGACACAGAAGTATAAACTGCTGCATTTCTTGGTGTAAGTTAAGATGTCCTACCACACACTGAGTGATAGGTGGACCAGTCTGGAGAGACTCTCTACACATACAGAACATGATAGTCTCAGGATTGATGGAAGCAAAAGGATTCTCAACTTCAACGCAGCCAAATATTTACCAAAACATCTTCCATCACTTAATTTCACTTTCTCCCAGAGATTATTTCTACCTAATTTTTGTGTGCGCCCAAAAGAAGGTGGAGGGACATTGGTTCAACAAGGAAAGTTTCTGCAGTACAGCCACTGCTTGCCTAAGCTCACAGATCTTGGTTCATTTCCAGTTGGTGCTGGAATACCGAAAGGAACCATGAGTAACTGTCAAGTTCCGGAAACATCTTGTCCTGGCCTTTTCCGTTTGCACTCTGCTACATCTTAGTTTTGGTGTGTATATGTATGTGTTTTATATATACGAGTTTTTTTTAAGTACAAACATGGCATTGCAGGGTTGTACTACGGAATATTAACACCAATAACTATCGTGGTAGAAGAATATTGAGGACTGAATATTGTGGGACAGAATGTCGAAATGTAAGTGCCTATAGGTTAAGTATAGATCTAACTCCTAACTCCACAACTATGTACCTTGAAGATATATGTACCACAAAGGCATATAATGTGGAGTTAGGTATAGAAAATCTAGACGTACCCGTTCAAATTTTATTTTCAGTATTCTGTCCTTGATATTCTATTCCATCAATAGGGTGGTTTGATATTCAGGGACACACCCGTTACAGGCATCATAACCACCAGAGATATTGCAGCAAGGTTCAATAACAGGGTTTTTGATCATTTTCATAAATGTCCACAAGAATGAGAAAAGTTGACCTCCAGCATCCACCTTATGAAAACAAGAGCCCACAAAAAATACATCATCAGGAAAGGATAGTACAAGGGAGAGTATCACAGAGAACTTAGGGTCCCACAGCCTGCAAAATTCTGGATGGATAACTCAAAGAGCTTTAAATGTGTGAACTGCAAAACACTACCTGTAATATTCTGGATGGATAATTCAAAGAGTTTTAAAGGTGAGGGGAGAGGGGCATAATTCTTGATGGACGACTCAAAGTTGTAAATGTGAAAAGATGGATAATACAAAGATCATTAAATTGTACTCTTCGTCACTGACGAGGAATGCATGGCGTTTCAAAAGGGGTAATGTCATGTTGCCTGTAAGCAAATGAACTAGTTGCTACATGTAGGAATTGCTAATGCTGACTCAGTTGAAGGACAGATCTGCCAAAACCAAAGCTGCTGCAAAAGATGAGCTGGCTTTAGCGTAGAGCAGTTCCTGTAGCCCTGTTGTAAAAGAGCGGAAAGAGGGAGAACGTAAAGGCGCATAGTTGGAAGCAGTTCCTACCTTCTTCAGAAAATAACGAACCATAGACTTCATACAACCAAAGCCATGGTTCAGGATTATAACTGAAGAGCAAAATCGCATAATTTGTTCTCACAATATTTTATGACCTTCCATTAAAAATTTACAAAGTTCATTGAAATTAACTGAATGACTAGAAATGGGGATTGCCAATATATCACAAGACGTTTTCCAGCTAGGGCACACTCCAGATACAATTGCCTTGCTAAGCACCCGCTGGAGACTATTTGTGCACAAAATGGGTCTTGGAAAGCAAAAAAAGCCTCAAAAATGTGTACTGTGAAATTTTGGGAATTGTACGTAAGACAAGCACTTTGTGGCTGTTACAAATAACTGTTACAGTTATGTCTGAATTATTTTAATTGTTAAGGACAGGTCGCAGTTTGTAGGGTCCATGCGTTTGTCTAGCCTTAAAATCATCTTCCTGAGTGTAAAAAGTTGAAACCAACAAAGAGTAAAATTCATGGGATGGGAAAAGGTGAAAGCTGGATGTGTTTGAGAGACAGGAGATTGTATGGCAGTCCTATGGCAGGAGGGTGCCCAGAGATGCAAACAGAGTAGAGTGTCTATGAAAAGCCCGCCTATTCCAGAACCGAGCTTAAGGCACTAACTAACATTTTCTGTCTATTCAACAGAAAAGCCATGATCTACTGTCTCAAATGCTCCATAGACGTTGGCAGACACAAAACACCAGCACAGGTACACCAAGGAAGAGCTCAGTAAATGAAAAAATAAAATAAAAGAATGAACATCACGTACGGCAATAAGCTTATTAAACTGAGATGCTAAAAGAAGTATTCTAAAATACTAGCCCAGTGGCAAGATTCAAGACTTCCAACGCTGATGAGCAACATTTTATTAAATAGAAATGAGCACCTGATGACATTGGATTGGTGAATCTTGCGAGTACTACAACTCACAAACATTTTCCATTTGCTGTCATATTCTCGGCTTTCGTCATGTCTCGGCATTCGTCTTACCAGCAATGAACTAGCCTTCCGGAAGGCTCTCAAAACATGGTTGTTCAAAGCATAACTCTCATGGTGGTCTAGGTTGTCTCGATATCACCGCTGGGAGGCCTACGGGTAGCCATGCGCTTTATCAATCAATATAACATAACATATAAGTCGATGCTGAGAAGGTTTTTGACCAAGACCAGAGTAGTTCTATATCCTTTGTTCTAGAAAATTTGGGTTTTAGATGTAACTACATTAGCTAAATTTCGAAACCTATAACAAAAGGCAAGGTCTACTTCATAGTTTGGCGGAGCATGAGCACTGCCATCAGTTAGTGGGATACAGCCCCGCTAAACTCTGCTAGCCCACCTCATTTAGAGTTGGTAGAACCAACCTGGGTGGCTGTCTGCCCCAGAAAAGATGTCTTGGGCTTCATATTGGTATTGAAATATATAAATAGCACACTCCTTTGGATACTATATCTGAGTACATTTGCATGTATCAGGTTTGCAGTCGTCACACAAACAATTAAAGATTTCCTACTCACAAGCATGTATGCCCCTTTAAATTCTTGCTGTCCAGATTTAGCTTTTTATTGAAGTGGTTTATAGCAGATGAACCTAGACAGCTCAGCTCTGAGTCTAAAAACGTTCCTATATGAGGAAGTACAGAGATAGGTGTCTATGCAGATAAGGTTGCCTCCACTTCAAGGTCATCCCTTTGGTCTCACTTTTTTTTTTTTTTAAACATATGTTTTCACAACAAACCAATAAAAATCAGCCAGCAGGCTTGACACCGAGACAAAACAGCAGTAAACAGATAACATAACACAGGTGCAGATAGTAGCGATGTTAACCTCATCAAGCCCAGCAGACGAAGAGCAGCATCACAGTTAAAAGACAAAGGCAAGGAAGCCTACGTGAATAAAAAGTACAAATCAGAAAAGTACATAAGCAAAATCGCCCTCCCGATGCACCACACATGCAAGACCCACTGCTTTCCCCATTCAGAACATGGGGGAGAAGAAAAGTAATGGGGGAGAAGAAAAGTAATGAAAGAGAGGAAAAGGCCATTAAGGAGGTTCAGCCAGGGCCAGGCTCTGTGCTCCATCTTCCAAGGCATTGCGGATCCACCAGAAGGAGAACCATTAACAAGCACGTGGACCCCGCGATCCATTCACAAACCAGCTAACAAGATAGCATCCCATGCAGGCAAGACTGGAACTTTTTAACCCACCCACCCCAGAGCCTCCTCCCTGCAATTCACCTCCCTTTCACAGTCCGCCCACTTTGTCAACTGTAACCACCAGCAGTAAACATCAGGACCGTGGACAGACTTCCGACACATAGGCAAATGCCTGCAGGCAAGGACCAAAAACCTATCAGTAACTTCTAGCTGCCGCCCGTTCATGGAGGCCTAGCAAGCATAAAGAGGAACTTAGAGGAAATTCTATGTCCATGGTCCCGCGAACCACCTGGACGACCACTGTCGCAAAGGGTAGTAAAAAAAGGGCAAGACCAGACCATATGGAAGAAATCGGAGTACTCAATGTTGCACTGCGGACACCCTGAGGCCGCAGTAGGGAACATAGCATGTATATGACAGAGAGTCAAATAGGTCAGATGCAGGATAAAAGAACTGGATGAGTTTGAAGCAGGAATTTCCAGATACTTTAGAAATAGTTTCCAGGATCCTCCTCCATAAGGAATCAGTGAGAGGCGACCCTGGTTCTGCCTCCCAATGTGATTGGAGAGCCGCAAGAGCTGGACGTGCCACCTCCAACAAAGCATTATAAATTAATGTGGCCGCATTCATTCGACTCGTAATAAGGAAAAGATGACTCTGGTAATCATGTTCCGGAGGCTTCACAAAACCAGTACCCCCACCACTCTAATATCTTGTGCGCCAAAGCACCACGGAGAATTAAATGGCCCACCGGTATAGCAGAGGACTACTATAGGTCTGAAAAAGGACACAATTCTCCCCCACAAGATCTCTCCCAGGACATCTTTCCCTGCCGCCGACCACTCAGAGACCTGACCAATCTACCAGGCAACCTCACTGCTGGTTTACCAAAAGAGGGAGCTCACTAAGTACGGGGTCAGCGCACGAACCCGCCGTAAGGCACAAGCCCAAGCATAGCACGCAGTCTTAACCAGGATATACAAGTTCTGCATTCTGGAATCAGGAGTTGGGTTCAGAAGGAAAACCAACAGGCAATCCCTAGAAGGAGAGCCACACTCAGCAGTTCCCACGCCACCCCAGAAAAAAGCCCGCCAACATGCCACCCACTGGAGCTGCACTGCCAGGTATTACAAGTCCAAGTCGGGTACAGTATGGCCATGGGCAACCTCAATTTTCAGAGGGCCACACGGCAACACAAAGTGCCCCAGTAAAGCGAGAGAAGCAAACTATCGAGCTCCCAAAACAATTGTGAGGGCAGCTCAATCGAGAGTGCTGCAAACAAGTAAAGAATTTGCTGCAATATACCCATTTTGGAAATGGCCATGTGGCCACTGACCGAAAGAGGTAATGTAGTCCAGAAGCCAACAGAGCAACACAGCCCAGTCATCACATGCCCAAAATTTCCCTCACACAACAGACCCTGGGAGTGGTAAACAGCCACTCCAAAGTACCAAACCGTATCTCGCTCCCATTTTAACACTGGTGCCATAGGGATGGGACCATGGTCAGGAGAATCCTCCCTCAAGGGATAAACACATGACTTGGCCCAATGGACCTCAAATCCTGAGTGAGCCCTGTAGTCCCACAACGCCGCCACCACCGCTAGGAGGTCGACAACTCTCCCCCTAAGATACAACATGACATTGGCATACACAAAGAGGAAAATACAGTTAGAGGCAATGCTTAGATCCCAAAAGTGTAATCCTCGCGAACCGTGCAGGCAAAGGGCTCCATAGCCAATGCTAATAATATAGGTGACAGGGGCAACCATGCGGAGTACTCCGCACTCCACCACAAAGGCCTCTGATACCTAGGGACCAATATGGACCCTGGCCATGGGACCAGAATAAAGAAACATTATCCATTTGATGAAGGGCACAACCAACCCCACACTAAGCATCGTAGCATACAGGATGTCCCAGCAGAGCGAGTCAAATGCCTTTCTAATGTTGAACAAGATCACCAGAATCTCTGGTGGGAGGTGCTCCCGGCGGTCTAAGGCCGGATTAAAGGCATAGTGCTGCGTGTGGGGATGATGGCTATTTGATCCAGGTGAACTAAGGAGCACATATGGGGAACTAATCGAGTCGCCAGAATTTTACTTAAAATTTTGTAATCTCCATTAACCATAGAGAGGAGGCGATAAGAGTAAAGAAAAAGGGGGTCCTTATCTTTTTTAAGGAGTGGTAAAATGGCTACTTCTCGCAGTGAGGGCGAGAGCTGACCACACTGCTGCGAGTCACTGAAAAGCACCACCAGTCTAGGAACAAGATCGTACAATAAAGCTGTGTAATATTCTATTGAAAACCCATCAAGCCCAGGCACCTTACCCCTCACCATCTCCTGAACTGTTCCCTGTACCTCCTGCTTGGTAATATCCACACCCAGTTGAGCCACCACTGCCGGCTCAAAGGACACTGGAGAAGCTTCCGCAATATAGCCCAACATTTCCCTCTCAACTTCGCCACCTTCTGAGGAGTATAGCTCCCAAGAGTGCTTCAGAAACACCTCATTAATCTCCTCCTGCGTGATGACATCACACCCTGAAGGATCATGTAACTAAGTATAGAGGGGTTGCCCCCGACATCCTGCAACAGCTAAGTCAACATCCTGCCCGACTTATCCTGCTCTGCATGTGCCCTAGCTTCTCCAGCAGACGTCCCTTACCATCCGGGGTTCTCTCCAGCCCACCCAGAAGACCATCCAATACCTCCTCCTGCCGCTGAAATCAGAAAGGAGCTGAGTGCAACCCCTAGTTTAGCCTCACACTCCATCCTCACTGATGAGGCCAAACCAGCGTTATCAGCCCAGCACCAAAAAATGCAGTCCTTCAGTAAAACCGGTAAGGCGTGATCATCCAAAAGAGCTGCATCGAAGCAGCAGGTAGGCACACTAGGCCTAGAGGAGGACCATTGGAATGTGCCCAGCACGGGAGTGTAGTCACAATACGTTTTGGCCGGGTGTTCCAGTCCCACCACTCGGACACAAAGCGCCCTACATGTATAAAGGCTGTCAAGGTGAACCTCAAGATCATGTAGTCCAGAACGGTAGAAGTACACATGATCTTTTAGGTGACCTGCCAACAATCAACTAGATCCCACTGCCCAGACCGCAAGCGGGCAACTGCTGCCAGCCTTCCCACAGAAGCACCACGCAGGGGTGGATGTGAACGATCCAGACTTAAATCCTCAACACGAGGTCTCCTGAAAAAATGAACATGGACTCCTCGACGTTTGAACATAGGACAACACATTATAACACTTAGAGGGAGAAGAGAGGGTCTGCACATTCCATGTAAGTAACCTAAATTGTGTAGCTATGAGTAACAAACCAAGAACAAAAAGAAACACTAGGAGGCCCCACTTGGAACAGACACTCAGAATCATGCTTGCATAACTACACCAATTTTGCCCACTAAGCGTTCCGCAAAAGCGTCAAATGTGGCCTTAAGTTTATCAAACTAATCATCTATATATGCCTTGTCTCCGCCACCAGCACCCTTCTTGATCCCCTGCTGGGAAGTGCTTGCAGCTGCATAGTCTTTGGAGCGTTGGGTGTGCCACATGTTGGCACCAGGGCACAGGCCCCCAGAGAGCACAACAAGCAGAGGCACAGAGGAAGAGTCACCAATTCCTCTGGCAGCAAAAAAAGGGGAACAAATCAACAAAATTCTAAGTTATCGAAAAAGAGGGCAGGAGAACCAAGAATCAATCAAGTGAGGCTGATGCCCAAAGAGAGGGCATACCATTCACACACCTCCAAGTGGAGCAACAGCGGCAGGCAAAGTGTGTCTCCAGACACTTGCAGATTCCTCCACTATATACTACGCAACATGCGCTGGCCCTACTCCAAGAGAACAGCATAGGGCTTCATCGGTCCCAGTTCAGCTCTCCACCTATGGCACATGGGGAGGGGGCTAGCGTCCAAGGAACTCTGGGGTTCTTGGGGCGGTGAGGTGAGGGGCAGCTAGGCCACAGGCCTCACCCAGCAGAAATAGCACAGTGCACCAGCCCCACAACACACTTCGTTGCAGCCTGTGGCCCAGAGAACGGCCTAGAGAACCTGGGTGGGGCAGCATGTCTGTGTCCTGGTGTGGGCCACTGTAGATTGCAGGAAGGTGTCCTAGGGGGCTTCAAGGTCCACCAGTCCCAAGTGTCCAAAGAAGCAGGGGGAAACCTCCTACCTGCAAGGAGTCACTATGCGGCCAAAAACAGCGCTGCCACCGTGGACAAAGCCGCCATTTTGAGGATTGAGTTTTACAGCCAGGACGTCTCAGCAGCCCACAGCTGGGATTCACAGCCCACAGCAGTGGTTGCCATGCGAGGTTGGGGAGATCGCAAGAGACGGGGAGCTCTGTCGCTCGCGTCCTCAGGGCATGATGGCTGGCTCCACCCCTTTGGTCACACTTTACATTTGAGAGTCCCATGCTATACCCTGTACCATATAACAAATAATGCACTGACCAATACAATGAGTTACTATGTGAGTAATAAAAGCATGTATTTAAGTATGGGGAGTTAAGTGAAAAATAGCTGTTTTTTGTGAAGGTAGGAGTTGCCTTTGTTTTAAGTGAGGATGCACTTTAAGAAGTACTGTAATTAATACCTTGGCATGTCTGGCAGAAGTTCTAGAAAGAGCATACAGGAGTCCAAGTATTTGTTGGTGAAAGAGAACTACAAAGACACATGGCTCAAAACTCACCTATACCTAGTAACATTCCTTTAAATAGGCGCACCTCCCGTATTCTACTCCTAGTTGAACGCCCCACAGCTAGGTTTCGGGGCAGAAGGAAATAGCTGCAAGTATGAAAAATTCCAGAATGCAGCCATGGTGCAAGTTCGCAGCTTCCAGTTCTATTTTTACTTCTGTGTTTTTCCCTGATGGGTGTGGTAATTATAAAGGGCGGAATATCACTTGTTCAACCGTGGGAAAGTCTTCTGTTGGCCTTCTCCATGCATGTTCTGCTGTGTTTTGCAGTTAGATGGCTTTAGAAGGCGCAAATGTGTATGTACATAACATTCAGGACAAGATGTCAAATATTTTGTTGAATTGGGCATGGAGTCAAAGATCAACAATGCCTGTCATTTAATAGAAATGATCAAGTTTTCATAACGGATAGTGGTCTTTGTTTTTACAAAACAAGGGGGAAAGAGAATAGACTTTTCAGGATTAACACATCAACCAGAAAAATGTACCAGCTCTGCCTGTCAGGCAGAAACAAGAGTGAATGCGAGAGAAGGCTCACACATTCCAGAGTACATAGTACAATACATTCGAGCAAAAAAAAAAAAAAAATCACAATAAACTAAAGCTAAAATACAATGTTTTACATTTGACACATAGTTGCTGGCGTGTGATACAATGTATATTTACATATGTACGTATGCAGTAGTACTTCTATAGCATGAATCTGTGGAGGAACGAAGCTCTGAGCAATTAAACAAAACCCAAGAACACGATTACAAGGAGGCAGGCAACAGGTCATTAGTGTATGGAGGTGGTGGGGTGATATTACTTTGAGAGATGTATTTCCAGTTTTGGTTTTCTGAACTGTTGGAAGGCTGTAGAAGTTCTAATGTCGTCGGCAATGATTTACCAGATCCTTGGGGTGTAGGTGGAAAATGCCTGATTTTGTTTTGTTTTTTATTTCACCTTTTTATCTTCAATCTGGTGATGTTGGGGCTCCTGTCGCTCCACTGTACATACACCCCAGGTGGTCAGTTTCGAGGCCAAGTACTTAGTGAAGTGCCTGATGGCCTTGGGGGTCTGGTCTTGAAAATGAGTCGAGTTAATTTTAGCTTACATTTTAGGTCAGAAGGCAGAAAACATTTGTTTCCGTGCCAATAGGACTTAGAAGACATTTGCAGTAGCCAAGCCAAAAACGGGAATAATCAGTGAGGGAATATTAGCAGGACATAGTGTCTTAATACTACAAGCTAACAGAGAAGGTAGGGGGATCTCGATACAACAAGAGGCCTTGTAAAAGCAGGATACACCAAACTGGGTTGAAGAACCAAATATAGCTGTAGGTTTTGAAGGTTATGCTATCACTCCTTATAGGATACCTTTAAGGTCTAACACCCAACTAGGAGTCATGTAAAGAAAGTCAAATAAGACGTTTCACCAGGCTCCCCTTCTTTTGGAGCCTCAAAATGACCCCTATATCAGTGAAGTTAAGTCATTGGCTAATCTACTGCACATGTACAGTGTTCTAAATTACAACAGAAAAGTTTTGGAAAACAATGCTCACGAGTAACAAACATATTGTAGACCTATCAACAGCAGAGATCGGTTCACAAAAAGAATATTCCTGCAGACCATAAGCCAAACTTTGTATTTGAAATGTTGCTCAAAAGTGGCATATTGAAAAACGTGAGTCGTCTTTATTGGAAGCAAAGCAATATAACTAAGCCTCTTGCTTAGCGTACTGTCTAGTAAGCATGAAAAGGCTTTAAAATTAGGCCCAGGTGAAATGTTGCTACGAAAAAGGGTGTGTAATTCCAGAATATACGATTTCGCATATTTCACTTAATTTTTATTTTCAGCTGTTACACCTTTGTGCATAATTTGTCTACGACACGAAACTGGTTCAAGTAGAAAGTATCTCACAGGAAGGATAAAACTGATGTGCCAGGATGGCGTGGCATTTTATGCTTGAAAAAGTCTCCCACCAGAAACTCGGGTCTTCTGTCTGCGAGGTATACTTTTGCATACAATTGTTATGTGTAATACCAAATAACTGAGTTTGTACAATTTTTTAAAATGTGTGCACTCCTAAAAATGGCTATTAAAAATGATCCTAGTTTAAATTATTACATACTCTTTGACTACACACGTGCCCAACAGGCTGGATTCTAAAGGTTTTCTGATATCAGTGAGTGTGAAAAGTCCAGTAAAGTAAACATGGAACATATCAGAATTACCTTCTGGTAGGAACAAACATTTCGGTCAAAGGAAATAGCGAAGAACATTGGAACGCTGTGTTTCTCTGGAAATTGAGCAGAGGCCGACTGGAAAAGAGGACACAGAAAGCAAATGGAATTGGAATTACATCAAGAGGAAGGCAATTAACTGAATTATAAGTGTTTATAACTGTATGGCAATTTATTTCAATCCAATAAATACTGATTCCCTAAGATTTGGTATTTATTCCATGGGATCAGTAATGCCAATAACCAGTTTTTTAAAAATCAAAACAGGACATAAAATACTGAATTTGGTTGCTTACTGTACTAAAATCCAGATCTCCAATTATTTAGTGTGTCTATTTACACATTTGTACATTTTTGAATAATTGTAAATAATTCAAATGTCAGATTTTTGCAACATACTTCGCATTCTGACACCTATACAAACTTTGATTTGCTGGGTGTTGGAAGAAGCAGCACCCCTAATTGAGGCCTACGTTTTTTTTAAAAGTTTGGCGTAAGCCCAGTCATACTTATTTTAAATGGTCATATGCTCTAAATAGAGTGGACAGAAAATCTGACAATTTTTGGTGATATCAGGCATCCGACTCATTCCAAATGCTTCCTAAAAAAAAAAAAGTGTCTTTCTAGTTTTCACTGAACTTTTACCTATAGAATACACTAAAAGTATGTATCACGATAGTTGTTTGATAAAGCCACAAGGCTGGGTAACAATGAATTTTTAGAGTGTAGGCCAGTGGCACGATATAGGACGAACATTATCAAGACATGGTACTCCTTATGCAAGTGTTCAGGGATGATGTCAAATATTGATTTGTGCCTTCTAAGAAGGATGACATGTAATGGAAACTAAAGCCAAAGACAATAGACATCACCTCCAGTCTATCCAGTAGACCTGACAGTCAACATTGTAAAAGGCTTTAGAGCAGTGGAGAGGATCCAAGGCAGACACCATTAGACACAAGATGATGAATCATTTTCACTTTGAGATGAGGTTATCACTTCAATTTTTTAATTTTAAATCTGTAACTAAATTTAGAGATCACTCAAAAATGATCAGGGATAGAGACCATCCAGGTGTGGAAGGCAGACAGTTTCGCGGTTCAGGCATGAAGTTTAAACGGAGTAATGTATAAGAGATTTGAAATCATACCAAAAAGACAATTGCCTCAAAAGCAACTCAAGATGCATTACATGAAAGCATGCTGTGGAAGGGATAGCAAATTATCAAATTCATTTCGAACAGCGTGAAGAAACTGAGCGCAGGGACTTACGACCAAGGAACAGATAAGGGATGGCAAAATAGGTGTTGGTGGAGAATTGAGTATGGGTGCAGTAGAGCCATATAGATATGTGACCATTAACCACAGTGCTTGAATACACCATGGGTAATCGTGAGACTACTTTAAGTTATCTCTAGATGAAGGCTGATACAATGATTTCCTACACAACTGCATGTGGGAACAGACACACTCAAAGGTCATTAAAGAGTGCTTGAAGGCATGTAAGTGGTAAAGAACTGTTAGGGCATACAGAAGCTACTACACAATACATGGGCAAGCAGAAACAAAATAAAATGCATGGAGTAAGTCGAAGACCTTTGAAGACACAAGTATTTCTGTAAAACACAAGGCAGACTGTTTGGGCTGAGGATTTAGCCAAAGTATTAGTAACATCTCATCATGTCGCACAGTTATTGGCATATCCCGATGCAATTTACCACGTTCACTACATCCCTGCATCCAGAGACGGAGTGGCTTTGTCCTACAAAGTATTTACAATTGGTACATACCCCTCCAAACTGTCTTATTAGGATCAAAGCTTGTAACATTGCAGATTTCACCTAGATCTCTGTAATCTACTGAGTGACCGTGATAGAATTAAAACTTGTAGCCCAAAGAGTACCACTGTGCTCTGCAACAGTCATTACCCGTCTGGGACTTCTTACCAGCACTGAAAGCTGCGATTTGTTGGATGAACAGAAGTCTCTGTAGACAGTGGAAAAGGCTTTTAACTCGTATTGTCCTATACCCAATTCAGGTTTACATCCTTCTAGGGTTGAGAAATGTAATTGCTGAGTGGGTCAATAATATGACCTGCATAGAGCAATAACTTTAGCCAGGCAACAAGTGCAATGAAAAGAAAGGTGCATTAAATGCATTTATAAATGTATGAACCACGGGGAAATGAGTGAAATTTAAGGCAGATGCACAAAGCCTTAGACGAAACTAGGTTGTTTTTCCCACAGAATGTGGTTAAGTTCCTGGGCCTCTATGAATGTCCTGATCTGTTGAAATCCAAAAATGGTCTCCTGCTCCCTTTGTATGGTGGAGGCAAGATTCTATGTTCAAATCCTAGCGTAAGGAGTGCAACGATGGTCACCTACGATGGACAGCAAACTTACACCAATGAATCCAGTATCACAAAAATGGCTGCCTAATTTTAATGCAGCCCCTGATCTCTGAAGGTTGTGGGGCTGCCACTATACAAAATAAGGGAGCAATGTGAAGGACACTGGGCATGCAGAGGCTCCTTGGACCACCATGTGTTCCCCAGATGTAAGAGCCCACTTTTTTTAAAAGTGGAAGCTGTTCCCCAAGAACAGCTTTTCACTTTGTCAGTTGATACATCCCAATTTGTGTTTTGGACCCTGGTCGCAGGTTTGTCACTGAAGTTGCACTTGCAAACCTTTATTATGTTGTGAAATGATATAAAGAGGGAACGCCCATTTTACACCACTCTTTGTGAAAATTTGTACTGGGTCACTAAGGAAACCTTGCAAGTTGCAATGACGCTTGCACAATGAAGCGTTGACACTTTAGGACTCGGGATTGTGATTTTGTGAATCACATGCTTTGCAGCAACAAAATCCAATATAGCCTTACAACCCGCCATAGCGGGCTCTACCTGCTATTAAAGGCCCTCTCCCCGTGTTAAATGCCCGAGCCGAAGGCGAGGGCATTTAACAAGGGAGAGGGACTTTAATAGCCGGTAGAGCCTGCTACGGCCGGTTCTAAGGCTATTAGAACATTCTGCCACTCAGGGCAGAATGTTCTATTAAAAAAAAAAAAATTCACGGAGCCAGAGGGGATTAAAATCCCCTCGGGCTCCGTGAGGCTTAGTTCACACCTGTTGCTGTGAACAAAGCGAACATTGGAATGTTGGCGCTGCGGGCTTTTACCGGCCAGTAAAAGCCCGCAGCACTCCATTGTTTTCAATGGAGCTACCAACATTCCAATGTTCTAATAGTGCATCAGGCCCTCAGAATATACTATGCTTGAAACAACGTTTTTAACTCTCCCAACAGGCCATCACAGGCCGAGCGCCCCACCCCCAGTCTAATCTTCTCTTTAGCTGGGTCAACTGTTAGGGGAATGAGGCTTGTGATGGTGGTGAACTGTTGCAGTGCAGCATGGATGGTTCAGGAAGAACCAGCCTACCAAAGTAAACGAAGGACAGATGATTGCTTTTTTCACGAATACAGCTGCTGGGTATGGCCAGCATTTTAAAATGATGTGAAATTAAAAACAAGCATTGGTAAGGCTAATTGCTCAGCTTTGCACATTGAACTCCGAGTCAGGCATTGGAAAAAATGCTGTAGTAAAAAAAAAAAAAAAAAAAAAAAAAAAAAGATTGTTTTCTATAGAAAATGCATCTAAACGCTAAATATTTTAACAAGTGATCAAAGTACTTTTTAGATGTAAAATAGCCCCTCAAATTGCAATGCCCTCCTTCAATAGATGGCGGAATGATACACTGCATGAAGAATGAAGTCTAATCGGGGAACAAACCGCACTATGTATACTTTAAAGAATCAAAAAAAAAGTCACGCGGAAATCAGTTATGTCAAGCTAGACCTAATGATTATTACCTTCATTCCAGTGCGTTCCTATGGAAAGTTGTAACACAACAAGCGCCTTAATGAGTGGACACATCACTCATTATCTTTGAATGTTTTCAGAGGCATGAGTGTGTTGGTTGACCATTCCTCTGAGATACGCTTAGTTGTTCATAAAATATATATGTGTATTTTCCTTGCCCCTTGCCAAATGTATTATGGCTAGTGGCCCTGGCCATGCATGAATTAATAATGTTAAATCATTGTGTTTTCTTGTGGCAATGGCTCTCTGTGCAAAATGGTTCTATATCACTTGGATTTATTCTAATGACACATAGTATTCACTCAACTATGCTTGGCCACAATTTCAGCTGCAAAGGTCAGTTGCTCCTTAGTCAGTTTTGTCTCGGGTCATGTTTCGAAATTAATATTTTTTTCTGGTGTAACCCAGCACCCCCACCTCAAATTATTTTACCTCACTTAAAACAAATAGAAAGCTCTTGGAAACCGTTGTATCCAATCCATCAGAAGACTTAAAAGGTCTCATTCCAGCATAAGGGCTTCACCTAACTGCGGATGTGGCAACGAGGGAACTATGTCATTCCTGAGAAAGCTTCTCCTGCTTGGTTCTGTACACAAGGTAAACATCTCAACAACATAGGTCTTTCAAGTGCCAGCTGGCTTGGTCTTTGAAGAACAAGGCCAGGTGGCACAGGGTGCCTGCTGCAACCCGAGGAGCAAAGAATGAAGAATACATAGCGTGGGCATGAGATACTTTGGGGTAGGTTCGCATAAGTCCACTTGACCTCGTGTAAGGCCACCATGATGCTAGCCTGACGTTCACGCCAACGCAACGTTAGAAAGGTATGTGAGATTTCTCCATAGGATCACAGCGTTCCAGATTTACAGCACTAAATCAGTGCTTGATTTGTGCCAGGGACTGCACGTGGTGGGCACCGGTGCTAATCTAAGGGGACCAGGACTCATTTTTCATCTTCAAAATTTGCCCCAGAGTAATCAAAGAAAAGCAGAAAAATTAGAGAGACAATGAAGAACAAAAAAAGTAGGAAAACAGACAGGGAGAAAGGAAGGACAAAAAGATAGGAAAACACTGGCATGGGGAAAGGCAAGTTTGGAAAAGATTAAGAAAAGAAAACACTGGCAAGGGGGGAGAAAGGACGTAATAGCACCTGCAAGTTGGAAAGGAAGTGTGGGGTTGGAGGAAGAGGCATGAGGTGAAAAACGAATTTCCCTGGTAATTTACAACCGTAGCACCTCTGCAGCGTCGACGTTGGGGTCCTAATAAAGACTGTACAATTTTTTAAACAAATGAACTCTGTAAACATGGGTGTTGCCCGACAATCGTTCGACTTCCCTCTCCTGCGGTTGGGGTTTATCAGTGTGCGCAGGGCAGCCCCGAAACCTCTATCATGCGTAGGCACTCCTTCTGCAGAGGGTCACACAAGGTCAGAAAATCCCCACCCAGACACTTGGCGCCACCCACGGGCAGCCTGGTGGGGATCGCTGAGAAGACTAATTGCAAAGTAGTTTAGTGGCAGTTTCGCCAACAGAATCATATTTGCATGCAAATGAAGGGCAGGTGGAGCTCCCAAATGCGCGGTCTCGATTGTCGCCTCCAGTGCAGGCCCAGTTTGCAGTCAAAGCACACCGGCTCCTGGCAGTCTCCGCGGTGCTATTGTTGGACACGCAAACAGAGATTTGCATAGGCCCCAGCAGCGCCGAGAGGCCTTCTCCGCGGACACGAGCAGCTCTCAACTATCCCTGGTGTGCATTTAGAGAGAGAGTTGTGTAACAAGAGGCCTAAAACACGGTTTTATATTTATCACGACTCAACTGCGCCAAAACTCAACATAACCTGGTAAACCAAAAAAAAAATATGTGTGGGTAAATAATAAAGATATATTTATGGAAAGGGGACAAATACGTACAGGTGTGGCTCCACTAGAATTACACAAGCATTTGCAATGCAATGGGTGTCGCATTTGCTGGAGTTAGAGCTGTTAGCGTTGCAAGCTGCTAACCTGACTTATCTTGCCACAAATTGAAAATGAAACGTGTTGTCGTTTCACATAAGCGAGCCGATTTAAAGCGCCACGGCATGAGCGTGAAGGAGAGACACAAAAGGAAAAAGTTCACTCGCACTCAAACGTATCAGCAAAAGTGCAATCAGCCATGTAAGAGAGGCGTAGTCCAAACGGTAAATAAACCTCCCCAAGGAGGGACAAACGAAAAGCATTTTGAAGCCCATGAACGAGTTACATTGATGGGCGTGGGATGGGTTTTTAAGAGCCCAGATACATACCAACACGTCTGAAAAGCAGCGCTTGCACGCTGCTATGCTCAACCTAAAAATGGCACAGGAAGGAAAATACAATAATAATTAGTAGAAATAAAAGACTTATGACACCACTGTGAGATA
This sequence comes from Pleurodeles waltl, assembly GCF_031143425.1. Taxonomy (NCBI): domain Eukaryota; kingdom Metazoa; phylum Chordata; class Amphibia; order Caudata; family Salamandridae; genus Pleurodeles; species Pleurodeles waltl. The sequence continues at coordinate 670,134,579 of NC_090451.1, read as the reverse complement.
GGCAGCCCTCCATCTGAATAAAGTCCTCCCATCGTGGGTGACAAAAGCACTGGGGCTTATATTACTAGCAGCAGGACTGTGTACTTTGTTTTACCACTTACTGATGTTTATTCCAATGAATGAAACAACTCCACGTACACGGATTTAAAATAATTTGTGGCCGAAACCAGTGGTGGTTTCAGTACAGTTGGCAATTCTAGTAAATTTAAGGGACCCATTACTATTAATACTATCAAGACGCTCGTTCATCCTGTAAAGGGGGGGGGTGATGTGTGGGGGGGGGAATATATAGGTTCCGCTTAGTCCTGTTCAGCTTGGCATGACGTTTGGGGGGGATGGACTTCAGAGTTTGTCTTTCCCCATTTGTGGGCTGTGAGCAGTAAAATATGCCAGCCAACAGAAGGAGCTGGGGCAGACGTTAAGAACTGCAATGTCCATCAACTCTAGAATGGTCCATTGAAGAAAGCCAAAAAGTATAAAGTGTGGGCAGCATGTGCCTTCGTGAAGAGTAATGCTTTCCCATGTTATAACGAATATCGAAAACAGATTATTAGGAAACCATCTCTTAATGCAAATGGAACCTTTAAAGACAATGTGCCACCTCGGGCAGCATAGCCACACCATGGCCAAGGGCTTGGAATGTAAATGACTAGAAGCTTGTGCCCCGCTCACAGACCACATACATCCTCCTCCTCCTTAACACTTAATATACAGACCAGCTCTGTTGTCCAGAGCAGTGGTTCTTAACTCGTGTCCAGGAACCAGCCTAGGGATCTGCAAAGCCTTCTCAGGGGGTCTGTGAATGCTATTAAGTGTATAAATTGAGTATTTTAAAACGCTCTGTAAACGTGAAGACATTAGAAACTGGGGGCTGAAAAATAAATTAGTATCGGATTCATTCATGGGAACAGTGCAAGTGCAAACAGAATATAGTATGGGTGATGAGTGGCCTCAATTGAATTTAGAAACGTTCTTTCCTACGGATTAAATGGTTTTAATATTTGTGAAATATATTTCATAATTTGTGTATTTGATTAATGTTTGTGTTTAGGGGCAAGCGCTCTGGACCAAGTTGTAATCTCTCTGCGGGCTTCTAACCACGCCCCTCCCTTTCATTATTTTCTGGGCTTGCCTTTTAAAAATCGATTATTTCCATTTGTAAAAGGTATGCATACGTCAAGCTTTTTCAGGTGTTTAGCCCTCCTCGAACGCACCGGTAAACTACTGAAAACATACAAGGCTCTGTATTTTTAGCTGGTTCCTGTACTACTTTATCTTTTGATTTGCTGCGCAGCGCGATCTCGCTGGGCAGAAGTCGAGCGTTTTGCATGGCATCGAACCTGTTAAATGAATAATTGCACTTTGCCGGTAACATGGATAGTTGCACATTTGCCGATAGGTTTCACTGCAAGCTAACTTCGGTTTCCTTTTTTGTCTCCTTCACACTCATTGCGACCATCAGATCGCTTATGTGAAACTGTTTTACTTTTCATTATTAGTGTATGTGGCAAGAAAAGTCTGGTTCGGAGTTTACAACGCTACTAACTCTAACCCGAGCAAACACGAGACCAGTTGCATTGCAAATGCTTGTTTTGGAGTGGACCCATCAAAAGTCCTTAGGCTGGGGTCCACATTTCCTAGTGAAAACTCAGTGCGTGTTCCCCGATTCCAATAATGAATCAGTTGGGGTTCCAGCAATGAAGAGAAAGTCCACAGTATTCAAAAGGTAAAGACCCACCGCTCTAGAGAAGATTTGAACTACTCAGTGCGTGTTCCCCGATTCCAATAACAATACAGTTGGGGTTCCAACAATGAAGAGTCCACAGTATTCAAAAGGTTAAGACCCACCGCTCTAGAGAAGATTTCATGGTCCTTAGGGAAGTGGCGAACACACCATTCTTGGCAAGTCCATGATTTGGCAATACATCAAACACACTGAGAAACGACATCACAATACATGTTTTCTGTATGTGACCGATTGGACGACAAGTCTCTTATTTTTATTTGTATTTATAGTGTTGTCTTGGCCCTGAGGAATCGATGCAGGCAGTAGATCCTGAGCTCATCATCCCACAGGAATCCAGTTAGACTTCACTGATGGTGCCTAAATAGGCGGAAACAGGTTTGGGCTTGCTTGTGTTCCCATGTAAAGGGGATCTGGCAGTTCGGGCTGGACTGTTTCTTCTGGAGCTGTTCTCAGACAGCTTTGTACGTTCTTTATCTTGGACTACAGTGGAATAGTGGACAGAAAAAAATAAAGAAAATAGAAACAGACCGGAAAACAGCCTCAGGCAATTACTACTGGCAGAGGGTAATTCAACCATTTCCACACATTTCTTCCCTCGCTATGCAGAAGTTTCACATGCACTGATTAGTGCATGTGTAATATTTTTTTTTTTCAAATAGCATCTGGTAAACCTCTTGAATTATCTACAAGTTCTCTTTATAATAGGCAGGGTGTCAGCCTTAACTTTATTTTTTATGTTCACATAGTATGGTAAGCTGTATGTTACAACAGGGGTATTAGAAGTGGGGAAGTCCTTTTTGATACTTAAAAAAAGTTTGTTCAGATGCACCCTTTTTCATAAAAAAGCTATCTTGAACCCAAGCATCATTATTCTAATAGTTCACCAGTTGCATATCTTAACAGCATAATCCAATGTAGAGTGGTGCTGATAACAGAACTAAGCCAAGGACTGAAAATCATTTCTCCCTAGGCTTGCCTCGGTTCTACCACAAAACTCCCTGCATGATACTTTCCCATCACAAAAAACTTCACACGCAACTGGTCTCACTTCCATATCCTGCTACCTCCAAGGTCAAGTTTGTATTGGCATTCTGCAAGTGTCATGGCCATTGTGGGTAAACATGAATCTGGCAATAGATTTAAAACGTTACTATGAAAAAGGAAATGTTTGGGCTAAAAAAAAGAAATATGGTGGTGTTAGGTTAGAAAGCAATTTTACAGTCTGGTCAAACAAAGTTTTTTCTTGGTTACTAGGTCCATTCACCCTTGAAAGTTCTTGTTTAAGGTCAGTTTCACTTGGTTACTGCAGATTCTACTCTTTTGTTGGCAGGAGTACCTCATATTCTGATCACTCATCTGATGCCTCGTTTCTCCTGAATCTTGATCAGCCAGCAGATAGGTAAGTATTTCATTGTCATTTACAGATGTCCTCATTCACATCACTTGTTCAATTCTTAAATGTTTACACCTGAAACCTACAAAAAAAGACAATGGTTGGGGTCTTCAGTTCCACAATTAGGGCGTTTAATCAGCGGCAAGAAGCCTGCCCTAACCAAAGCCATAATCTCATATCTATATGTGCATACGAGTGCACCTGTAAATGCTTGTTGAAGATATTTCACAAGGTTGTACTTTTTGAAACACTGGTTCCTTTATGTTTTGCTGATGGACAAGTTTCTTCCTGCAGCCTTCCACCAAAGGTTTACCACATTTGTTCACAGCAGAGTACATTCCTAATTTGTCTTTTTCCAGTTCCCTTATGGCACAATCAACTTCTATATATACACACCGAAGAGGAATGCCTGAGAAAGATGAAGCTTTCCTAGAGTTTCCATTGTTTTGTTCACTGGTTGCCCGGGAAAGGGTGGCAGCATGGTTTCCCCCTTTTAATTGCACCATAATGTGCTTTAGTTGCATTATTATAAGAATATACAAGATGCACTTTTCTGTCATCTCCCCACAGACCCCCACTTTCTAACAAAACTCCTGGTTGCACTTCTGGCAAGCCCTGTTCAAATCCAAGGTGCAATAATTTAACAAGGCCTTTTCCATAGATCAATGTTTTTTTTCCAGTGTAAGTGGACTAGAACACCAACCAAAGGCCCAATAAGGTGAAACTGGGAGATTCCTACAAACTCATGGACATACATTTATTCACTGATCCCATTCTTCTCTTTCAACTCCACCCTTTCCTTATCATTTCTCACGTAGCCAAGGTCAAATTTCAGAGTACCCCAATGCTTCATCCCAAAGAGCTAAAGTATTTCCAAAGAGCATTTGTGTTAGGATATAAAGTTATCTTCATCTGTGCCTTACATTTGGGATAACATGGTCACGGAAGTGCTCTTAATCTTGCTACCAGAAAGCTTAATATTGTTTATCAATAAGTATCGAATCTCAGTGCCCATATTTCACATGACCCTGGTATGTTTCACAGACAAGAGATTCCAGATTTTATAAAGACAATTCTTTGCTGTTAGAATTTTTTTTTCTCCCATATACCAGTGCCTGCTTGGCTACCAAAAGGGAGCACTGCAGTTTGACTTTTCCTTTCAAATACAAAAGATATACAGCAGTCTACTGAGAAGGTAACTATTGGCTTCCTTGATAAGGAAATGAAAAACATTTTATCACCCACGGAAAGCACCCCTATCTGTACTTTTATCAACTTCACGGTTTTTCCGATATGAGCTTTTTAGTGTGGGCGAACACCCACACTCCTCTTTGGCGCTAAGAGGTGTGCTCACTTCCTCTTAAAGCGTATCACGCCCGTTCACTTTCAACAACTTTCCAACTTTGGGAAGAACTCTCCTTTCCTGGTTGGCTTGCGTTCCATCTGTCCCTGACCCCTTTGTCCTCATAGCTTTGCCACGTCTTTCATTTAAAAGGATTCATTTCCTGTCATATTCGCTTTTGGGGGAAAAAACGTATGTCCTCCCTTGTTTTCCTGAAACCAGCAATTTACTTGTCCAACAGACGATTTGCTCTTGCTGAAACCACCTATACGAATTAATGGAATTCAAGTTAGAATTCTTTTGAATACTTAAAGGATATAAATTTCCGATGCAGGAGTTTCGCTCACACTTTAGGACCACATAAATGTACTATTCTAAACATGGTCCGAGAATATCTGCGGCAAAATACTGGACATGGGATTTAGCTACATGTCGACCTTTTTTGTAGAGGGAACTATTTCAAGTAAGGAAGAGATTGAGAGTCTGGTTTGGACTGTATGTTCTGGAAAACGTTTTTGCAGCCTATTATCATATGATGCAAATATTTGAAGAAAACCAGTTGAAAACAAGCAATTTACTTCTGTCAGCAAACATCTTTGTATAGCAGCTCTTTGTAAACATCTGCCATTTTCAAAGCAAAAGGATCCTACAAAGTTTATCTAAAGTCTATGAAGGTTTTGTATAGTAGGAACGCGTTTAATTTAACCTTGGTGAATCTCAGAGGCCATCAACTCAATGTGCACAGTGTGCTCTGAAGAGATTATCAATGTCCTTGACTTATCCAGTGGTGTCTGGTTCTTGCCCAGAAACTACTGCAAACATTACAATATACTGACTTTTAACCAACCCTTGGGCAGCACCCACCTCTTAGCTACATCCAGTCACACAGCATTCCTTCAAACCAAGTTGAATGCCCGGAATATATTAAAAACAGATTTCACCATCCACTCACAGAAATAGGCACATATCTGCTACGTGCCAGATATCAAGAACTTGCTAAATTGATTAACGTCTTTAGTCATACAGTGGTCACAAGTATGTTGCTTAATTTTAGTTGGAAAGCCCGTTGTTGGCCATACTTCCTCTCATGTGGCACTTGTTCCACATTTCACTACTGTTACTTGGTAACCCCAAGTTATTTGTATGTACAGAAGTGTATCTCCTTGCGCTTGCCTAAAGTAATGTCTTCTAGGCCAGCGTTGGGAAGATGCCATTGCCAGTTATTAGAAAAGGCAACAGTTTGAGCAGAAAGGGAAAACATCTGCACTTCAGTTTTAGGGAAAAACTATAATACTGAGCGTCACTAAAGATTTGCAGCTGGTATTGGTGCTTAGCAGACAGGAAAAGCACCCAACCGCTTGCATTCCAGGTCTGAGACAGTCTCAGGTTGTTGGCACTCCAATCCTCAAAGGAATTAGTGTTGCAGTAGTGTTTGATTCATTTCTTCTGTTTATTCGTACCTTCGAATAATGCAATTCCGTCTAACCAGCATGTTTCGTCAGTGACCTTTACCAGTCGACTGTATCAAGGCTTCAATCCCATAATTGTATTCTGTGCTATTAGGATCCATATCACTCCACAGTCGCATGTATCTAGGGAGCTGTGTAGAGCTAAAACAGGTGCACTCAGGCCTAGTGTCCTTCAGATTCCACCTGAAGGCATTTTGCATGGATGTCGTCGAAGATCAGCAGAAGACAGTTTCGTTTGCTCTTCTGTACCCCATTTCGGATTTCATCTGGTTTCAGTATTATCGTCACAGGTGTTGCCTCGTTTGGAAAGCACCTAAACTATTCATGCATTTTCAGCAAAAATGCACTGCGGACATGGTAGAGACCTCTATATTTGCTGCTAAATTACTCCATTAGCTTGCAGAAGACACCTTGACGTGTTGGATAAAGGAAGAAAGATGGCAACGAAAAGTCAGGGATACGCCCTAGCTACAATTAAGAAAAAATAGATATAGTGCACAGTTACGTGCTAAGTGTGTGGCCCTGCATTATATTAAAGTTAAATTGCGCTGCGTTTTTACCAATAGCTAACATCCTTAGTTTATTGGAGAGAAGCACTTGGAAGTCACACTGGAACCTACGTGTCTTTTTGCAATACCAGCAGCTGGCTCTCCGTTAAAGAGATGTATGCTTTTTTTCTCTAACGTGTGTTTTGCATTGATTTTAGAATCCTGATATCCACCACCCCTGAAGGGTACACTAGCTAGAATTTCCAGGCAAAAAGCCATAAGGTAGGTAGGATCTTTCCTGTATCACCCAGGAAAATGGTGTTCGAAGTCTACATTAGCCAATATACTAAGCAGAACGGCGATGACTGTCAGCAGGTAGGTCTCCGTGCTGTGCCGATTGTAAAGGAGGCATGGCATATGATAAGATAATTTGGCAACAACTAATTATGCTACAACCATCACTCCAATACTTATCATAAAAAAAATTCTTAGGGATGCCATTTTACGTGAGGTTTCACCAAAGCAGATTTCCAGGCCGCGGGAAATAGTGCCGTTTTAAGGGAGCTGTTGAGTAGGTACATCATGTCATCACTTGGAAGAGAAGGCCTGCACTGGAACCCTGCGGGGTAAAACAAGGGCCACTAAGGGAACCAGACCATGGGTGTTTACAGAGTCCTGCCTAGATGTTATCTTTTGGAGGCACTGTAGGAAGCTGATAATCTCAGATGTCATCCCTTGGACAGGATTGAGGTGCGGATTGTTAGTTTCCTGAATATCCGTTTAAATCCTTTTTCTCAGAGAAACAGAATTTCTTCACAAAACTTGATAGACATCAAGCAGAAAGACTCGCCCTGGGAACTAGCTGCTCGGAGGTTAAAATCCCTTGGGGACATTGGATGAGTGTGATTTACTGAAATATTGTTGCTCTGCCTACTGATCCTCGCCACGTAGTGGCTGGGAGAGTTAGCCTGATCTCCAGTTGGGGGTAAATTTTGCAGGTCATCATCCCTGTTAATCTTTTTAAACTAATGTTCATGTTTAATCGAATGTTGATCAGTGGTACTCCGGGGTAAGTGGTTGGAGTTGCAGGCGTGGTCAGATTTCTTCCAGCTATAACGTTGAGTTGGTCTGGCTTTAAGGGAAGGTGTGTTGTGGACCGATGTGCTGGGTGTATGAAGCAGGTTCAGAATCCCGCTGCACGTGTTTCGCTCAGGAAATGTCCCCCAGTGACAGAAGAGCCTCAGATAGTGGAGATCATCAACATGGAGCTCCTGGGTGGTATATGTTAATTGGAGGCTACTTCTAGGGCATCAGTAACCTGTAGAATGAAGATTTATGTTGTAGCAGCATTTATTATAGTCCAAATATAATATAAATAGGACAGGGCAGGGGGTTGCGCAACTAAATTGTTGACCTGTCTGTAGAACGAGTGTAGACTCAGAACTAATGGGCGTTCAGGCAGAAAGCTCTTTAACATGGAGGTTAAGGACAATAAAACCAAAGTCACAACATATTCCTAAATGAACACAGGTGACTCGTTGAACACAGCAGTGGAGAGAAACCATTCACAGTGAAACAAATTGTTTATTGACAATGGGTGATCTCCGTTGGTAAGCAAATTTGACAGTAGCACCACGTTTTTAGTTCTCATTAAACTGATAAAGCAATTATATTTGCTAAACAAAAAAGGTGTAGCCCATTTTGGGACAGCTGAACATTTATACAGAAAAATATAAACGAGGAATATGTCATTCTCCAATACTAGATAACAACTAACATTCATCTCTCTAGATTCCACACACTTACCCCAGTCCCACAGCATCATCTGGGTCACTCTGATACACTGATCAATGATCTGTGACAATTAGGTCCGGTTTAGCGCCTTGCAGTTCTTATATCCCTATGTAACTTAAAGTGTATGATCTCACATAAAACAGGCTTATAATAGTGCTTTTATAACTAAAGAAATACCCTATTCTCACTGAAGGTTCGCTTGCAGGAGCCAGGCAGCTCTTGTTCACCGGGCAAATGTTGAATACCCTAAAACACCCTAGAGGGTGACCATAACTACAAAGTGAAGATGGTTCCAGTCACTGGGCCAGACACCAGGCTATTACAAGAAGTACAGCTTTATAGAGAGGTAAAATGTTCATGAAGTCACTAGTTAAAGACAAATGAAAAGAACAAGACTATTGAAAAACTCAAGTGTTCACAAACCTGCATTCCACGAAATATCGGTCATGTGTTGAACAGTGAACTTACCATTTAAAATAGAATTGAGGCTCACTCGTTCCACTAGATGATCTACCCTGTCTAGCAATAAAGCCTCACTCTTAAGCATTAATAGTATGTGGGTACAACGCGCTGTCTGCAGAGGGTTCTCACTCTGCACAATAGGCCCCTTGAGGTTTATTATGAAAAAGAAATAGCTTATTTTTTAGTCAAGTATTTTATTGAACACTTGCAACAAACAAATGGAATGTTGAATTATACCCACTGCTCATCCCAAAATTCAAAAGTTTTAAGTGAAATAAACTAAAGCCTAATAGGCTGTGAACCATTGAGGGCGTTTACACAGTATCTGCACTAGGTGGCTAGCTCAATATGATTTAGTTGTGCTGTGACAAAGGATTACAATTAGCTCATTTCACAGAGGTGACTAAAGACTGCTTGTTGGTGGGCACCACAGGGCAGAACAGGCGGCTCAAACATAACCACTGGACGGACAAGAATTCTGAAATACAATTTCACCATTAAAGTTAACTACATCGCACGATAGTATTCTCAATACATAAGTGGGCTAAAACGTTCTCTGGTAGAAAATTTACAGAAAAATAAACAACGTGTTAAATGTGAAACATTTTCGGAGACCGAATATATTACTCATGTGTCTGGCCTTAAAAACATCGCAACACCAAACAACTTGCTGCAGAATGCCTGCACCCTAGGATGTGCTTGGTATGCAATCTCCATACGAAAGAGTCCACGGTGACGGGTGTATGCAGCATTAGAACGGCCGCATCTAGGAATGCACTAGCACTTATCGCATGTAACTTTGGGAAACTGAATTTTGACGTCATCGTTAAAACTCGAATGGAATCTGGGGCTGCGAATTGCTTACATATGCAAAGGAGGTGGTTAGAACGTCAGCTCTAGTCTCGTTAATACAAAAATATATTGCATTTGTTTGCCCCGAAACACGACCGCACAGCAATTAATGTTCCAAACATACATATCCCCAAACTTGCAATGCATGAAATGGCAGGACTTGCATCCTTCCCCTCCCAGACTCTCACGCAGGTAAACAGATGCCACGGGAAACCAAAGGATTCTTTGTAAAAATATATATTTTTATAATTACACTGTACAAAGTCAGTAACGAAAGACTCGTGAGAGTCGAGTGGACTTTCATGAGGGGATATGCAATGTCTCTGTTGTCCCTGGAATACAAGTGTAGTTCTTACTTTTGTCTGCCCACTGGCTGCTTCCGCTTGGCCGCTTGCATGTTCTCCACTTGCTTGGCCTAACCTTTCTCCATTAGTGGGATGTACAGACGTTGTCCTTGTGGCGATTGCAGCATCAATGTTAGAGCAGCAAATACTACCAACAGTTTGGAAAACCAACTGGGAGGGGAATTGTCCTTTCTTTTAAGGTGCTTCATCTTATCATGTAAGCCAAGCTTGCTCCAAAACCGGCAACACCTGCCAATGTTATGAGAACATTTCTGATGCCTCCTTCCACATCTTCGACATGAAAGAACTCCACAAACCCATCCTAGAGAAGAGATCACACATTAATAACTATAAATCGTACCGTTGAACACCATTAGGTTTCCACGAAGGCGAACCAACAAGATCAGGTCATTACATTTCACTGTTTAAGTCGAATACATATACAGATCAGCAACACAATCAGTTCCGGGAAAAGATGAGACACTGAATTTATCATATCTGGAGGAAATCCTTAAAACTCTAATATAGTTCGAAAAAAAAAAAAAGGGATCAAATAGATTAACACAACTAACTCAGTTACAGGAATAAACTGAAAAGGACACAGACACATCAAGAAGTCCCCCACCATCCATTCAAAGTAGTAAAGCACCCATAACTCTAGCTGACATCCCCATTCTAAATCCATTGTTTCACCTGCAGTTTGTGGCCTTAGCATTCCCGTAACAGAAAACTCTCAAATGTACTTATGGTATACAATTTCCTCTCTCAATTTCCCCCCTCTCTCAGAAATAACCTCTCAGTGTGAGCAATGTGTGCAAGGATGTGTGTGCTTGTTTTAGCTCACAGAACAATTCAGACAATTCGTTGCATAAAGACCATTATGCAAAAAAAGTTTACCCCTCCGCCCCGAAAAAACTTACCCCACAATCGCAGTGGCTCTCAGATTTGGTCTACTGCAGGGAACAATTCTAACTGTAAGCAGGGGAGTTAGCGATGCTGTCTACGCCCAAGAACATTTGGGGGGGGGGGGGGGGGGCCTTAACTGCATATTCTGCTATTCGTCTCAGAGGAGTCTTAGAGGACCGGGTCTAACTGGCGTTGGGTCTCTTAAACTGTACAGTTTTGATATCTATACTTGTGGATTATGTACTCCATTTCATTGTATGCAGCACTACCGGGCACTATGTTGCTGTAACTCTTTATATTATGCAAAAACCTAACAAATTATACCCCCTGCTCTCGCCGCCTCCAGCGGTTTGAGTTCCCTAGGAGGATATGCTAGATGTTGGAGGCATGGCGGCCATTTCTGAACTTATAATTGCTTCATACAGTGACAAGGTATCTGACTGCCACAAGGCCAGACAATGCTAATGTAAGCAAACATGATGCTTGAAAATGCGCTCTTTGTAGGCAGTCAAGGACGGCATCAGGCAGCCATATGTGGAATCACTGGATGAGTTATGTACAAACTCCTGATGCAAGTAAATAAGCAGCCATGCTCCTCATCTAGTTCTCCAGCTACCCATTAATCCAGAAACTCAAGAATTTGAAGGAAACAAAAGATCAGCAGAAAGGAACCAGTTTCCTACAAGTTCTTGTTCACGAAATACACAGACAGTGCATGTTCAACAGTCGTCTACAAAACTTACACTGAACAAGTGGTTAAACTCACCCATTCATGGTGTTCAACTATCCAGTCTCGTTTACTGGTCATTAGGAAGTTGGTGAAATTCTCTGCCAAGGTATCAATACTGTTCTCCAGATGTATGTTTTTCAGGTGCTTTGCGATATGTGCACCAAAGCTAATAAGTGCAACTATTCTCCCCCAGTTTGTCACGCCATCCTCAAACATATAAGGTGAAACTGACATCACAGGTTTTAGATCTTCTGGCCCTTTGATGTCAAGTTTCCTCAGCATTCCTGTGTAGAAAAAGATAGCATCAACAAACACGTTCAAAGTCTTACAGGCTAAAATAGGCACAAATGCCCTGACCAAACGATAAACTGCTTCAAAGTATTAAAGACATTCACGGATCTACTAATGCATGCATTTCCACGTGTACTGCTGCCCCCAACCAAGAGTGTCTCGAATGCAATATCTATTTAAAATCCACATGATTGATGTCCTAAGGCATCAGGTATAAGGCAACTCTCCCACCTTCAAATAAGGCATTTTGCAGGTGCTTCAAGCTTGCAGCAGAAACAAGTTTCTAGCAGTCTTGAACAATCTCGGCATCTCAACCTAGAGCAGGTGTTACCCATTTGTAACTCAATCAACTTGAAGGAAAAACAGGGCATATTTCTCAACCATTATGGATTCAAGGGACAGTTGGCAGGCACTGAACAAGTGCTTTAGGTTTGCAGGACCAAAGACTAAAGCTAATTGAAACGCCATTCTTGAAAGCCAAAAGGAAGCAACCCCACCCCTGCCCCCGCCAAAAGGACACCCCACCCACTCAATGCAGACAACATATTGAAAAATACAAAAGGCATTGGGTATTCCCAATGATAAAATGAGGACTTGCTCAAAGAGCTCGAGGAAACCTTGTTTGGAGAGGAAGTCCTAACAATTTGAAAGCCACCCTTTTCCCTAAGCTGAACCTTCCACGAACAAAACGTGAACATTAGAAGAACCAGGTGTGGTAAGAGGCGCATTACTCCTGTGTTCCAAGTACGGAAGTAACTCAGAAGGCAATATGGCTCAGAAGGCCAGTGGCAATATCAATTTAAGAAAGGTAGGTTTAGGAACACCAACTATCAGCGGAGGTTAAGCGGGCTACACCATAAGATACATGAAAATCTGCATGGGTGTCTCCTACATGTGGAGATAAAGGGCTTTGTAAAAACTTCCTGTACTTTACATACAGGTTAAAACCCTTTCTTGATAGGTCAGTTTTCTAAATACAGCAATCCACAAACTGACACTTTAACAAAGACTCTTTTCAATGTCACTTGATGAGATTTAACCGTCCAAGAGCCTCAATTGTTAGACAGGGCTATTAGCAGGAAATAGTGCTTTTAAGTAAAACAAAGAAACCAACATCCTGGTTATTATACTCCTAATAAGGGGGGCTGAAGCACACCTGTGTGTAATCGCTCATAAGTTTTATTGAGGCATGTGTTTGAAGGAACAGTGGTAAGAGTTCCCTATTTCCATGGAATCCAAAAGGACGAGCTCAAGATTAGATGTATGGGGATGATTTTATGTAAAGATGTAACCTCAGAAAATGTAGCTGCTTTGCTAAGAAACAGGTTTCAAACGAAATGTAGAGAGAATGAACATGGGTTTCATACCCAGTAGGACTTATTTATCCATCAACATGACAACAGGGTGGTCCTACAAGGAAAAAATATGTACATGTTGCTGCATGACCTGCGGAAACCATTAGATAAAATATATTTCTTACTATTTAAAAAATGTACTTGTAAATTAACATGAGCATTAAAGTTTAGCCACTTTAGAAGGCAATAGGACGCTTGCCAATAAGGAAAACACTAAATACCATGATATTTCAGCCACAGTAATGCAGAAACTCCATCTTCCAAAAAAGTCTTAAGGAAGGAACTGGATCAACTTTAATGCCTAACTTGTTTGCACTAGAGGTCAGTCACTGGCTGAAGGATCAATATGCAATAATGTGTTTCCAAAAATGATATGACTACACTAATCACAGAGGCGGACACAAGAGCATCAACCTTGACATGGTTACATTTTTGCATGTGTGTAGCTTCATCTAGGGAAGACGTGCAAACAAATTTGGGACACGTATGAGAGGTTGCAAAACTAATTAGCCAGAACGTGCCTCAACCTTTGGAATGATGACCATATCAAACAGCACTAGAAAGCCCTCAGTCATACCTCTGAATGGGTCCTGCAACCTGTCCACAAAGCCTATTGTTGTAATGGTTCACGAGCTCTCCTACAATCTAAGCAGAAATATGCACAGTGCATAACTGAAACAGCTGCAATATGTGGTAGAGTCCAAGAACGTCAGAGACCCTACACTGTGGAATACACCAAACACGAGAACCAAATCAAACTTCGGGTTTCTGAACCCGCTCAAAGCCAAGATCAATTACTTGGAACTTCCTATTACACTTCGGTAGACAACAATATTCACTCACCTGGACCAATCCTATTGCAAACTAACTACGCAAACTTAAGAAAACTTGCTGAGTCAGAGGAAGCATTGAAAGTATTCACCCTTCCAGAAATTAGTCCAGCTGGATGTGGCATATCAATGATTTGGGCTAAGAAAATATTTCAGCCACATCAAAATAGTCTATGAAGCCTGAACAGGCCAAATCAAGAACACAGGGAGGTTCACTATCAAGTCTGTTTTTTTCCCTTTAATATTGCTGCTTAAGAATTCACCACACCTGCATTTAATCATTATATGTTCAGTGTCTACCCTCAGAAACGAGGGCAGCCTTTCTACACTGAAGCTGATTTTGGGAATTATGTCCTACAGGTACGATAGGGGCACGTCCTTGGGTTTGCCCACTTGGATGCTTTGGGCTTTCTTCAAAGTAATCTCTAGCACTCTCTCCTGCCCTCAATAATATGTACTTTCTAGAGCAATGATATGCAAGGTCCTCATAAACCAAGACAACCGGGGCCTTAAACAAATAATTATACTATAGTAGACACCAAACAGCTACAAACCAATTGATGACAATGGAGGCACCAACTCTCAGGAACAATGAAACACACTACGTACATCAATTATTCAAAGAATACGGTCCAGGGAGATTTTAACTATGAGGACAATCTTGCAAAACAGAAAAGATTACCTAGAGTGAGGGAGATTATCACAGAACGCAGATAGCATTACATATTAATGAACTAGGAGATCCCATTTGCTTCAACAGGACACTATTCAAAGACCACACCAAGGACACTGATCCAACTAAGCTTCAGACACCATCAATGAACAGCACGAACACCCAAAGCAGTAATATTTAAGGGAGCCCCAAGCCAAGGGGGATGTAGAGACCATGATACACTCCAAGGAAAAGACTCAAAACCATTAAGGAGATCCAAACTCTGAGAGGAGCTATCAGATGGGACTGCACAAATAACCAGGGAAAACATGGACACTCCAAGCTTCACCATCTCACATACAGGGTACTGCAGCAATTAATGGCCAATGAGTGCCACAGGTCAATATCGAGGATGATTATCAGAATCACTCTAAATCTCAACACGATCTTATCCTATGGTAATGTGAGGTGTAGCGTCATGCAAGGAGCGAGTATGGGGTGGTTCCAACAACTACGAAGTTTCTGATGTCCTAATAAAGCCCGAGTTCCAGGCACTAAACAGAACTGTACTCGTCTAATCCTCCTGTCCGAAACGTTTCAGCCACTGTCATGTATCCAAAGTACAGAAAGCTTTACCAAGTAACATGGTTAGGCAACCTTTAAACAACAGACCCTCAAACTGTGCAGAGAAAACTAGAAACCTCCGGGCTAATTACACCCTGAATAACCCGTTCAGAGTGATGAGTGAACACATGCAGGTATTAAGGGAGCTCCAATCACCACAATACACGGCGGCATCTAGTGCCATGTCCCAGGCCAGGGGCCTTCAGCCAACACAATACAGCTCTAACATCCAAGACTGCCGAGCAGGCATCAGAGATAATATACAAAGATCACGAACTAGAAACACACCCAGTCCGTTGGTTGTCTCTCGCACAATACACAACCCAAACATATGGCGTTACAGTGAGAAACCACCAGTTCCATCATTAAAATAGGATAAATGGGATAATCCCCACAGCAAAGAATTATCAGACACCAGAACACCCCGAATGATATTACAAAAATGAATATAGACCCTAGGAACAGAGCTTCACACTGAGCGCTTAGAACAGTAAAGAATTATTAATGGCCGGAAATACGGGGCTCGGCTATTTATAGCAGGCCGGATTCTCCGGAACGATAAATGGTGAATGAGGAAGTGCCGAGATGGAAACTATGGGTTGGGACTCATACGAAGGAGGGGGCTAGGGGTGGGGGGGCCCTCGCTGCCGTACACACACTGCTTCTCACGGCTTCTGCTCAGGATCCGGTCGGCCATGTGGGCGATGAATACCCTTGTGCTCGCTAGCCGGCCGAAAAGGGGCCATTACACTACATGAACTCTTAGGTCACCAGACTGACCCAGAGAGGAGCTAAATTTCCACCGCGATCACAGAGTAAGAAAGGAGGACAGCACACCAAACTGTTCACTAGAGGAGGTAGAGCCTTGCAGTGATCTATGACAGGCCAAGAGAGGAGGCCGACGAACTGATCGCATCGGCCTAACACTAGTTACACGAGGTACCAAACAATTCAGTGACAGTGTTTTACAGCAGGAAAACTTTTCAATAACGTTCTAATTAAACAAATACGTTATTTAGTGAAACAATAGCTGAATGAAGCTTTTACATTAGTGACTCGCATTTACATTTAGAGGCGATTCCAAGCAGTGGTTTGGTACAGGGGAGAAATAGTTACCATTTGTATTGATTCGTATTTTCGTAGCCACACTGAAATTAAAGTCCGAGTCTTATATAAACTCGGGTGAGTAGGGTACTTCATGATAAAGAAACGGTAGTAAATTACTTAAACAAGCCCAAAAGCCTCAAAACAGGAACTACATGCACATTGTCAAGCGCACAATGCTAAGTCTGAAACCTCCACTGAACTTCCGAATAAGACTTGGTCGGACTGAACTCCAAAACAGGAAAGGCATCGATTGTGCAAGCACAGCACAGCACATACACTCCCACCTGTTCTACGCACACTAAAGCAGCACACTCGATTCTCATTAAGACATTTAGTCTTGAGTAGAGGCTTTACAGTCAAAACATTTAAGTAGAATACGGTAACAATGCCATCAACAAAGTAAAAAAAAAACATTCAGCACAGGTATGAAGATGCCGATTAAAGTGACAGACACTAGTATTGCTACAGTCGCGATCCCAAACGTGAGCACCGTGTAAAGACCCGGTTTTCGATTATAACAGAACACTTAACTACAAATCACATGGGCGAGAGCATTTAGTAAATTCAAAATGTACTTTGTGTGTAGCTCAGTGACAGCTTCCCCGGCAAATATAATATAATTCTCATATGCAAATCATCGAGAATCATATCCTTTACATGAGAAGGGGGCAAAGCGTGAAGTAGGTGAAAACGTACTCTTGCCCAGAGAGGGAGCATAAAATACAAGGAGCTTAGGACCCGAACGTGCCCAGTACGGTGGCAATTTACTGCAGTCCCTCAAAGATCACTCCTAAAGGTGACTGACCTAATTGATTGAAGCACAAACGCCAGTAAGGTGGGAACTCGAACAACGAAAAAAGCTTATGGGAGATCAACATTGGAAAAAGATAAGAAGCAGTGTTAATTGAAGATCAGAGACCACATAAGGAGTGATTCATTGAATTAACAGTAAACAATATATTAAGAAATACCACTCTGGGCAACTACCAGGAAACCTCACATTTAGCTCTGTGCAGGCCATCTGTTACCAGAGAGACGCAGAAGGATCTCTGCGGACGAAAAGGGGCGTGTGATTTGCTTGTCAAAACTGTAGCTCCGCATTGACCCACTAGGGGCAGAAATCTGACGCCTACAAGATAACCAGAGATATTCATGGCTAAGAAGCATTCAGTACGGTGGTGATCTGACAAGCCTTTTAACGGCCCAACCTGCTTTTCACGGCCACTGCCGCCAGCAAAATAATGCAAACCTTTCTATGGTTCAATACTTGCCCCCCGGTTGTTGCCATTTTCCATAGCCCCAAAAAATAAGATCTTGACCTTTACATTTGACCCGGTCGCTGTACCTTTGTTCAAACCCTCCCCGTTTTCTCACCGTCGAAGGCTATCTGGTGCTTCTCCATGACGGATCCCCCTACCCTCCGCAAAGTGCTAAGGGCGGGGTCGGTGGCTCCCTTGGACGGCTTCCCCTCGGCGAACTCGCGGAAGTAGTCCCGGAGCAGTCCCTGGGTGCGGCGATACAGTTTGTCCACGGTGGCAGGCGGGGAGGCTTCCGGTACCAGAAAGCGCGTGGACTCCGCGGACGGGCTGCAGGGGCTGGAAGAGGAGTCCGAGTTGTAGCCGTCGCTACACCCGCTGTCCGCTTCCCCGAGCGGGGGGCGAGGCCCTCCGCAGCACACGTTCAGCTGCAGCACGGCGCTCCTCTTCGCTCCTCCAAGAAGGCAGCTGCGGTTCAACATGGCGGCGTCGGTTAGAGAGGCCTGACTAACTCGCTTACAGACTAAACAAACTAGACTGGCGACAGGGCTGACGCAGGCGCACTTTATATCACCTCGGTACGCGTAATGACGTCGAACGCACGCAGCACCTACCACATACGGAACATCCTCCGGATATTTCGGGGCTTCATTGTTAAAAGGCACGTGCGGTTGGAGGCGGGCCTCCGATGACTGAAGGGTAACGACACCTTTGAAAGAACATGATGAGCAGCTGCTTCTAGTCGGTACCGGACGTAACGTTTTAGGCTGGAAAGTTTGGAAATTGGTCATCCGGGATGGAACAGTCATGACGGCATTTTAACTTCGTACCACTGCCTAGGATCGCCACCTTCCCCAGGGGAAAAACGGACAATTTGTTCTCATTTCCAAATTCTCTTATCCGCGCATGATATTTAAAAATAATTTTTTATAAAATATCTGCATTCATTTTTAACCTTGCTTTTCTTAATTATGAGTTAGAAATCATTCACACAACAGTAGAACGCTGGGGATTTCTGCTTGCGTTTATTGGTAAATAAATGCACCGTTAAAAAAGAAAAAAGAAATATTTGGAAGGTTTTACTAATTTTAGTGAAATGAAAATACTGGTCCTGCCAGTAAAAATCTGGCAGGTGACAACCCTATGTTCTGACTGATAATACTTCACAACATTTTAAAACTACAAAAAGGGAGATTTTGAAAAGAAATCGTGGGGTTCCCCTTTGAAGTACATCGCACCAAAGCCAATTTTAGGCTGGTCATTTCCAAAATGATAGCATTTTTGTATTAAAAATCGGTAGTCTTCCACCCCAATCAGGTCTGTCATAGATGAGACACAAATTCTATAATAATCCCAGGCAACAGAGGCTGTATTTGGCTAGGGGTCTCGTCGCCTCAGGTGAATGAATATGCACATGCCATACCTTCAACTCACCCTCTTAGATGTTTCTATCCTCCTTGCACTTGCCTTCACCTCCAATCAAGCTAAATTACTTCAATTCACTTCTGTGGAATCACTCTACCTCAAAACATTCTTCACCATTATGTTTGTTTTTCTACTCCAATGATTTCAGTGGGCTCACGATCAGAACCATCAATCTCATCTTTACTTGGCTACTTAAAAGGTTGAGAAGGCCAGATGACATTTAAAAAACGCTAGCTAATTTATGGAATTTTAAGTTACTCTTGTTACACGGAATTCCTGAAATGGGACCATTACACCATGTCATATAATTATGTTGCATTCATGGCCAAATTATAGATCGGCGGTGGAGGGCAATGCACACAACCAGCCTATTAGCCATTATTGTTTGCAGTACTTGTGTTTTTGTCACTTTTTTATACAGATGCATTTCGCATTAAATATATTGCTAAATGCTGGATATGCATGCTGCATGTTATTTTCTTAAAACTTCACATAGTTATACAAAACAAAATATGCAAATTTTACAGATGCTTAGGGGAAACGTGACATTTGATCTACAGAGGCGGGGTCTGTCCATTGACAGTACCTTTAATGCTCGCCGTTTAAGATCGGCCTATCCCTCAGTACAATTTTAGAACTGGTTACTACTTCACATTCAATCACATTTTTCATCTTGCCTATTCTTTCAAAATTATTTCAAAAGTATTCTTTCAAAATGATTGGAATGTACTTTATTAAATCTGACTGGGCCTGGTGGGTCAGTGGACTAATATTTCCACTCCACAAATCTGTGTTTGACCTAAGTGTCAGAAATTCGAATCCTGACAGAGCCACTCTGCATAGTATTCTTTCAGGGTTGATACAATTAATATCATTGAGCTGGTTAACAATAAACATCTATTATTTCAGCACCAAGAGACTCAGGGGCAAACACATAATTTATAAATTGATGGTATGTTACTGTGGCAGATACAACCATAGAACTCAACAGTTTCAGTAGCAACAGGGAATAGATTGTCAATCATCTGTATGCCCGCAGAACTCTATATAGTGTACATTGGAGCTTGTGAATATCAACATAATTATGTAGCTAACAGATGGGCCAAAATTAAGTTAAAAGCAGTACATCTGTGTAGTGGTGGGGTAACAAAAGAAGCAGAGTTCTCAGAGTTGTTTTCCAAAATAAGAGATACGTGTGAATTGTTCGGGCTGTAGCATTTTATTATTATTGTAATGTTGCTAGTCTTATGGGGCAGTTGCTCATGCTGTGCCCCTCTTGAAGCATCTATATGTGTTTTTTGACTTTGTTGCTGTGCCCGTCATTCATGCATTCTTAGCGCACATTGATGCCTTTGATTAACTTTTCCTTTTCAGGGTGCGTGTTTAGCCTCCAGAATAACAGCTGTCTTTGACACTGGTGTTCTGTTGTGGAGTGGGAGCAGTGGGTGGAACATGCCCGTCCTTTGACGGGTGTAGTTCCTTTTCATTGTCCATAAGGGACCATATGCATGCGTGCATGCGTGCTGACATGCGTGATTTTGAGTTTCAGATGCATTGTAGTGATACACCTATTGCTTCTACAATTTTGGCCTGCTTTGCTCCCTGGGTGACACCCTGGTGCAGCAGAGTCTGGTCAGGGTTGTGAAATTTATCAGGTTCTGTCTAGCGTGTCGTTTGTGGGTGGCTCCCCCCACTCTCAATCTGTGTGCACTTGACCTGTGTGGAGCTGATATACTCCCCCTGTTTACTGGGGCCGAGCTTTTTTCTACTTAGTGATTGACATTAAGGCTCAGTATGACCCATATGAGGCTGACATGGAACCCTACCTTGATGATCCTGAGGGCAACTTAGAACAAGACCCAGTGGACGCCTTAGATGGTAGTGTCCAACACTCTGTGAATAGAGCCCTGGCTAGGGTTTTGGAGCCTTTTACTCAACAATTATGAGGCTTCACTTCACAGCAGTGGTGGGTGCCTCAAATCCCCACATCAGAGGATAACGCACTCCCCCATCCCAAATCCAGCCAGGGCTAAACCCAGGACTACTAGATGGCCGCACTCCGAAGTTTTTGAGAAGCTGTCAGGCACCTTAGTTGGCGATCATGGCTACGGAGCACCTCCATTGAGTGTTTCCTCACTCTCTAGCCTTCTCTCCAAGGCTGATTCCTTTGTGGACAAAGACCTCAGCCTCCACACAATCCAATTATATTGCCCAAGGAGATGAGCCTGGGCCAAGCAAAAATAAATGGTCTGATTTCCTGAGTGAACCCCCAATGACCTCTGAATCCTGAAAGTGTAAGATTTTGAGCCCACTGACATTGTCCATTCCAGGTCGTCTAGTTGGATTCCCCCTCAAGAAGTGGTGGATTACGTGTACACGTAGATTACACAGAATTTCGAGAAAGCGGTCAGAGCTCAACTTTGTGCTGAATGTCCTAGACCGGTCCTCCCTGGCAAAGCTACTCATACCCTAAAGGTGGGTCCTACTAAGGTCACTTCTATGAATAAGTATTCTAAACACCCCAAGCAGGGTATAGCCAGAGTTTGGTGTAGCTGCCAAGACAAACTTCTGGATATGTTGAGTCCCTGACAAAAATACCCAAGCTTGACTATCAAGCGGAGGATTCTGCTTCTCATATAAACCGAGATATCTTAGTGGGTTGGGCCCATGGTGCCGTATGTCAAGTGGGGAATGCTAATTGTGCTATTTCAACAAAGCGCAGATGATCTATTCTGATGAGTATTGACCCTAAATTGAACAATTTGGCCTCTTCAGAAGCTGGCCCCGCAGCCCATGGTCTCCTCTTAGGGGGCCCTGTGGTCAGGCGGCGTAATGAGGACATGTAGTCAGTGGTCGACTGTTAGGGTCAGTTTTATTTTTCATGCAATATATGAGTCAAGTAGTGTTATGTGTCCTGTATCTATGATGTCTGTTTCAGTCCTTCCTCTTCTTGACTTCTCATTCCAGGGCTCCCGGGAGGCACATGTGGGAAAACACAAGATACAGAACCGGTAAGTAGGCTTTCCTTAGTTATGGGTTTTATATTTTCTTCTTATTTCCTGTCCTTCTTTCCCCTTTCCCCTTTCTATCTCCTCTTTGCCTTTCTATCTCTTTTTTGGTTTTCTTTTCTTCAAGATGTTGGTGATTTCTTTCTCTTCTCTTGGGTCCCCTTTCACTGTCTCCTGTATCCTTGTCACTCCTTTTTTTCCCCTGCTAGGGTCTTTCTGCTTTCCTGTATTTTCCGTTTTCTTTTCTTATTACTACTGCTTGCCTCCGGTGTCTCTTTCTACTTCTGTCTCTGTTCTCGGGGTCTTGTTTCCTCCCTTCTTCTTTCTTCCTGTGGTTTCTTTAGTTTTGTACTGTCCCCTCACCCCAATCCCTGTTTGTTGCCTCCTTCTCTCTGCCGTCCCCTCCACCACACACCCCTTCACTCTGAATATCCCTAAATACAATCCAAAAGGTTAACAGAAAAACAAACAAGTGCTGTAGTTTTTGTAGTCCCCTCCCGTCCACCCCTTCCTTTCCCCTACTTAGTGTTGCCACGCACCTGGAAAGGCCACGCTTTTCCCTAAGCGTGGCCAAAATTCTCGCCGGGCACCTCCCGCTCCGCTGGTGCTGGTCTGCGGATCCCCGTGGTGTCTCCTCGGCTCCCAGTGGGTCTCTCCGGTGTACTCTCCCTCGTCGTCCTCCCTGCTGCATCTCCTGGGCTTCCTTCGACGCAATTCCCCCTCTCTGTCTCCGCCTCCGGATTTAACCATGGAAGGGGGTGAAGCCGCTGGCTCTGCCCTTCGGCTCCTGGATGTTTAGGGGATTGGTTGACACACCTTCCCCTTCCGGGTTATGAGCAGCAGGTTCAGTCAGGGCCAAGACATCGGGCGGGTCAGTTGCTGCTCGCAACGACCCGTCACAGGCCCATTCCAAAAACACCTCACGCAGTTTGTGTTCATCTACAGCAAACTGGATAAAAAGCAGTTGACCCATAAGAAGGTCTTCAGGCAGCCCCTTTTTGTCTGGAAGCGCTCATCAGGCCTCGCGTCTTGTCAAGGCTTCCATTGAGATTATTCACCCATGGTTGGGAAGGATAGTATGACCCCGCCGCTGGCACCACTTTCTTCCCCTCTTGAGCATGTAGAAGGCAGAAATAGTTCACAGAGAGGATATCAGAGAGGAGCAAAGGGAGCCAACCAATAATCTGGAGTTGCAGGTGAGAAATATTCCCCTTTCCGAGTTTGTTTTGGGTGGCAGAATTTGCTTATTTCTGGCAGCTTTGGAAGCAGAATCCATGGGTTTTCGAGCCTGTTCAGGGATACAAACTAGAGCTATGTGAAACCCATCGCCAGCTCTGTCCACCCCAAGAGATGTATTTTTCCCAAACCAAAGAGAATTTAATCTCCTCAGAAATTCAGGTACTTTTGCGGAAAGATGCAGTATGCATTTCCGACCCCACCTCCCAACTGGTTCATAAGTACCATCTTCTGGGTAGAGAAGAAAACTGGTGGCTCGCCTTGATTATCTACAGGCATTTCAAAATGGAATGGATCCATCTTCTCTGAGACATTCTTTAAAAGGGCAACAGAACGGTCCGTTTGAATGTGAAAGATGCTTATTTACGATTCTCATTTTCCCTCCTCACAGGCGGTTCCTGCAATTCATGGGATAAGGCCACTGCTTCAAATCCAAAGTCCTTCCCTTCAGCCTTTCATCAGCCCCCCAGTGCACCACCAAGCTGATGAGGCCAATGCATCTGATAATTTATCCCAAGGATGTTATCATGATGGCTCAACATCGACAGATGGTGTTTTGTCACCTGACTTGGACCATAAAACTCTTGCAAGACTTGAGTTTTATCATAAACAAACAGAAGTCGTTCCTGATCCCCTTCAGCATCTGGAGTTGTTGGGCTTCCAGATAGACTCTGTTCTGACTCAGTTAATTCTCCCTCCACAGAAGATATGGGCAGCCAAGAAAGAGTTGAAGTCTGCTATGAGCAGTCCAACAATATCGTTGAGATCTGTAGCCAGAATTGTGGGTCTTTTGGACTCCATGATTCACAACATTGTTCCTGGTACCCTTCATTACAGGGCTTTCCAGAGACTCAAAATTCAACATCTGCGAAAGAGTCAAACATAGTCAGACCAAGTCCGCTTGTCAGAGGAGGCCAGGGCAGAGATGGCATGCTGGCTCAAGCACATGGAGTCCTGGAATGACAAGGCCATCTTTGGCAATTCCTCAGAGGTCATTATAGAGTTGGATGCCAGCAGATGAGGCTGGGGAGGGAGGTGCGGCCAAATCTCCACAGGGGGCCAATGGTTGGAGTCAGACTTAACCTCCATATCACCTGCCTAGAATTTCTAGGTGATTCCTTTGTTATCATGAGTCTTCCCCCCTTGAAGACGGATTATTGCATTCTGCTAATGATGGACAACATCTCAGCGGTGCAATATCTCAACAAGTTGGGTGGGGTGAAATCCTGGTTATTGGCAGAGATTGCCAAGGGCTTCTGACACTTTTGCCCCCACCACCAAATTTCAATCACGCAGAATATCTCCCAGGTCAAAAAAAATACGATATCTCACAAATTACAGCGATTGGAGACTTCATCTGAAGGTTGTCTACACTCTCAACCGAATGTGAGGTACATGCAGAGTGGACTTGCTTGCCTCCTGCCTCAAGTGTCAGGTTTCACTCTTCTTCCATCGGCGCTTGGATACAGGGACGCAATCAACATATGCTTTTCTCCAGGATTGGTCTCCATACCTAACTATGCATTTCCGCGTTTTGCAATGATCCTCATGGTTTTATCGCAACTGCAACATCAAAAAGTGAAGGTCATTTTTGTGACACCACTGTGGAAAGCACAACCATGGTTTCCGGTGGTTCTGGAATTGTCGTGTGCTTTTCCAGTAATCAGTTTCTTATCTTAATTAGCAAAATATGGCTTGGCTTACAGATTGATTAATAACTTCAGGTCTGATCTCAGTTGGGCATCTCCTGGTTGACAGGAAGCCTGTTGGCGAACATCCGATGGTATGCAAACCCGTGCCAGGTATTAGGATGTCCAAACCCCCACAACCAAGGTATTCAGTTTTATTGGATGTAAATATAGTTCTCAATTTTCTTGACAATTGGCCGGATAATAAATATATTTCTCGCAAACAGCTTTTGGCAAAGCTCACTATGTTACTCTGCTTGATTTCATGCAAAAGGGTTTCTGATGTCCGAACTCTTGACCTATCTGGTAGAGTTTTCTCTCCAGAGGGGATATCTTTTTCAGTTACTAGACAAACAAAATCGAATTCCAGATTTGTCTTGTATCCGGCTGTTTCAAATAATGCAAAATTGTGTGTTGTACAATGTCTCAAACCGTACAAAGCTTGTAGCAGCAAATTTAAATTGGATACTAGAGTTCAACTGCTTATTGCTTTACAAAAACCATATAAACCTTTGGTGGAGGCCAACATAGCCAGATGGATGTGTTTGCTCATGCCGGAAGCAAGTATAGATATCTCTGTTTTCAGAGCTCACTCAGCCAAGGGAGCGATGGTGCCTAAGTAATATGCCTTGTGCTCCTGTTTAGATGACATTATGATGGCGGCCGACTGGTCCTCCGAATCAACTCAAGACTTTTTATTGTAAGCCATTGTAGATGTTCTGTCAGAGGTAGTGGCACAGCTTCAAACAAGCATAATCTGAGCATCTGGTCTTAGCATAAGTTACAAAAGTTTCTAGCTTATGCAATACGAATTTTCAATTCTATTAAGGACACAGAGACAAGGATGATCCTACCCTGGCATGTTAACATATGAATATTTATTCACTGTAATTATAAGCACTGTACAATTGCATAATGTGATTGCATTGTTATGTTTGCCCACCCTGTATTTTGATTTGTTTGTATAATTACTCTGAGGGGACAGAGTTTATGGCTTGTTATTCTACTCCTGTGGGAAACGAGCAGAAGCATACCTTAAGCAGGACGGTTGCAGGCTTTTGCCTGTTGATGAAGATGTACAGGGTGTAGGTCAGGTCCTATCTGACGGGTCGCAGTCCGCTCTCGGGAGGAGATGTTCTGTCAGGTGCCACTTAGAAGTTGGCTTTATCGATGTTTGTTATTGGCGGGCCCTCCTTTTGGGATTTCGGACTTCGTGCAGTTACAAAGTATTATGGTTCTTCATTCTGAAATGTTTATTTTTTTAAATACGTTGGTAAAGAAAAAGGATCCAAAATGATGGCGACAACTGTTAAAGAACTGGCTTCATGGTGATTGGAGCAAATGACTGTTGACGTGATTATACTGTTCATGGGAAATGAAGTCTGAGTGTTTCTTGATTGTGTAACTGGCTGCTGTTAAAACATGCAGTATAGATAAACGTAATCCTCACCTCCGTGTCCTTAATAGAACTGAAAAATCTTATTGCGTAAGCTAGAATTTGTTTTAGCCTTTATTTTAAATAATTTGGTTTCTTCATTGAATGCACCATCGTACCCAGTGGAATGTAACTTTTCCAATTCCCCCTGCTACCCAATCCTCTACTACTTTTCTTTTTTGCACTTTTTCCCTTCAAATCTGATCTAATTAATTTTCCCTCTTTTACTCAGGTCAGTGAGATCAGTACATTTTATGAAAGCTTGGCCTCTTTGCTCGATAGGTTTATCTTAACTAGATTAGTCTCCAGTTTCTATTGGTGATTTTTGAACCACACTTCTGTAGTCCAGCTCCTCCTGCTCAGTCTCCCATTGCCAACAAAAGTGTGGTCCGCTTACAGCTCCTGGTCTGAGTGTGCATGTGCAAGGCCACACAAGGCTCCCTGTCTGGTCACTCAAGGCGTTGCAGTCCGTACATGCCCATATCCCAGCCTTGAGGCCCCTTCAAGGGTGTTTTCATGAAACCTAGCAATCACGGACTCTGCCTCAGCGAAAGAAAAAATGCACAGATCTGTGACTCCAGCATCACAACTGGATACCTGCTTAGCCTCCAAAGCTAGGCCATTTCTTAAGATGGGGTTTTCTGTGTGGCTTCATGTTGTCCTTTAAGGGTTCTCTTGTGGCTGTTGTGTAACATCACCATGGACTTGCCTGCTAGCTGTCTTTAAAGTGCTTTAGCCCTTCGACCCTGGTAGAAAATCCCTAGTAAATACAAAACCATGGCTCTGAAACTGTATGCAGACTCTGTGCCTTATTTATTTTGGCAAAGTAGGCACCGATCTAGGGGCCCCTTTACTTTTAGGGGCCCTACGACAACGGATCAAAATAATATTGATTTGATCTTGAATGAAAATTACAATCAAGCTTTCTTAAATTGTTTCCAAAAGATAGAAAAGGATGAATCAACTTAAAGAACCAAAACTTTACATTGAAGATTCTATAGAGAACATACTGTATTCATGTAATATACTCATTAACAACTTAAAGTGCATGAACCATGGACATCAGATTCACTTAACAGTTTGTCTCTTAAAAGCTCATCATCTGTCAGCTGTCAGTTTGTAAAAAACAATCGGTGCAAACTAGGTATGTGTAATGTTAGTTTTGTGTAATAAAATTGGTTTATTTAAATTGTTGGTTGGGAAAATTAAAAACGTATTAGGGGATAATTTGTGAGGGGGATCCCGAAATCACGTCTTCCTAGAGGCCTCCGCAGGGTTTATTCTGGCACTGCATGCCAATGAACCCGATTCAGGTGGGACACTCAATCTTTTAAAAGCCACAAATGGCTTTATTTTGCTTGTCTCCCGTCTGAAATTGCCTCTGCTTCCATAGATGTGAATGGTGGAAATACATTCTCCCAATTATTTTTTGTAATCTCCTACTCTCCTCTTCTAAAATGTTGGCATGTATGATAATGGCCTGGGCAGATGAGGCTTAGTGTAATAATTTGTGAGACATTTTGACTAAGATACGAGGGAGCAGAGAAGGGAAGCAGGATGTTTTAGGAGAGACACCTGTTTCCAAAGAAGTGGGGGTTGGGTTAGCAAACTCGCTAGTGTGAATATTAAGGAAGTCAATTCACTCAAGTAAAATCTGTGTTGTGCACTGTAACTTTGGCTTTATTTAATTATTTAACATAGCGCATATTTGTAAAACAAAATGCACATTCTCTGCTTGGGATATCTTGGTGCCGATTAACGGATGTTTAATATTACCCAACTCAAGTAAACGTCATTATGTCCACCGTTTGAAACAATAATGTAAAACAAAAAGCAGAGGCGGGGGACCCTCTGGTAGTAATTTAGGGCCAGATGTATCAAGGGGTTTTACCCATTCTGTGTCTATGGGAAAATGCGTTGGTACATATGGCCCTTAGAGCTGTCACACATGTCTTACATCTATTCCAAGCAAAATTGTTTGTGGGTTTTTTCTATCATGCGAACATGCCACCTTTCCGACCGCTCATTCTCTTGTTGTCTGCATTACATGAGTTTCGATTGTAAGAAGGTGGATTTTCATCAAGCATTAATATATAAACTGGGCTTGGTCTATAGATCGGGGGAGTCTTCAGGGAGACACATGATTGGTATTTGATTTGTAGAAGGGAGCAGAGGTGATTAAGAATGAGGCAAATGGCACAAAATGCAAAAGAACTTGTAATGCTTCACGAAACACACCTTCACTGAGACGGAGGGGTTACAGTACAAAACAAGCATTTGCAATACAATGGGTCTCGCTCGATTTAGAGCTGTTAACATTGTAAATTCGCAACTGGACTTTTCGTGCCACATAAATTGGAAATGAAAAGTAAAACAGTTGACATAAGCGAGCGGATTCAAAGCACCACAGCCACCAAGAGCACAAAGGAGAGACACAAAAAGAAAAAGAAGTTCGCTTGCAGTCAAATGTATCATCAATCATGCAATTATCCATGTAACAGGGTCGATGTCCAACGCGGTAACCAAACAGCACCAAGGAAGGACAAACGTAAATCATTTTCCAATGATAACAAAGGATTTTTTGAAAGGCAAGCCTATGAACTAGTGATGGGCGTGTAGTGCGTGTGGTTTAAAGCCCACATATAGATTATAATAGGTTGGAGCACTTGCACGCTCGACCTAAAAATTACTTTGATATAAACTGAGCTGTCCACTACAAGCACAAGGCCAGAGCTGGCGACTGCCTATGCTCGTGGATGGATTATCTCTAGTGCCAATACAGAGTGCAAAGATTGGCACAGGCATTCTTTTTTTGTGCAGTTCCAGTGGGAGGATTTTTCGTTGTGCGTACAGAGCAATAGTTTGATGCCTTTGAGTTCAGTGGAGGCGAAGCATTGTTGGGTCAGGTGATGAAAGATTTTAGACTGGGTGATGCTATTGAAGTCAATGGAGATTATCCATTATTAGGCTACCAGGGCAGTTTGATGCCTCTGAATTCAACTCAGTGGAGGCATTGTTGGTTTGGGTGGTGAAGGTTTGTAACTAGGTGATGGTATTGACGCCAGTGGAAGTGTGCAGGTTAATTTGTTCTCAATTAATTTCATGGAGGTGAACCACAGTTGTTTTGTGTGATGAATGTTTGTGACTGAGTGATGCTTTTGAAGTCAATGGAAGCTTATCACTGTGATGCTGCCCTAGGGGGTCATTGAAATCACAAGCTCAACTATTGTTTGAAGGTTGAACGATAAGGTTGATCTCGTTGAGGTACTGGAACCATAGTGCAGAGGGCTATACTGGCCCATTGAGGGGTAATGCATCTAAAATCAGTGGGGATGATCCATTGTTTGGAGACTGATGTACTTGAAGTCAGTGGGCATGA
Organism: Pleurodeles waltl; assembly: GCF_031143425.1. NCBI lineage: Eukaryota > Metazoa > Chordata > Amphibia > Caudata > Salamandridae > Pleurodeles > Pleurodeles waltl. The sequence continues at coordinate 670,104,766 of NC_090451.1, read as the reverse complement.
CCCGCTGTTGATAATTTCATGTCTCTGCAGGCAATAGAAATGTGATTCTAATGAAATTAAGTAAAATTTGTGGTTGCACCACTGTTGAGAGGGTGGTGCAGGTTTACTGAGAAACTGATGCCGTTGAAGTCTGTGGAGGCGTTTGGGGCAGGTTGGATCAGTGTGTGAAAGATGATTACGGGTGTAGTGACAAACTACACAGGGGTTTATTGCGAGCAAGCTGTTTCCTCACCTACATTACTCAATGCTTACGGTCAGAATAATTCACTTCCAATCCCTGAGCATCACTGGATTAGGTAATTTGTGAAAACACCTATGGTCAAAGTGCCAACAGGCAATTAATTTGTGATGTAGGCCATATGAAATTTTACTATACATATTTATGATTGTTGGGGTATTTTCAGTGAATTTAGTACACTTCTCAGCTCATGGCTCGTACAGTGCTCAAATTATTTTATGTTGGTTTACTCTTTGGGTAACATGTTTTCCTGTAATTCTATGAGCTATAGGTGAGATTTTGTGGTCATCTCATCATCAAACAGAGATCTGAAGCATCCTCTAGTCTGTGGTGAGAAATCCGGCACTTTCATCAATTACAATATCAGTTTGGAAAGTTGTAGCTATTTTTATGTGTGGTAAAGAAATGCAAAATGGAGTGAGCTGAAGAGGCATCACTGGCTCTAGATGTGAGAAGACAGAGCAGGTTGTCCCATGTCTTATGTACAAATCCACCCCTTTGCCATGTGTTTCTTTGCTTTCTGATACTTGCATAATGCAAATCACTGTGAACAGGAATGGTGCTATTGGTCAATGAGCTGACCAGACTGCACTTTACAGATCTTCCATCAACCAGAATTGCCTCCTTATTCTGAAAACAGGCATTGGGAAAGCCAATAGGTCTCACCCATGCAAGAGATATTGGCTTTGTCAATGTCTTTTAGCTATGTTGTACAGCGGTAGGGTTGCTGTGCAGCACAGCTGAGAGTTAGAAAACAATAAAACTATGATGTGCGGTAGGGATGGGCCAAGCAGCAATAATGCTGGGGGGCTTGGGGGAGGAACTGTAAAACAGCATGATCTTGGGTGGGGTAAGAGGGTTGGAGCAAGCAAGTAACAATGCAGGCGGGTGGTGGGTAGTACTGGGCAAACAAGCAACAACATGGGAGGCGGGGCAGGTGGAATAGGGCAAGCTATCAACAATGTGGAGCGGAGCAAGCAACAACACAGGATGCGGGCAAGCAACCACATGGAGGGGGCGTGGGTGGAGATGCACTCTTAAGTTGTGCTGCAAGTAAAAAAAAAAGTAGCTACCAAAGTGGAAGCAGTAAAAGGACACTGGGAAAGAAAGCAGTACTTGGGCCAAACACATGAAGAGGAAGTGAGGCTAGAACATGCTGGCGAAAGAGAAGCAAGGAAATCAGATTGACAATGAAGCCAACCAGTGGTAAGCAAGTGGCAGGCTGAAACCCCCTTGGAAGTAAACAAAATGTCTTGCAAGTGACAGCAAATGTGCTGTCCCTGGCAAAAACTACAAAGGAAAAATGTCACTTCCCTTCACTCCGGCACTAAATTTCTCCTCCCAGGTTCGGCACCAATCACCGCTCAACCAAGGACCAGTGAGTCACTCCTGCTGGTCTCTCTAGGTCTCCTCACTTTCTGCCTCTGCCTCCCTTCAGTATCACTCTGCTGGTATCCACGGAACAGGAGCAGTGCCTCTATGAGCGTGGGGGCATTGACCTCCTACTGGGAGCCCCCACAGGCCGAGAGACTCATTATTAAAATACTTTCCCTTATGACAAAGTAATAGTACAGTCACTTGTGTTGTTTTTCCTCTAGGTGTGGGGCTACAGGGCTCGCGTGCTCTTGGACGTCCAGGACCAGCTGAGGTTATTTAAACTGGACTGCACATGTCACATTGGCCAGTGTTTTCACTGCGGCCAGCCACTGCCACTGAAGGCTACACAGTCACAGTGTGAAAGGAAGAAGGCAACCTCACTGAGGCACTGAAGTGGATGTCACGTGTTCACGCATGGATGGACCCTAGAGCAGGAATTCAGGTTTGGCAAATGGTGGCGGAAGTATTCTTGCCAACAGGAATGCAAATGCCGGTGGAAGGATTACTTTGCATGCAGTCCCAGACAAATTCTTTTTTTTCAGCAAGCCAACAGTAGCTGGTTTCTACCAGGTTAGATCTCTTGTTTATTTTGACAGGAGTCGTTTCTTGGCAACTTGTGACCTTCTATGGCTTGATACCTATTTCCCAGTATTGGTAAAATGCCAGATCTCACTGAACATTGTTCTTTCTTGCTCACATGTGAGCATCCCTGCTGGCCCACAGTCCTTCAGGTGAACCAGGTTGATGCCCTTTTGTGCCCTGGTGGACTTTCCAATTCTGTTTAGAAATCTGTGCCTGCCTGGCGGAGATCTCTATGCCCTAGAGAAGCTATCAACACGTTGGCTCCTCTAAAAACATTTAAAACTTCATGTTTCATGTGGCTATGCAGCAAATGATTTGTTTTACAATAACAAATTCCCAAAGCAGGAATTTGTTTTTGTGATAGAATAAATGACCGTGAAGCTCTGGGAAGTTTCTCACAGGGTATGGAGGTAGTTTTCCTTTTTTCTCCTCCAGATTACCAATCTTTTCCTGGCAAAACAGAAGAGGAAAACATGCATCAGATCATCTGTACTAAATGGGGCAGGTCGTCTTCTACTCTGGCACCAACATCCTTAAGTCCGCTGAGTCCTCAATAAAAGGTTTCCACTGGCAAAACCGCCTGTGGCGTCATCGGCGGAAACATGATAGTCTACTCGGCTCTAAATAGAGGATGCAGCCCCTTGATTTGCAGATGGGGTACTCTGCCACGTGTGTGGTGATGTGCCCTGTCTGCCAAACTTTAAATCAGGGCTTAAAGCTTAACGCCCAATATCTGAAACATTTGCCTTGGCTTGACCAATAGAGCTGGGTTCAGGTTAGTTGCCTTAAGAATAGAAGAGAATGAGACTGATTTTGTTGTTTACAGACGTTAAAGCTTCCCCTATAATTCGCCATAAACCTCTTTCAATCATTTAGGACGCCATTACCCCTCATGTCGGATAGCTGGTGATCCCAATTCCTTAACATGCAGATATACAGAATTATTACTATCTCAGGAGAATTTAATTCCTGGCCAGAAAAAATTGATTCTTTTTTAATATTAATAATTAAAAATTGTTCACGAGAAATTATTTTTTGGCTGGATTAGGAGTCAAGGCACTGATTTCAAGCATGTCGGACTCTCAGTGCTTTTTTGTCACCTCAGATAAATTATGATGCGTCGAGGTACCCTATTTATTGGGCGCAATAAATAGCACCTACAGCGAGTTTTTTTGTGATATTGGTGCTGAATGCAGCAAAAGGCACAGAGCATTGTAAATATCATAAACTTCTTCTCTGTAAAATTGCAGCAGGTTTGAACCGCTGTAATTTAAAGAACTGTGAGATATTAAACACACCTGGTGATTACTAGATGTGGTAAATACCACCCAACTTGGAATTCTGACCCCTGCACAAACATGGGTTTACATAGAGGGGAGACATCACGACTCCCTCATAATCAGGACCTTTGTAGATTCAGTCTAGTTGCAGCAGCAAAACTTTACCCTTGATTAGAAGTGGGCCAGTATTTTTGGACACGGGTAAACCCCTGTTTGCAAACGTATGGTCTTTACTGCAACCGTTAATTACTAGATACGTTAAAAATCTCACTGTTTGTTAAGTTTCAGAAAGTTACACCTGCCAGAATTTATCTTGGGAAAGGTGTACCATATCAGGCAGATTTTGGTGTGGTTAGCACCAAAATATTCACGTTATTCTAAAGAAACTCTGATAGATGTTATTTATTGAATCCCATAAATAATGTACCACACAATATTGCTATTTATCTGGTATGATACAATGCAACTGGATTCGACAAACTCTGATTCAGGGTCTAAATTGTCTGTGATATTTTAGATTGCTTAGTCTTACCTTTATACAAGGACCAATATTGCTCACTGAGTTTAACATAGCCAGAACGTATGTCATGTTGTAAATAATATTTCTGCTACAGAGTTGTTTGTGGGTTGATATATTGTGTTTGAAGTTTACCATGTTGTGGATTCTGGTTGCTGTATTTTTCGTCTGGGTATGTGAAGTATGTGTTATTGTTTGTTTGATTGGGCAACTTATGGCTTGTGGGTTTTGGTTTTGTGGTCTTTGGGAGTTGCTTTTACATAAAACAGGAGATATTTTATATCCTGGGCACTTGTATCCAATAATTTGGGATCCTGACCACACTCGCCACTGGGCATCATGGCCTTGCATTGGAGTTCGGTCACACATATACTGTCTCGGCCCTGTTTGTCTTGAGTACTAACAAGATTTGGACATCATTAGAAACCCATCATGCACATCTTTTGTGCCCTAGTTGTTTTTAAATAAACATGTCAATCATAAGTTGAGGTTCAGTGCTAAATGTGGAAGGCCAGGATGCCAAATGGGGCTAGACCAAACAGCATTGATAATTTTCAGTAAACAAGAAGTGCACCAGATGCAAAATATAGACAAGCAAGGGATATCTGTGCCTGTAAATTTTCCTTCTGTTATCTTTAATCGTTCCTTATTAGTTCAATCATAATTTCTCAATTTCTTTTTGACATGTACTAGACATTATTAAGAGCACACTGAACATCTGTTTCAACCTGAGTGGACTTTATCAAGGCTTTCTCTAAATGACCGGTGTATATAACATCAAATTCTAATCAGAACAACTGGGTCTTTCTCTTCACATACAAATGTGGTCCTGTTCTACGTCATCTTTCCTTTGTGGTCCTCAAATATAAAAACACACGGAAATGCATATTTGTGGAACAATATCTACACTTAAGCCATCCCTTCTTTAACCAATGTAGTCACACCACAAGTTTTATCCTTCCTTAGTGGTTGTCATCAGAGCCTTGGAAAGCAGCCTAGCACCAGGGAGGACATCTTGTGGTCACAGAGAATCAAGTCATGAAGTGATACCTGTGACCTGAGAGCCTTCCAGCCCGTAACATATCACCACAAGTTGGCATAAAGTTTGAGTTGTATGGACACACTTGTTTCTTTTTGGCCGGGGGGGCTACTCTATTCACTTGTAGCCTGAGGAAACCTATAAAAAAGGAGCAATAGTTCTGAGCCTGCCACCTTCAGTATTATCTACAGGCTGTGGACAGGGGATTCTTCACGTTGGTATCCAAACTCCAATACTAGGCTGTGTTTTCATGGTAATAATGTGGTATTTAGGACAGGAGTAACAGCCCTATTGCCTTCCCTAAATAGCTTATTGAATTACCACAGCACATAAAAAAATGATTTGATAAAGAACAGCTGGAACCTTGGGATTATCTGTCTGTATATTCATACTAAGGAGACGCCTACTGACCAAAAGATAATGCTCCCTATCTCTTCATGAGGTAGATGTTTTATCGTTTCAAAGGGCTATCTTTCACATAGATTCTTGGCATGCTTCATCATCTGGTCCTCGCCTGATAATGTCTAATATGTCTCGGGGCTTAGCCTCGCTTTGGAGGAAGCATTTGGTGTGAAAGTTAAGGAATCTTCACTATTTGGTTAAAAGTGGCTAAAAGTGCATACATGTATGTAATCCACGACAGAATGTATGGAGAGGAACTAAATGTCTTCCATTTGGTTTGCAGTCAGCAAATGGACTTCCTCTCTTTTGTGCACAGCCAATCAAACAATCTTTTAAGGCAGAGATATAAATCTGGTAAACAGATAGGTGATTAGCATGGGCATATCCATGGGCACAAGGATTCATAATGCTGCACTGTAAATAACTGGTGAGTCTTACCAGCATCCTTTTATGAATAAAGCAGAGCACAGTTGACCATCAGCTATATAAACACACATTCCCATGCAGTTGTTTCCGTTGTTGAGTCAGGTGTAGGTAATAGTGGTTTGCAGGGGTGTATATATGTATATTCATAGTAACATCAGCTAGTTGGGTTTATTAAGTTGCTTGAATATACATTTTTGCTGTGTGGCCTTCGAAGGCTAGTGAGTTTAATTGTATCAGCATATCTGGGTGTTTTGGGGGCTACTGGGTTTACACATGTAAACTATTTAACTGCACAGCCTCTCGCTTCCCCCTCCACCGCCTTCCTCATCTCCTGTTCCTACAATCCCTTTCTCGCCCTGGGTGTTCCTAAGAAGTAATCACTGATGTTGGGACTGCAGAAAAGTAAGAGTGCCCTCATGCTAGGTGGAGTAAAGACATAGTCGAGAAACTGAAGCTACTTGATGAGAAGCCTGTGCAACACCTCCAGTACAAAACACATTCAGACAGATCAGCACTAAGAAAGGGCTCCGTACTACAGCCGAACACATCAATATGACAGAACCAGCTCAATGAACCAACATCACCCTTTCATCGAAATGTTCAGTGTGAACAGTCTCCCAGATATCAATCTACCCAGCTGTAGCAGCATTAAACTCGAACAGGACAAATTAACGCATGCAACACAAGCTGAAGACATGAACACACCACCGATACTGCTGCTCGAACCCAATTCTCCCAGCACCACAAAGCACAACAGGTGCATGTTTACTAGGGTGTCACCAAGCAACTCATTCTCTTTGAATGGAACCTGCATGCCATTTATTGGTCAACCAAACTAGAAGTGTCTAGCCCTGGCTTCTTGGTGCAACCTTTGATCCCGCTCCTGCCACAGTTGGGTTAGGGATCACAGGACGGCTCTGCGAACAAAAGGCAAAAAGGATTTTGAAAGATCCCATTTTACTTTGTATGGTTTCCATGCCTTGTTTCTTGGCCGGCCCCTCAGCAGCCTTTTCGTTTGCCGCTAAAGCACTGGAGGAGTGGTTGATGGAGAAGAAGCAAAATCGAAGAATAGTAGACACTTCACTCTGAAATAAAAATGACCACATCTCACCCATACTGAGAGGCCTGCACTGCCAAAACCTGGAAATCATATTAAAACCAATAGGCGGTGCCTGCCCTACCCTGCAATTCTGTTAAAAACCACTGCATTCTTAACTAAGCTGTTCACCATCTGAGGAAGCCAACTGGTTCTGTGAAGCAGAAACTCACTTTACCTGGGAAACCTGAAGTTTCATTGTCCCAAGCACGAAACTTGAGTCAAAGGGGAAGCTTAATCTTTTTGGAACTCTCTCTCTTGACTTGAGAATGTGAGAATGTTTGCTATGTCAAAAGGAGAATTGATTTGGCAGGCAGCTACTGACTTCCTTGGGTACCTTCTGAGTTACTGCATTCTGCTGTCTGGCTGTGGCCCACATTACAAGTAGCATAGTACTAGCAAGGTGGGAACTTCACAACCCTCATTGCTGGTACGGTGCAGTAACACCCGCCAATACAGGGCAAAGATGAATGAAATCACGAGAAATGGGAATCAACTGTGTTGGCCAGGTTTTGAAGAATGTAAAACCACTCAAAATTCCCACTTCTGTGGGATTTAGCAGTGACATTTAAAACCACTGTGTGCTGGCAGTGTGTGGGGGCGGGCTTCTGTTTGGGTAGGGAGGTGAGGTAGTCCCTAGCAGGAAGGTGAGTGGTGCCAGGGACCCAGTCCTGGATGCCCAAGTGGGTAACGCCTGTAAAAACAACAGGCCATTGGTGATCTGGTGGAGTGGAATTATGATCTGCCCAGTTTATAACGAGGGCCATTGTGTGCTGAGGCTGAGAGAACACTGCATTATCTCATCCCACTCAGAGGACGCCTACACAGAATTTAGTTTCACTTTTAACATTGCAGAACATTGCACATAATAAAAGTGAAAACGATTCAGAGCGACAGCGACCTTTTCAGAACGCTGACGAAATTCATTTATAGGAAAAATAAAAACATCTGCAGATAAACCGCCTCGGGGGAGGTGGAAGAGGGGGTCAGAGTGCTATATTTTGAGAACACAATTTGCAAGCTATTGTTTGGAGAAAATCACCCAGCCCTGAGCCACCTTCAGCCCCATAACATTTTAACTAATTCTATCAAGCACCATCAAAAGTAATGTCTTCATTTATTTTCTTCCAACCTTGGGATTACCAGGTCTTGAAAAGTAAAACTGGAACATTCCACAAACATAGAAGTAGGACTAGAAATGTGAATCCACAGAGAGGCACAGAATGCTTTAATTGACAAAGCTCATTAGTGTAGAAAACACATGGCGGCACTAAAGGGAATTAAATGTAACCTTTACAGTAAGGTCTGGGTTAATTAAAGTGCTTCTGCTTCGGACTGACAACTTATTCTGCACTATACCTACAAATACTGTGCCTTTCTCTGTCTGAAGTCGACACTGAAAACGGGACATGAGCTAAATTCACTGACATTTAAGGAAACTGATGGTAAGAAATCAGGACTGCCTTGGCATATCCGAGATGCCTGGTGATCCTGTTCTCAAAGGCACCTGAAGGTTTACACCATGAAGCATTCTAAGTACAGACTGTGGTTGTTTCTACCCAGTTTATCAAAAACAGTTTCCTCTTCTTCCTCGTTCTCTGATGTATTATGTAGTTTAGTGGAGAGGCACTGGCTCTGACTGCAAAAAGAACAGTTTGCTTTCACATGGACACAGCCAGAATTTTAGGTTGCATTTGCTGTCGCTCATCTGGCTCTTTCCTCAAGTTAGTCGCCGAAATAGAGGAAAATATCTATTGCATCTTAAAGTAGCAATTGACAGAAGCGCGTTTACCTCTGTTGGCTGGTGGTCTTTGAAAGTGGTGTGGCCTCATAAGTGTAGAACTTCAAAAAAACTAGCTAGCAAAGCAGAGTGCAAGTTGGTGGTTCTCCCCTCGTGAAAATTATGAAAAAATGAGTTAAACTACATTTCACAGCACATTTTCACTTACATTTGCTTAAAAGCTATACATGATTAAGTCACTTAGGGCCAGATGTAGCAAACCATTTGCGACTCGCAAACGTGGGTTTGCTATGCAGAAATGCATATTGCAAGTCGTTACCGACTCGCAATATACATTTCCAACTCGCAAATAGGAAGGGGTGTTCCCTTCCTATTTGCGAGTCGCAGTGGGATGCAATACCATTTGCGACCGCGTACGCGGTCGCAAATGGCATCGCAGTTACCATCCACTTCAAGTGGATGGTAACCCACTCGCAAATTGGAAGGGGTCCCCATGGGACCCCTTCCAGTTTGTGACTGGACCCAAAAATATTTTTTCAGGGCAGGGAGTGGTCCAAGGGACCACTCCCTGCCCTGAAAAAATACCGAAACTAAAGGTTTCGTTTTTTTTTTTAAGTGCAGCTCGTTTTCCTGTAAGGAAAACGGGCTACACTTAAAAAAACAAAACTGCTTTATTTAAAAGCAGGTCACGAACATGGAGGTCTGCTGACGTCAGCAGGCCTCCATGTTAGCGAGTGCCTATACTCGCTATGGGGCCACAATTTGCGATCCACCTCATGAATATTCATGAGGTGGGTCATTGCGACCCCATAGCGAGTTGCAGTCGGTGTCTGAGACACCGTACTGCATACGAATTTGCGAGTTGCAAATTGCGAGTCGCATGGACTCGCACTTTGCAACTCGCAAATTCGTCAGTTGCTACATCTGGCCCTATATTACTGAAATACATGCATAAGGCCAATGAAGCCCGAGAGTACTTAGAAACTGGCACAATCTTTTCCAGAATGTGCAATTGTTAGCCTATCAATATTTTACTAACTACCTCCATTATGCCAAAGCCAGCATTTTGTCATGGGTGCCCTTCATGTGCAACGAGTCTGCAAGGGAGCCATCACTGAGTTTTACCTGTATGTCCAAAAAAGGGCTAAAACAATTGCCTGTGCTCCACCTTTACCTGCTTTCATTTCACAGCTCCTAGTAAGACTACAAATGCAATGCCTTTAATCTAGGTGGGTTAAAGACATTTGTGAGACCAAATTAGAGATGTGTTAAAAGGGGACTGAAAGCATTCGCAAACTGGTGACATCCATCAGACATTGCCAAATGTACTCATTTCATGGCCATAACGTTCAAGAGCAGCCATTGTGCAATAGATGATGGCACATTTCCAATTGAAAGCTAGCAGAAGTACACATTAGGATCCTATCTACTTTTGATCCTCATTTAAAAAATGGGGGAACAGACACAACTGGAGTGAGTCCTATCCCCTGGAAGACAGTATCCAGTTTCTTGTGCGAGGGCTCACCTTGTTGCTATTCGTTTCTTCACAAAATTACATAATAAGGAGACCCACCTAAATGCCTTAGTCATTAAGAGAGCGGTGGCCAGCTGGGCTCGCCTAGATGGTGCAAAGAAAGACGCCACGCGCCCCCTAATGGTTCACGTCTTGGGGGTCCTCCTTTCCAGCCTTGATAAGGTTTGTTCTTCCCCATTTGAGGTGACACTGTTTGCGGCAGTATTCTCGAAAGCCTTTTATGGCGCATTCTGCGTGGGCGAACTGGTGGGACTGTCCAAGACTGATTTTACAGGGGGTCTCCAGTATGCCGATGTACATATGGGCTCAGGTTGCTTAATGATTTGGTTATGAACATCCAAGACAGAACAACAGGGGAGAGAGTCTTCCATTAAACTTAAGGCGGCGCACGGTTCCCCCTTGTGCCCGGTAGATCGCTTGGGGTCCTACCTAGTGGTTTGTCGAGCTACGGGGGCCTCAGCGTTGTTCCTTCGTTAGAGGCCAAAGTGCTTATCTCAGTATCAGTTCTCTGCAGTAATGGCAGCGGTATTAGAGGCTGCTGGGGTAGATCCAAATGGTTACTCACCACATTCATTTTGGATTGGGGCAGTTACTGTACCGGCAAGTCCAGAGAAGTCACCTGAGGAAGTGAAAACGATTGGCAGATGGTCTTCCAACTGCTATAAACATTACATTCGTCCTGAGTTGCAAACACAAATGATATGTATGCCTGATTTTTGTTCTTTATGTGCAGTATACTCATGCTGGTTTCTTTCATTTCAGTAGTATGCCGTCTCATGTGGTTTGGGTGCTCGGTCACTCCTATGTCCAGCTTGCGGCGTACAGATTGCAATTGCTCCGTAAACCTAAGCCGACATCTCTTTGTGACGTATCCTTTCGATGGTGTGGGGTCGGTGGTCTAAGAGTTACTCGGCTGCAGCAACTGGTGAAGATGGCGAAAGGTTGCGAGGAACTCCAGTTCCCGGATGTAAGGAAATGCCTCCTTGGCATGGTTACCCCCTGACTTTTTGCCTTTGCTGATGCTAAGTTTTGATTTGAAAGTGTGCTGAGGCCTGCTAACCAGGCCCCAGCACCAGTGTTCTTTCCCTAACCTGTACTTTTGTTTACACAATTGGCACACCCTGGCATCCAGGTAAGTCCCTTGTAACTGGTACCCCTGGTACCAAGGGCCCTGATGCCAGGGAAGGTCTCTAAGGGATGCAGCATGTCTTATGCCACCCTGGGGACCCCTCACTCAGCACAGACACACTACTTGCCAGCTTGTGTGTGCTGGTGAGGACAAAACGAGTAAGTCGACATGGCACTCCCCTCAGGGTGCCATGCCAATCTCACACTGCCTATGCAGTATAGGTAAGTCACCCCTCTAGCAGGCCTTACAGCCCTAAGGCAGGGTGCACTATACCATAGGTGAGGGCACCAGTGCATGAGCACTGTGCCCCTACAGTGTCTAAGCAAAACCTTAGACATTGTAAGTGCAGGGTAGCCGTAAGAGTATATGGTCTGGGAGTCTGTCATACACGGACTCCACAGCACCATAATGGCTACACTGAAAACTGGGAAGTTTGGTATCAAACTTCTCAGCACAATAAGTGCACACTGATGCCAGTGTACATTTTATTGTAACATACACCCCAGAGGGCACCTTAGAGGTGACCCCTGAAACCTTAACCAACTACCCGTGTAGGCTGACTGGTTTTAGCAGCCTGCCACACTCGAGACATGTTGCTGGCCACATGGGGAGAGTGCCTTTGTCACTCTGTGGCTAGTGACAAAGCCTGTACTGGGTGGAGATGCTTATCACCTCCCCCTTGCAGGACTGTAACACCTGGCGGTGAGCCTCAAAGGCTCACCCCCTTTGTTACAGCACCACAGGGCACTCCAGCTAGTGGAGTTGCCCGCCCCCTCTGGCCACGGCCCCACTTTTGGCGGCAAGGCCGGAGGAGATAATGAGAAAAACAAGGAGTCACTGGCCAGTCAGGACAGCCCCTAAGGCAACCTGAGCTGAGGTGACTCTGACTTTGAAAAATCCCCCATCTTGCAGATGGAGGATTCCCCCAATAGGGATAGGAATGTGACCCCCTCCCCTTGGGAGGAGGCACAAAGAGGGTGTACCCACCCTGAGGGCTAGTAGCCATTGGCTACTAACCCCCCAGACCTAAACACGCCCTTAAATTTAGTATTAAAGGGCTCCCCTGAACCTAGGAACTCAGATTCCTGCAACCTAAGAAGAAGAGGACTGCTAAGCTGAAAAACCTTGCAGAGAAGACGGAGACACCAACTGCTTTGGCCCCAGCTCTACCGGCCTGTCTCCCCACTTCTAAAGACACTGCTCCAGCGACGCTTTCCCCAGGGACAAGCGACCTCTGAATCCTCAGAGGACTGCCCTGCTCTAGAAGGACCAAGAAACTCCTGAGGACAGCGGCCCTGTTCACCCAAGACTGCAACTTTGTTTCAAAGGAGCAACTTTAAAACAACTGCGTTTCCCGCCGGAAGCGTGAGACTTGCTACTCTGCACCCGACGCCCCCGGCTCGACTTGTGGAGAAACAACACTTCAGGGAGGACTCCCCAGCGACTACGAGACCGTGAGTAGCCAGAGTTGCCCCCCCTGAGCCCCCACAGCGACGCCTGCAGAGGGAATCCCGAGGCTCCCCCTGACCGCAACTGCCTGACTCCCAGATCCCGACCCTAAAGACTCTGCACCCGCAGCCCCCAGGACCTGAAAGATCGGAACTCCAGTGCAGGAGTGACCCCCAGGAGGCCCTCTCCCTTGCCCAGGTGGTGGCTACCCCGAGGAGCCCCCCCCTTGCCTGCCTGCATCGCTGAAGAGACCCCTTGGTCTCCCATTGATTTACATTGGAAACCCGACGCGTGTTTGCACACTGCACCCGGCCGCCCCGTGCTGCTGAGGGTGTACTTTCTGTGCTGACTTGTGTCCCCCCCCCGGTGCCCTACAAAACCCCCCTGGTCTGCCCTCCGAAGACGCGGGTACTTACCTGCTGGCAGACTGGAACCGGGGCACCCCCTTCTCCATTGAAGCCTATGCGTTTTGGGCACCACTTTGACCTCTGCACCTGACCGGCCCTGAGCTGCTGGTGTGGTAACTTTGGGGAAGCTCTGAACCCCCAACGGTGGGCTACCTTGGACCCAAACTTGAACCCCGTAGGTGGTTTACTTACCTGCAAGAACTAACCAACTCTTACTCCCCCTAGGAACTGTGAAAATTGCACTGTGTCTAGTTTTAAAATAGCTATATGTGATTTATTTAAAGACTGTGTATGCTATTTTGATTATTCAAAGTTCCTAAAGTACCTACCTGCAATACCTTTCATTTAAAGTATTACATGTAAAATTTGAACCTGTGGTTCTTAAAATAAACTAAGAATATATATTTTTCTATACAAAAACCTATTGGCCTGGAATTGTCTCTGAGTGTGTGTTCCTCATTTATTGCCTGTGTGCGTACAACTTATGCTTAACACTACTCCTTTGATAAGCCTACTGCTCGACCACACTGCCACAAAATAGAGCATTAGTATTATCTCTTTTTGCCACTATCTTACCTCTAGGGGGAACCCTTGGACTCTGTGCATACTATTCCTTACTTTGAAATAGTGCATACAGAGCCAACTTCCTACACCGGACCTCATTGTCATACATATAGGAGGAAAAGACATGGTTCGACTGGGGCGCAAAGTGCCCAGAGAAGCAATTTCAGCAGAAATAACCCTGTTATCCAAGGAATTCCCGAACAGTACCATTGCATGGTCACACATGGTACCCTGTCGCAACTAGGGTCTGGATGCTAAATCTGGAATTATGAAAGTGTCCGTGCGACGTCTCAACATGGAAATGGCAAGGCTGTGTCCTGGTTCATGCCGCTTGTGGAATATCCCGCACAGACTGTTAAAAGGCGCAGACATGTTTCACAAAGATGGGGTGCATTTATCCGATGCGGGCACAGACTGTTTCATTGCGGACATTTGGGCCTTTTCCCACAGTTTGTTTGGGGGTGGGGAGGACGAAGGACCTCTGGGCCCCTGGCCGCAATTGTGGCAGGAGAGGAGATACTAAATTCACCCTAAGCAACAGAGGGGTCCCCAAGGCAGGGTCCCCTGGATAACACCGAAGGTAGGATCCTACAGTCCTGAACCAACCGGCAAATGTACACACCAGCTTGGGGGTTAGGGAGCCCAGATTGCTTGGGTGGGCATGGGGCTCCCACTCCTGGCCACCCCGTTGCACCCCTGTGGCCGATTAGTGTTTTGGGGAGGAACCTGGAGCATGAGGACAAGGGATGGTGAGGTGTGGGGAACCGACCTCCCCCCATGGATACAGGTGAGGTACGGCTCACCTGTGTGGTCCAACGGAAGTTCGGACGCAGAAGGATCTCTTAGATGTCTGGGAGTTATCAAGATTTATGGCCTGATTGAATTTTTGATCGACATGATATGATTTTTTATGGTATGATTTCAATTAAAAACTAACTGTGTGTTTTTTAATGCCATTTGTTAGTAAACTTCTTCCAATGCAAGACAGTCAGACTTTGTCGGCTTACGTGGGGCGTGTGTTGGGGCTGTGGCCGACTGGAGGCATCCGGGTTCTAAAAACCACTGGCAGTGTGTGGGAGCGGGGCTTCTGTTTGGGGTAAAAGTGGAGGTAGTTCCTAGCAGGAAGGTAAGTGGTACCAGGGAACCAGTCCTGGCTGCTGTAGTGGGTAAAGCCTGAAGGGATCTTACCAGCTTTATTTTTCCGGCCAGTAAAATCGAATCTGCGTTCCTGCACCCCCGGGAACCAAGTGTAAAAACACTAGGCCAGTCATGACCCAGTGGAGTGGAATTCTGGTCTGCCCAGTTCATAATGAGGGCCATTGTGTGCTGAGGGAACTCTTCATTATCTCACCCCACACAGAGGGCTCCTACGCAGAATTTAGTTTCACTTTTTATACTGCAGAAGATTGCACATAATAAAAGTGAAAACGATTCAGAGCGACATTTTCAGACGAAATCGTTAGTGGGCAAAAAAAAAAAAGAATCTACAGGAAAACCCCCTCGGGGGTGGGAGCAGAGGCCTATATTTTAAGAGCACAATTTGGGAGCTATTCTTTGGAGATCGCCCAACCCTGATCCACCTTCCGGTCCATAAAATTGTAACTAATTCTATCAAGCACCATCAAGTGTAATGCCTTAATTTTTTTCTTCCAACCCTGGGATTACCAGGTCTTGAAAACTAAAACTGAGACATTTCACAAACATAGAAGTAGGACTAGAAATGTGATTCCACAGAGAGGCACAGAATGACCTAATTGACAGAGCTCACTAGTGTAGGAAACACAAGGAGGCATTAAAATAAATTAAATACAACTTTTACAGTAAGGCCTGGGTTATCTAAAGTGCCTTCTGCTTCGCACTGACAACTTATTCTGCACTATACGTACAAATACTGTGCCTTTCTCTTCCTTAAGTCGACACTCTGAAAACGGGACATGAGCTAAATTCAGTGACATTTGTGGAAACTGAAGGTAAGAAATAAAAACTGCCCTGGCATACCCGAGATGCCTGGTGATCTTGTTCTCAAAGGCACCCGAAGGTTTACACCATGAAGCATTCTAAGTACAGATTGTGCTTGTTTTTACCCAGTTTTTCAAAAATAGTGTCCTCCTCTTCCTCGTTCTCCGATGTATTACGTAGTTTAGTGGAGAGGCCTTTGCTCTGTCTGTAAAAAGAACAGTTTGCTTTCACAGGGGCACAGGCAGAATGTCATGTTACATTTGCTGTCGCTGATCTGTCTCTCTCCTCCAAGTACTCGCCGAAACAAAGGAAAATATCTATTGCATCTTAAAAAGAATAAACACTCGGTGATCTGGTATGAAAAACGACGGTCTGATTTGTTATGTTCCAGGGCCTATTTTTTTTTTTACAGTTTTGCAACATTCAGACTCAGTGTTTAATACTGCATTTAGGCAGCAACTGACAGAAGCACTATCACCTCTGTTGGCTGGTGGTCTTTGAAAGTGGTGTGGCCTCATAGGTGTCAGAACTTCAAGCAAACTAGCTAATAAAGCAAAGTGCGAGTTGGTAGTTCTCCCCTCGAGAAAATTATGAAAACAGTGAGTTAAACTGCATTGTACAGCACATTTTCACTTAAATTTGCTTAAAAGCAATACATGTTTAAGTCACTCATTAAATATTGAAATACTTTTATGGTACATAAGACCAATGAAGCCGGAAAGTACTTAGAAACTGACACAATATTTGCCAAAATGTGCAATGGTTGACCTATCAATATTTTATTAACTACCTCCATTATGCCAAGGCCACGTCATAGATGTCCTTCATATGCAATGGGTCTGCACCTTATGCGAAGAATAATATAGAATTATGCCTGAATTTTACTGTGGCCCATGTCCATATGCTGATCGCTAACTATGTGTCACAAATTATCCCAACTTCTTTCACCCAGGGCAAAATGGAGTTCAAAATCACTGGGAGTGACAGTGCATCAAACCCGGCTAACAAAGAGGGGAGGGGGACAAGGGAACTAACGAATTTTGTAAAACTGTTCCCCAACAACAACATCAATAGGTCCTTCATCTAAGTAACTTATGCTACAATAAAAAGAAAAAAAAAACACTGGAGAGACATAAATCGCCACATATGTGTAAATGGGAGAAATGGCTGGGATGAGCAACATCATCTGGGTAGAGGTCAAGGCTAGGGAGGGATATAGCAGAAATTGCTAGAAATATTCATGGCAAGGAAAGTATGTGTGAAATTGTATATGATTGGTATAGTACCCATCCAAACTGAAGCACATGTTCCCCAATTCTGCTGCAAATGTTGGAGGGGGTGCGGGGAGGAGAGAACTGCACTTCATATCTCCTGGAGCTGTGTAAACCTTAAAACATTTTGGAAATAAGTCCTTAGTCATATCAAAAAGGCAACATTCTACCACTCCCACACAACCTGATGGTAGTGATCTTGGGGGTGTGGCCAAGTGGATGAGAAGGACTGTGAAGGGGAGAGTGGACAGTTATATCTCATATGCTGCTAGCAGCCAAACAGGAGGTAGCAGCACACTGGAAAAAAGAAAAAACTCCAGACATAGCATCATGGGGATGAAGATTGTGGTTCCTGCTAGCTGTGGAGATGTTAATGTATGACCTGAGAGATGAGAAATGTAAATTTGAGGTGACATAGCAGCCACTTTTTGACTATTTATGCGAGGGGAATCTGCTGCTGCTAGGGCCCATCATCTCAGAGCGCTGCGCCTGCATTGGTCAATGGCGGACGGGGGCAGTAGCACAGGAGGTTATCTGGAGGATGCTAACATTGGATTAGAATTTCTGGAACACCTGAGAATTTGAAAGATCAACTAATGCTGTCTTTGGTGAATGTATAAGTCTGGATTATTAAAGGGGAGCGGGAA
Organism: Pleurodeles waltl; assembly: GCF_031143425.1. NCBI lineage: Eukaryota > Metazoa > Chordata > Amphibia > Caudata > Salamandridae > Pleurodeles > Pleurodeles waltl. The sequence goes on along the minus strand of NC_090451.1, from coordinate 670,087,108 downwards.
GGGTAGGGGTATAACAGCCAAGTTGATCTGTGACATATGAGGCCTAATTTAGAACTTGGCAGATGGGTTACTCCGTCACAATGGTGACAAATATCTTGTCCGCCAAAATCTAAATCCCATAGGCTATAATAGGATTTAGATTTTGATGGACAGGATATCCGTTGTGACAGAGTAACCCGTCCACCGAGTTCTAAATCAGGCCCATGGTTCTCAAAGTGTCAGGTTTATCTTTGTTGGCAAACAAAAACAATAAAATACATTACAAAAAATATCCAAACTACATCAGTGGAAGCATTTGTTATGGTTGCCCAACGCCCCTGCCAAATTCCATGGTGTTCACCATTCTGCCAATAATTACTTCCAATGTCCTAGCGCATACATTTTGCATTAGGTGTTTTATATGCCAAGAATTACCTCTACTATTCCAGCACCAGGATTTAGCCATAGATGCCATTTATCCCCAGAATTACCTCAGTATGCCTGCACTGACGTTTTGTCATGTGTACGACTTATGCCAAGAATTGCCTCTTGGATGCCACAACCAGCATTTTCTCATGGATGCTACTTATGCCAAGCTACCTTCAATATACCAGTGCCAGACTTTTGCCAAAGGTGCCCACATGCCAGGTATAGTGTAGCACTGCAAGAGTTTTGCCTAGGAGACGCCATATTACAAGATTTGCCCTAGTCTACAGTGTGGTGTCACCTGCATTAAGGTAAGTAGAACCTATAGTATGTCTGTGACAGCATTTTGCCGCATGTGCCCAATAGTCGAAGGACTACATCCACCGACAGGGCTAGGAACAGACGTGCAAGCAGAACACATTCACACATTCTCTCTCCTTCACTCATTCTCACTTACATTTCAGTCACTCTCATTCACACTCTCTCATTCTCTCTCTTATATTCCCTCACACTAATTTGTATTCATTCGTTCATACTAACGCACACATTCTTACACTCAGTCACACTGAATACTCTCATTCCTCACTTAGTCATTCTCGCTCACACTGATTCTCATTTCTTCCCAGTCCTTTATTTTCACTACATTCATCCTCACTCGAGTTCACTCACACTCCATCACATTCATTTTGACTCATTCATTCTCATCCACCCAGTCCATCCTCAGCACAATTATAAAGCACACTGGTGATCCTGCAGCGCGTTACAGATTGGATGGCCACCTATGTGGTGCATCATCAAATTCCCAGCCTGCTCAAACCTCACTCACAGCGAGAGACTGAATTTTTATATCAAAAGTAGTAGTTTATTGTTTGCTATTAGTATAGTAAAGAAAAGGAAAGAACTCAAGAATAGAATAGCACCGCCGTCTATAAAAGTGAGCCGGGAAACAGCCTTTACCACACAGGCATTACAATAAGATGCTTTTACCAACCACACATCTTTTTACCACACATGCCTTTACCACGGATGCCTTTATAACGAAATAGGAATTAGGATAAGAGTATTTTTAGGGTTATGAGGTGGGTACGGATATAGGGTGGTAAGGGTGATTTTAGGGTTTAGTAGTGGATAGGGAAATAGGTTGGTAAGGGTGTTTTTAGAGTTTGGGGGTGAGGGAATTGGGTGGTAAGGGTGCTTTTAGGGTTTGGCGGTGGGTAAGAGTATAGGGAGGTACGGGTGTTTTTATGGTTTGGGTGGATAAGGGAATTGGGTGGCAAGGGTGTTGTTAGGGTTTAGGGGTGAGTAAAGGAAAAGGGTGGAAAGAGTGTTCAAGGGTTTAATGGTGGGTAAGGGAATAGGGTGGTAAGGATGTTTTGGTGTTGGTAACGGAATTGGTTGGTAAGGGTGATTTTAGTGTTTAGGCATCGTTAAGGAAATTGGGTGTTAGTGGTGTTTTTAGGGGTGGCTAGCAGTTTAGGGTGGTAAGTGGGTTTTTAGGCTTAAGGGTGTGTTAGGGAATTGGGTGATAAGGGTGTTTTTAGATTTTAGGAGTGGCTAAGAGAATTGGGTGGTAGGGTGTTTCAGTGTGTAGGGGAGGGTAAGGGAATTGGGTGGTAAGGTCACAAAAAAGGGGGTGGGCATTTGGGGGATTTCCCCCAAAATAAAATAACTTATATAATGTACAAAAATGGGGGAGGGCTTTGGAGAGTTTCCCCAATTTAAAAAAAAAAATATATATATATATATATATATGAAAATAATTAGGGATTTGTTTACCTTATATACACTTACCTTGCTTTCTAAAGGCATGTGTGGTAAAGGTTTTCATGATATAAGCAATGCATGGAAAAGACAAAAAGACATTGTGTTGTAATTGATTCAAGGTAAAGGCATGCGTTGTAAGTGCATGTGTGTTAATGTCATGCAACTAAGCCAGCCACCACTGAGTTTTATGTGTATGTCCATAACATTTGCCCGTACTCCACCATTACCTGCTCTCACTTTACCTCTCCTATTAAGACTAAAAATTCAATGCCTTTAATATAGGTGGGTTGGAGACATTTGGGTGACCAAATTAGAGATCTGTTAGAAGTGGACTCAAACATTCTCAAACTGGTGAGATCAATCAGACATTGCCAAATGCACTTGTTTCATGGCCATAATATTCGAGAGCTGCCATTGCGCAATAGATGATTGTACATTTCCATTAGAGAGCTAGCAGAAGTACACATTACGATCCTTTCTACTTTTGTTCCCCATTTTAAAATTGGGGGACCAGGCACAGCTGGAGTGAGTCCTATCATCCGGCAGACAATATCTAGAGAGCAACTCATTGCTGCCTGGATTTCTTCCCAGAAGAGTCGAATGTGCAGACTGACACTATATAATATGAAGAAAGTTTTTTAAGAGGCCATAAGGATTTGTGTGAAGGTTGAAATAGTGGAACATTGCTGAGTGATTGTACAGTCATAGAGAACCTTTAATTGAGCTTCCTTGGATACCAGTGATGCCTTGTCCAATATCGCTCCAAACAAGAGACCATTTCACTCCAAACATGGGCATCATGAAATCATCTATCTCTTTTCCCAATGTCTGACCACCTTTTCATATAGATCCATTCCTAGCAAGGGATGCTTTTAGTTAGATAATATAAATATGAGATGGGAGCATTAGTTTCCAGCTGATGCTATAAAGTTTTCGAAGAGTATGCGTTATCTGATCACTGCTGCTTTCACTACAAGTACATCGTTGGGTGTCTTAAGTGGGTGTAATGAGACCGATCCCTCTGTCCTAGTTTAAATTCTGCTGTAAAGCAGTGTAAACAATTGAATCAGACTGACTTTTAATATATCTTAATTCGTGATACTTTCCCTTGTTTTCATCAGTTGAAGGGGCCAGGTTTGAGCACTAGGGAGAAAGATGGATAAGAAGATACGATGAATCAGAGTCTAATGAGAGATAAAAGCAGTTGTCTATGGTGTTTGTAGCGGTGTCCAAAATCTCCAGTAATGTAGTTGCTGGGTTACTAAGATATATTTTGTGTGGTCAGTGTTTGGTTTTGAGGACATGTGCATAGTGTTACCCGACAACAGCTCGTTCCAGGTGCAGTCACAACTTATCTGTTTCATGAAGGGACCAGTCCACCAGCCCCCTGAAGTATGTGTGCCGGGGAGAAGTGCGGGAGACCTAGTCCTCTCTTTGCCCTAAATCTTTGAAGCACTTTTTATGGCAAGTGTCAGCTGGTGTTTGGTTCCATGACAAATAAATAAAAGAAGAGTTTGCTTCAAGTCCTCAAAAAAACAAATTGTTCTATTATGGGAAGATCCTCAAAGAGGTGCAACACCGCAGCATGACATTAATTTTTATAGCATTAATTTATCCTAACCAAGAAGGGTAAAGAGTTACCTTTTTCTTTAGTCATTTCAAAGTGTCTTCAGAACTTTCAGGCACAGATCCTTCACTGATAGAATTCTGTGAATAGCGTGCATTAAATTGACTTTTCTGAACAACTAACCAATACCAATTCCCTCAACAAATTTCTTATGTTCAAGTTAAGTATTTCTGATTTGGGTAAGTTGACTTTGAAACCCTGCCTTTCTTTTGAATCTTTGCAAGTGTGCCATTGGTTGGGGTACCTGTCAATGGTGCTCATGGTTAAGACAATATCATTGTCCAGTAATGAGAGCTTGTGGGCTTCAAATCTGAATTGATCCCTTTCGATCTCTGTGTCTTTCCTAATTTAAATTGCTAGAGATCAACTTCTTAGAGTGAATAGAAAGGGAGAGAAGGAGCAACCTAATCTGTTTCCCCTCTGAAGGGAAATTGTATGAGATGAAAATGTATTTAAATTCTTCTGAGATTTGTAATTTGAACCCTGGCCCAGCCCCAGCCTATATAAGATCTTTGTGAGTAAGTCTTCCAGATCAAAAGTCTTCTCTTCCTCAACAGAGACCAATATTGCAGGGATCCATTTTTTTTTGGCCTCCTCGACCAAATGCATGACACTTCTTCTATTGTTGTGGGGGAGCAGACCCAATTATAAACCCCAATAGGTTGAGTAATATTAGGGTAGGGAGAACTTGAAGCAATCTCGTCCCTGGTATCTTTGTGATAGATTCTGCATCAATGTTCATTAACGATATGGTCCTATATGACGAGCAAAACTTGGCAGCTTTCCCGGGTTTGTGTGTGATGTCTGCTTCACCCATGGAGGTATGTGACCCTTCCTTCCTCAGCTAATGATCTGATTTTTAACATGATTACAATTGACTGTATTTTCCCAGCACATAAAGACTTTGCAGACAACTCCATTAATTTATTGAACTCCCATCTTCAGTATTCATCTGGACTAAATAAGTGCATTCCCTGTATGTCAAATCCCTCTTTGTGGCAGAAAAATCTGTGCGTTTACAGTATAGTTAATCATGCTGTTTAGTCCAAACTTGTTGGATTTACTGAATCTTGTAAGAGGGCATTTTGGATCGAAACACTGAATTTATAGGTTATTTCAAACTGATATTTTTTTGGGTGTAGTGGTGCAATTAAATAATATGTCAAGGTGATAAAACTGCCACATCATTGACATCTTATGAGCATGCTGTGGCTCCCAAGGGCACAATCTGCAATCACATGGTATTTTTATTTTGTAGCCAATCCCAGAAAATGTTGTTAACTTGAAAGGGTTAATTTGAGGTTTAACTAGGAACATGATGCATGTTTGGACACTTCATGGTTGTACGAAGTTGTGCTTTTTCATAATACGTTATACCTGTTCATGTAATTGTAATTGGATTTATATAGCGCTTACTACCCCTGACGAGGCATCAAAGCACTTACCGCCGAGTAGCATGTTACTCCGGAACCCAAAAGGATTAGTGGTGGATTAGTATAGGGAAATATGAGTACAGTATTAGTATGAGTTAATTTGAGTGGAGGATATGTGGAGGTTGTCTGTGCGCTCAGTGATATCAGAAAATAAAGAAGGAACATCTACACGTAAGGAAAAATTATGCCATACCTTTGAACCCTATTAATTGGTCGAAATAAGTTAGTGATTTGTTAGTGACCTGGAAGATATAAACACTGTATTGAAAGCACAAAAGGATACATTGTTTGCTCCTACCTTCTGTTGTAAACATAGGAGATAACATTCTCCTATGTAGCTGTAGTAATGCTGTCATAAAAATGTATGTCTTAATGGGCTGCAAGGAATTGGAGGTCCCTCTTTAAACAAACACTGACACAGCCAGTATGTCTTGACTTTGAAAGGCATTAGCTACCCTAGTGGCTTTGCCAGTCTTTACAGATGACGCTGAACATCACTGGCAAAGATGAAATAAAATACTTGTTTAAATAGCATTGGCAAGTTAAACAAAAAATCCAAAATGCGACTCCGCCGTGATTAAGTATACAGGTGCATCATGTATGTGTCACAACGCATACATGCACATACCTCATTACAGAGAACCCACGTATTCTTTTGGAAGTATTTTGATGACGTATGCATGCATCTCCGTGGGGGCGTGCATGTGTCATGATGCTTTGGCCATTTTATAAATTGCTATTACAAGATAACAGTCTCCTAAATTGTAGTGGTATATTTAAAAAAAAGTAAAAGTGGTCTGAAAATACATTTTGAGAAAGGATCTGTCCAAAGGCAAATTGCAGATATAAGGTCCTCCCGACAAAAAGCAACAGGAGGTATGGGGGGCAACTTATGAGCCGTGAGGACTAGCAAGCCAAGGTGCCAAAAACATCAGTGAACAGAGGCGGGCATTGGAGCAATAGATGAGACATGAGGGGTGGGAGTGGTGTGGGAAGCAACAGATAGGAGATTGAAAAGGAACACAGTGTGGGGTAAAAGTGATGTGCAGGGGAAGTAGCACATAGGGGACCGATGAAGAGAGCAACAAAAGACATGCACTACTATAAGTGCTGAAAGCAACAAAAAAAAGCAACTATTGGCACTTCTAATAGGTCTATAGCTGTCAGCTAACATGTTGGCTTTGTCAGTGCTTGTTTTCACATGGTTTTGCAAAACGTTATTATAGTGGCAGCTACCAGTCCCTCACCAAAATAAAACAAAACTGGTGAAAAGCAAAATTATTTTTTCGTCTCAAAAGGCACACATTGCATAGAGGTTCTTGGCCCAGAATGGAACTACTTTGTTGGCCGGATGTATTCCTAGTGAAAGAGCACAATGCCGTCACTCAAACTGAATTCAGCCAGTGGCTGAATTTGGCCAGCCCACTTCCCCATCCTGTATGGTATTTGTGCTCAGGGATGTAGCTTGGTCAGTAAGATTGGGGGGGGGTCCGCTTCAGAATTTCCAACAGTCATATAATGCGAAAGTAAATTCTACGAGAAGCAGGCTGCATGAGAGGGGCTTAAAAGGCAGTGGAAAGGGAAAGTAAAGCAGATTGGTATGGGTCCTAAGAGAAACCACAATATTTTGTAAAATAAACATTTTTGAAGACTTTCATAACAGAGAGAGGGCGTGTGTGTGTTTGTGTGTATGTAAATATTCCTGGTGAAATCCGACAGACACCTCACCATACCCCGCTGAAAGCACCAGTACCCAACTATTTACCTGAATATACATTTATTAGGGGGGGGGGGTGTAACACGCCAAACAACCCCCTGAAGCTGCGGTCCTGGTGTGCTGTAGTGGGCAGAATGCCCCTTAAAGGAAGTGTTTTATATGTATAAGCTTTGGTAAGCTCAAAAGATCTTGGCTAATAATGCCAGATCTAAAAAGTAGCCCCCTGGATGCAAGAAGTGCAAGGGTACAAAAAAAGGTTGGTGAGTAAACTACTCTCCAGGGAAGGGGCAAACACAAGCAGAGGGAGGAAGCCGCAAATGAGACTGACAAGAAAGCTGCTAATGGTAAGCAATGTGCTGACTCAAACCCCACAGTGGGTATTTGTAGGTCTTTCTCTAGGCAAGGCCTAAAAACTTATGGCGACCCACATGTTCTCTGCTTACTTTGGTTTTAAACTAGCATATATTTGACATATTTCTTCTCACAGGTGTAATTTTAAATGCAATTTAACACGTAGATAACTATGCATCGGTTTGAAAACTACTGTCTCCTTTTTTTATTCGACCTTTGCTCCGGGTGAGTAGGACCAGCGCGTTGTCACATTGGCCGGCATGAGTGTGCAGCGCGTGTGTCGTGAGACAGCATGGGGCCATTCTTGGGCCTGGTGATCAGGTTCGGAGGTCGTGCATTCGTCACTTCCTGAGCTGTCTCGCGCAGACCTTTGGGCCCCGACTTGCGTCAGAACACATCCGGATGTGTCACGCCGCTTGAATCCGTGTCCGGGACAATGGGTGCCTCTAGGCATGTGTTCACACCTTCAGGCGCTGCATAAGTACCCGGTTCTCTCATCAGGTGAGGAGCGCTCTAGGCATTTTAAGGAGCAGCAGACTAGTGGGTAATCCATATGCACGCGCGTTCCTGGGTGACACAAAACACTTCAGCTCTTCGTGGGGGTTAGGATTGTAGGCGCTACATAAACATTCATACCTGCGAAGCAACCTAGTGTAGAGCAGTTAAAGCCGGGCAGCGTTCTTGGGTGGTGAGTGGACCAGGCATCCCCCCCCCCTCCACCCAAGGTCGCCCCGTGGCTCACCCAAGGCCAATTGACAATTAGACGAAGATGCTTTGCTCTCTATCGTGTTGACTTTCTTGGCCAGGGACCTTGTACTGTCGGCCTAATTGTTTAACGTTTATTATTAACTGGACAGGCTTTGATGGCGCCCTGTGTCGCAATCGACCTTCCCTTACTGCCACCGCCTCAATGGTCCCGCCGTCGCTCCTTAGCCCCTCGCTCACATTCATTTATTTTATAGCGCTACGAGTCCCAATGTCAGAGCGTTTTAAATCCTGAACATATACAAAAGCAATGAGTCGTACAAGTGTCAGTCTTTATATAGGAAATGTTACTTAAGACAATGATGACGACAAGCTATGGTATTCACATGCATTCCATGCTGATAGGATCATGCGTAAAAGAGTGCTTTGTCTGGAGAAACTGTTGAGCAGATTTACTACGTTTTGACACGGCGCAGCAACCAAAGTTACTGTGCTCCCTTGCACCAAAAGGAGAGACTGCAAAACTTCCATATCTGCCAAGGAGGAGGCCACCAGGACGAGGCTTCCGGTGCTAAGAGCAGGTTGAGTTTTGCACTCAGTCATTGCTGCAACTTGAAGATTCGGTTGTCGCTGGAGCTTAGCACTGGAGGTCATTGCGGGCTGTTGCTGTAGCGCCAAGTGTAGGTCTCGCATTGCTGCTCCTCTCAGCCTGTCGCTGTCGAGGTGAAGAGCAGGCGTCATGGACAGTGCTCGTAATGGAAAAACAGAAGTGCAGGTACTCTGTGCCAGAGTACCTGCTTGTTTCCGAGAAGTGCCTGTACTCTCCAATTAAAAGTGTTGCGTTTTTTCTTGAGAAGTGCAGGTACTCTCCCTCTCAAAAAAAAAGTGCCGGTACTCAGTACCGGACAGCCCCGGCTAATTTAAAGCACTGGTCATGGAGCTTTGAGTTGGCGGGGTTGTGGGCAGCAGAGTATCAGCACGAATAGGCCCACTACTAACCTTTAATTTACAGGCCTTGGGTATATGTAGTACTGGTTATTGGGGACCTAGAAGTAAATTAAATGTTCCAATTATGTGTAGGCCATTTTTACCATGTTTGAAGGAGAGAGCACAAGCACTTTAACACAGGTTGGCAGTAGTAAAGTGCTCAGAGTCCTAAAGCCAGCAAAAACGAATTCAGCAAACAGGAGGGGTGAAAGCAAAAATGTTTGGCGGAATACTACACCAAGGATGTCGGGTCTTGCACCACCAGTTAGAAATCCATGGTGTTTGCCACATACAAAACAGTTTTTTTTTTAAATGAATTTCCTAATTGTTAACACTTAATAAATCAACACAGCGTCTTTCTATTTGGAAGCGGCTTTTAGCAACTCTGTAATTGGTATTGATAAAAATCAGAAATCACTATCAGTTGCTGTGTGCAGTTTTAAGAAATCATAACTTAGAGAGTCTTTTTGCATCGCAAACAGCCTATTTAGCTGTTGCCAACCGCTTTGCATCTGTTTACCGACTCACAAACTGTTAGTACATCAGGCCCCTGGTTTCCAAGTTCTAAGGTAAGCAACTCTAGCACTTCTAGCGCCCTCGTCATCTTCTTTCGTGCTCAAATTGAGGGAAAATTACAACCCAGATTCAGCGGATGCTGGAGGAGGTTGACGGGTCTGCAAGCGACCTAGCAGCCAATCATGAGCAACCACACAGTATTTTCAGCCACACCGAGACCATAGGAACTACGCGGTTCCTCTAACACAAACTCCTAGGTTCAGGTGTTTTGAGCCCTGTTTGTGGGCCATGTGCATCTGCTCGCCCATGAATGATCTCCTTGTGAGTGAGGCTGAGGAGAAGCTGTTGGAATTGAAAGGTCAAAGAGACAAAATCTGGGAGAGACGGGAAAGAGCTGTGTCTGTGTTGGACAGCGGAAGCTATGTGGCCTTGAAACATATAGGCCATCATTACATGTTACGGGATAAATTCTGAATCCAAATTGCTGTTTGCATAGGGAGGGGAATTATGAGTTGTGTGATAAATTTCACTCCTGTAGAGTTTTTCCCTTATAGATTCAGATAGGGCTGACCGGTCGAGATTTATTGGAGTGAAAATACTCAGAAAAAAAACAAATCATGAAAAAATTTGGTGTGTTAAAAACATATTCTGCATTTTAAGTCTATTTTTAAAGTGAAAGGTCAGAACAGGAGGTATGTAGCACATATGGTAAATACCTCAATCTAGGCTAATGTAATTTAAGTTTGTAATGAGAGCTTTGATGTTACTCTACCATCCAAGATCCGCGTTTTAAGAATCACTACTCGCTGTAAAACACAAAACTCTATAAATGTAGATTAGTATGTATACTGGAAACCTGTTCTCAAGAGAACAAACTCATCATTACCAGCTCAGATGTGTCAGAGATACATCTGTCAACAGTGCAGAAGGTGCAGTGGCACAAGGGACCCGACTGTGTGGGACACAAACGCAAATTAGTGTCTGTTTTTGACTTCCAAGCTTGGAAAAGGGGCTCCAGCCGTCTTCACTGCATTGTCGGCCATGCCGCCCTTGCTATGCCACTGCACCAATTGCTAAGTTTAAGAAAACTTAGAAATCAAAATAAAGGGCTGATCTGAGGAACAAATTCTCTCTGCCTAAAACCTAAGGTCTTCTGTCGGCTCCCATCCCCAACCCACAGCTCTGCCCAGACGACCCTTTGTTCCTGCATTTTAAATAAATAGCCATTGATTTCAAATATGGATGATGAATTCATGCTTATAGTCCACTCATACAAGAATGGTTATGGGTAAATTGTGACTCTGAGTTAAAAGATGTATTTGCCTTAGATTGCAATGCTGATTTGTCAGGAAGTTGTGAAAGATAGTTAAGTCTCACAAGATTACTGCTGAAGGTGATGCTGTTGGATAAATACTAAGAGAATGGGATATGGGTATTCCACCAAAAGAAGTGATGGGCAGGACGGATAGAAGTGGAACATTAATAGTCCACAGTGTTACAGATGCAAGAGCAGCAACTTTTGCCATACAGTAAACCTTGCACTGCTATTAACCAAAGGTAAATTAAGTGTGCATGGTTGGTCACTTTTCAAAGCTGCTGGAATAATGGTGACATGGCCAAGTGTTTAGAAGCAGAGGTGGAGCCGTGTAGTGAGAAACAGTTATCTGGTGGTGAAAATGTTTTGAGTTTGAAGGATGATTGTATTTTAAATATAAATAATTATAACAAGAGGAAAAACAAACTAGTGTGTCACATACCAATTAGTGGAGTTAGTATTCAGAAAGTAGGTGATTCTGGTTCACCTACACAGCTGTCGTAGAGCATGTTTGGAAGGAAAAGGTTTGTGAAGAAGGTAGGTAGTAGGTCATTGGATTCTGAGAGTAGGGAGAAGGATATGGTGGGAAGAAAGGGATATTGTGTTACATAACTTTACTTTTCAAATTCAAAAATAGGAAAACCATAAGCAAAGTGTCTGTTGCTAAAAGGGAAGTATGTATCTAAAGAGCTAGGCAAACTTGTTGAAGCAGCTGCAATTGAACCCATAGATGGCTTTTCTGGGTGGTGGCTCGGTAGGCCACCAGAACAATTGGTTATGTGTACATGTTCGCTATATAGTTAACAGCATGATAGTGGAGAGGTTTCCATCACTTGAGATGGGAGAAGTTTTAGCCACAATAAAGGAGATAATTAGTTTACTACTGTTGAACTTTTTGCCACTTATCACCAGATTCCACAACAAGAAACTTGAAGGTATGCTTTGATTACTCTACCCAATGGATTTTTCAATCTATAGATATGCATTTTGAATTGGCATCTGTTGCGGCTGTTTTCCAGAGATCAGGGTTCCAACTTTTTGGCATGGAAACATTTCTTTATCAGACATATTTTGTCTACGGGAAGGGATAAAAAAATAATGTGATTTGATACTGATTAATATTCTTAGAATCTTTGAAAAATGGGTTGAGTGTGGAGCCCGCGGAATGTACATGAACTGAGAATAGTGTGAGTAATTTTTGCCCTGAAATCAGTGGGCAAAGTGTGGAACCTAAAGTGAGCCAGGTGGATAGAATTAGCAATGTGCTAGCACTGGAATCTAAAGGATTTTTTTAGGGATTAGCAGAATTTTATGCTAAGAATTTGTCAAAATTTGCTGTCAGAATGTTTTAGTTAAGACAACAGCTGAAGAGCAACATCAAATTTGAATGGGCCGAATAATGCCATCATCATTTTGTACAAATTAAAAATGATGTAGTTAAAGCCCCCCCTTAAGGGTTTGAGCTGAACGCCCACAATAATGTTACAAAAGATGCAAGTCACTAGGGTTTAGATGCTGTCTTGAGACAATACAAAATCTAGGACAGCGAGAGAGTCCTAGATTTTTCATCACAGTCCCTGTCTCCTAATGTGGGGAAATACCCGTGGTTCGGGAAGCCTTAGGATGTACTTGGGCTTTGCAGCCCTTTTCAGCATCCATGTGCAGAAATCAGTTTCCCATTCTTAGTAACTATGAACACCTGTCCAGATGTTTGACCACAAAGTATGGTGAGCACATCACCGAGAATTACAACGGTCTTGTAGTGCTTGCAGGATTATGCATACCATGTAGTAAATGTACAAGGAAATGTGGTTGCAGATTGTCTATTCAGAATACCAAACAAGATGGGGCGAATGCCAAGTAGTCCTGGTGCATGAAAGTGATATCCCGGCAATTTAAGAAGAATGGAAGCAAGGTCCTGCAAGTCTGCGCATTGGAGGGCAATTCCAGGGTGTGTCTCTGGTCTTTTGAATGAGTGCAGCAGAGGATGCGAGATTATCATATTTCCATAGTCCTGTGAATTTTTGAAGTATAAGATATGTGCAGTGTGCAATCCTGGTCCTATGATTGAGTTCCGTAGAGGCTGAGGATAAAGGCACTTGTTCCTGGTCCTGCAAGGTTTTACAATTGAGAATCTATGTGTCGTTGATGTTTCTGTGAACTGTTAGTGACAATGAGGTCTTCCTGTGGTCCTTTGTGTGGTGGCAGTGTTTTGAATGTGTGGTTTTATTAACATTTAAATGAACTGTATTTCATAATATAGTAGAATTAGGAACACAAATGAAGCACACTGTGTTGTTGTTTCTGAAGTGTGTTGGAAACAAATACTTTATTATGATCAGGACAGATCAATACACTAGGTGATGCAATTTCCACGCATTTTCATCTCATCTGTGCACTGTACAGTTTTATTGATAAAATGATACGTCTGGGCAAATGTAGTGTTAATTTAAAAAGATCCTGCACAGGAGAGACCTATTGGCTTTGCCAGTGCTTGTTCAGATTTTTGTGATTGCTGTTGCCTGTAGTCATTGTCTGGACAGTTTGCTGACGCATCCAATTTAGCATACAACATAGTTCTAATATTTGTTTTTATTTTCTTAGAGGAAATGCATTACCTTCTGTCGTGGTTATGTCTTCCCTGCTTAGCTGTGACGTCACAGCATGTTGGGTGTCACTGTAGGGCTGGGTAGGCAGCTAGAGAGAGTGGGCTAAGGAGAGAATGATGATGTTCTGTCCTGAAGCCTACCATATACAATAAACCACCCGTCAGTTAACCTACGTCATCGGGCTGCCACACTCCTGCCTACTAACTGAGTTATCTCCGATTACAACCTGAACCACAGAAATTATCCGATTTTCCTGTAGCATTTCCTGCCTGATTATGGATTTGCAGCATTTGCCACATAACCCATTTTCTGCTGCATACGATGCAGATTTTAACAAAAATGGTGCTTCTACCTCAAACGGATTACTAAAAATGCAACAACTGTTGCCTCGCAGTGCCGGCCCTATGTAAAGATTGATTTAGCATCTTTCTCTGGTTTATTGATGTATTTGGGTGCCGAACTGGTACACCTCAGGTGAAACGTTTGCCCAGATAGTGTTAACATGTGTAAGAATGACAAAACAATGACTAAAGGAGCAGAAAATATGCCGCAATACATTGCCTTTCCCTGCCACATAATTTATTCAACCCTGCAGCATTACTTCGACCCTCCTGCCGCATAATTCTAACTGTCCTGTTCATAACATACCTTTTTCTTTATTCTGAAGAGGTGGCGAACCTAGTAACGTTTTCGGAGTTAAAGGGGTGCTCGACGTCACTTCCGGTTCTCCCGACAGTTTTGTGGCTCGAGGCCCATGGCCGGAGACGCCAGATGACCTTTTTCATGCGCCCGAATATGAGCACTAATGGGCTATTTATAGCACACCTAACACATCAAAGCTTTATAAGGCGCTGCGCGCGCTGAGCATCACCAGGCCCCGCTTGGCCTCCTGCGATGAGTTCTGGAGAGCCCTTGAAGAAGGTTTCCAAAGCAACGGGAGACACACAAGCGGGCGGCAGGTGCAGCGTTGAATAATGGATGCAGCCTCGGCCAGCAGATAAACAAGGCCGCCCGCGAAGGAGGCGACTGGAATAATGCACCTTCAGAGGGGCTCTGAAGGCTTAACCGGCCCTCTTTGAACAGGTCTCGACGTTGAGTTTGAGTCTCTTTATAACCGGGCCAAACCACTGGCGACGACGCACCAAAATACCCGGGAAGTGACATCATTCGTGGTTTTTCACTCCCTCTGCCTGACCTCCCAACCGTGGCCTCTTGTCCACCTTAAGCCCTGCCCAGTCCCCTGTTCACTGCTGAGGGGGGTACGGACAGAGAGAAACAGGGCGCCTATCGAATAAATACATCTTGAGATGTGAGACAGTTTACTCTCTATCCTGCACCCATAATCAGGATTATAAATGTGCATCCGAAGTTCAGTTGAAGCCCTTTCGCTGTTCAATCGTCCTTGTTATGTTTTTCTTAAAAAACACAAAAAAATCTGACTGCTTTTTCTTAGAGCTAGAAGCTTTTGGTGATGTATCTTACCTGGAAGGAATTGAGTTCTAGACTTCATGGTAGATATGGAGGAGAGGAACTTTCTAGAATTCCCATCATCGCTAACTGTTGATGATACAGGAGCAGCTAAATAGAACTCTCTCTTTGTTCCTTTAACTGGACGGGTTCTTTAAGGCAACACCGCCAGAGGACCCCAGGTGTGCACAGGTGATGGTGAAGGGGTGGAGCTTAATGGAGTCAGCGCTGAAGGTGGTCCTCACAACACATTGATCACATCCCTGTGCTTTGAACTTGTGACTGATATGATGCTCATACATCTCCGCATGGGTTTATAGCGGGCCCCTGGAATCATGAAATTCTTTGGTTATTGCGTTTGCCTCATAATTATGGATTTCCCTGATTTTTCAACATAATCCATCTTTCAACATTATCCACCGCCTGCTGCATAATTGGCAGATTTTACCCAAAAAATTGCTTCTAGCTCAATTAGATCAAAAGTTACTAAAACCGTGGTTGACGCATGTCCGGCGCAGTGCAGGGCCCTTCTCAAAGACTGACTGGTCATCTTTTGATTGCTTATTGCTGTATTTGAGTGTAACACTGACAGTGATAAGGTGATATAGTTGCTCAGACAGCGTTACCATGTGTAAAAATGATAAATTAAACAATACTATCACAAAATGTGTTGCCTTACATAGCATAATTTGCCTTTCCTTGACAAGTAATTTAGCCAACCCTGCCACATAACTTAGTCCTCGCCAGCCAAATAATTTCTTTGGCCCTGGTTTAGAGACTGAAGGTTAAACATTTATTTCTGCAGTCACTATATTAATCAACTCTTCTGCCTCACAAGGATTTGAACCAGTAACCTTCAGATTATATACTGAATATTGCAACTCACATTTTGATAGTAACAAACAGAGCCAGTTCACTTTTCTGATGTTTTCTGTCACTTTCATAATTTATTATGGTCGAGAGCGCAAAGCGCTTGTCCCTGTTGTAGTCTCTCTATGGGCTTGTAACCTCGCCCATGTCACGCCCATCAATTTTATTGGTTTGTGGGCTTGCCTTTTAAAATTTGCTTGATTTGATTAGTGAAAGGCATGCATACGTCATGCCTTTTCTAGTGTTTCGCCCTCCTCAAGCTCACCAGCCAACTACTGAAAACATACGGGCTCCATGTTTTCCGTATGATTTCTAGACTACTTTTTCTCTTTATTTCGTAGGCAGCGCGATCTCACTGGGCAGTAGTCAAGCGTTTTACACGACATAGACCCTGTTACATGGAGAAGTGCACTTTTGCCGATTACATGGATAATTGCACTTTTACTAATACGTTTCACTGTGAGCTAACTTCTGTTTCCTTTTGTGTGTCTGCTTAGCAATCTTGGCAGCCGTCGGCTCGCTTATATGAAACTGTTTTACTTTTCATTTTCAGTTTATGTGACAAGAAAAGTCCAGTTACGAGTTCACAATGCTAATAGCTCTAACTCCAGCAAACGCAAGACCCATTGCATTGCAAATGCTTGTTTCTTTATTGTTTTCTATCTTTATTTATCGTAAAAAAGCAGTAAAAATGGAAAACTAGGAGCCCAATTCACGTGACAAACAGGACCATCCAGTTGCAATGAGAGAGGAGTCTGTGAGAACCTACTTCAGTGGACCACGGGGCAAGCAAGAGCTACTGGACCCAACTCTGGTGGTTGACACTTTTTACTCCCAATGTCCCAGAGCTGGAATTACTTTGGGTCCTGAGCATCTGGGCCAAGTACCCCTTCTGCACTTGACTTTCGGTGGCAGTGCGGGTCATGCAGCCCGAGGCTTGTCATGGGTAGGTAGATGCAGTGGGTGAACATGAAACTCACAACTCAAAATACGTTCAATAGTAGCAGTGAATGATTATCCGGTCAAATACTTACTTTAATGAAAAAAGGAGTATTTATAATGTGTAATTTTAATGAAAGTCTGAAAGTCAATTTAACTCCAGTTTGAATAATAAAAATACCCCAATGTCCGATAACAAATTGACTGGTTTGACATTCTCAAGAGGGGTTGTTCTCACTCATTTTGGAGTCCAAATCCCTTTGAGGGCTATTCCTGCATAGAAGAGCACAGTTTCTAACTTGGTCGAATCGTTAATGATATGCAAAAATGTATTGTATTCCACGCAGAGGTCTTGAGGAATACTAAATATTGTAGGCAGGCGGCCACCAGCCAATGAGAAGCATCATACGATAAGCATGGACTAATCTGAGCCATGACAAAAGACAAAGTTATAAAGCAGAGCCTCCTCCGAATGCAGCAGAAATGGATGCTCCATTATCAAACATGCTCTCTCTTTGGCAGTCAGTGGTACTTTCAAAAACCTGCTCAGTAACAACATTAACAAATAGTAACTGAGTGTCTGCAAGCCTAGAAAGCCTTTGACATACCATACTTATCTCCCCAATCCCGGCTTTAACACATACTAAAGTTCCCACTTTACTCCTGTTAACTTAATCTACCATGAAAAGACTGGAGTAAGTCCATGGAATAGTTTATTTGAGGGCACAAATCTAATTTCATTACCCAAAAATAACCAATAACCACTAGATTAACCATTACCTTGGGTTTCTGGAGTCGCAGGCACCCTGCGGTAAATGCTCCAACACCTCGTCAGTGGTAGTCAGCGCTACATAAATGCAGTTGCAATACATACAGTTTTCGTCTAATGCACCTGGGCACTTTTACACTACCTTAAAGGTTGAGTTACATACAGTGGATGCCTCTATGTTTATGGGTCAACTGGTCGAACCATGCTCTTTCACAGGTTCCAGTGACATTCATGCTGCGGATGGTCTTCTGCAGAGTGGCTTGTTGCCTTGCTCTCAACATAGCTGCTACATCTCCCGGGTCCATGTGTGATTACTGAGACCAATCTGTTTTTTCCCTAGAATTCTGGGACTTGTAGTCTTATTTAACTCATTTAAACTCACCTAAATTCCGGGACGTCCGTGAAAAATGGGACAGGTCTAAATAGTCACACATGGACCTTGAATACTTGGCAGCTATGCCTTACCTCTGCAACATAAAACATGACGAGATCTGCACCAAAGCCCTTCTAAATAATACACATCTCATTATATAATGGGCAGGGTTGACAGATTTCCCAGATTTCCCAATCTGGTCACTTGTTCAAGTTTTAGGGTTTAGCAAAGGCCTGGACATGATACAGAAATGGATTTGAAAGAAAATTGTATGTATTCAGTTCTGTCTTTGTTTATTAAAATTATCTATCAGTGATCATTAAAGCACCTTTCTATTTACTTATTAAAGGATGTACTGGTAAGAGGAAAACTGTCTTTGAGTCATTCTCTGCATTTTTGGACCAGCTGGGACATTAAAATACTACTCATGATGGTAAAACAAAGTCTACGTGGCAACTCTAAATGAAACAGTATCAAAAAAGACCTCTCACTGGCTAATCTGAGACCTTTCCTGCTTTCATGTAGGCCTGTTTTTGGGGCACCAATTGTACTTTCTTATTTCTTCCTACCCACCCTCTGAAAAGGGCACTTCTCTGTGGAAATGACAACAAATTAAATTTTATAGAAACCCTTGTAATAAAGGGACACTTCTGAGGTCTAAAAATCAATTATGTTTTGTAAGACCTGCAGCCAGGATTCAGGCATGATGGCAAGGCCTCACACAGAATGTTGCGGCAATCCTTTTTAGTCCCAGTCTTGATGAATCAATATGGGCATCGTCGGAAACTGCTTTACCACTCAATTCCAAGCGGCCATGACAGAGTACCAAATTGCAATAGGTAGCCTCAAAAAGGTCCCTTTCACTACTGTAAAGTGAGCACCCAAATGTCAAAATTTGTTTTGCCTGGAGCTCCGTAAATCCTTTCACTGGAACTGTCTGGCTGAGACTGAGCCGTTTCGCTATTCCCCTTGGAAGAGGAAAGGTGCAACTTGCATCAGTAGAATCCCCAAGAACATCAAGAAAAATAAAGGAAACCGAAGTTAAATGGAGCAATCCAAGGAATGCTTCAAATTGACAATTTTATGCAGCTTCCCAGTGTATAAAAGGGAAGGCCTAGGACAAATACTTGTTTTGTATCTGGCCTGAAGAAAAAAGCAAAGGATAGGACTCCTGGCCGGCAGTTTGGGCTGAACAGTTCCTTTTGGAAAAAAGACCAAGTTTGATTTGCATATGTCAAGACTCTGTCTGTAGTGGCAAGGTGGGCAAAAATAGGGACTTCGACACAGCCCCCGATTGTCCCTAGCTGAGAACTTTGCAAACAGTCCACCCATCTCCACCGAGAAAGCCCAATAAGGCTGAAAATGACCTGCAGCTTCTCGTATCCCTTTTAAAGGGGATAGTGCCTGGCAGTTCTGATTGGACGGTGCCTATTGGAGCTAGACCAAGGCTGATTTGTATATGGCAGGCACCTGCCTGAAGTGGCAAGGTGGGCAAACATAGTGGACTAAAATACAGTCTCAGATTACCAGTGCTGGAGATTTTTGCAGGCATTCCAGCCATCACCTTTGTGTGTTCCTCAAAGCTAAGGTCCGCCACGTCTGTGATGAGTGGCACTCCGTCCGTCAGTGAGGTGGATTGGCATGTATGTAGCAGTTGTCTCTCGTGGGGGTTACAAGGGGTGGGGTGGTGCAGGGGGAATATTAATATTATAAAAATAGGAAGAAAACGTACTTGCATGCCGCACGCCGCTCCATCGTCTCCTTTGCAGGCAGCACAGGCTCACAGCCTGCCCTGTGGCCAGTCCCGACACTACTCGGAGCACTGTTAGGATTGGCTGGAGCACTCAGCCAGTGCGCTCCCAGGCAGACTGATAGCCTGTGCGTGCTCTCTCCAGCCCGGCAACACAGTGCCGGGCTGGAGAGAGCACAGTGCGCATGTGTGTTTGGCCGGCCAAACACTCATGCACACTGAGGGGAGTGTAGAGTGCACTCCTCCCCGCCACCCTCAACTTAGTGTATTATCCTTTTGTAGTTAAAGGTTTGCAGTGGCTGCTGCCGGAGGGGCAGGGAGGCAACACTCCTCCGCCATAGCAGAGGAGCAGCCGCTGGTACGTAGTCACTACAGGATGATGCTGTTCTGCGCTCATTGGCAGAGTAAGGAGAGCTCTAAAGATGGCTGCAGTTCCCCTTTACATTTGGAAACTCACTAGATAGAGGCCATTGGCTGCTTTTTTCTGCAGTCCTACAGCCTCCATATGTATTTCATTTGTCCTTCTGCTTTTTGGGGAGCCAAGACCAAACCTATAAAGAAATCAAAGTCAATTCTAGCTTCTGCAGCCGAAAGAGACAAACTGAACAATGTGCCATTGGATAAGAGCTGCAGAGGTCCCTAATGTGTGTCCCTCCACCTGTCTCTCAAGGGGTGAAGTGGGTCAGAAGTCACAGGCCATATAGTGCCATGTGACCTCATTACTGTTCCTAAGGTCTTCGTAAGTCATTTCCGATGATGATATTAATGTGCTAAATGCTGGTTTTGAAACCTAAAATATTGCTCTCTTTTTTTTACACAGAATGTTGGCACTTATGCAACTTTGTTGTGTCTGCCCGCGTTGAACTTATCTGGATTTATAAATACTTGGGGATTTGGTGGGTGGAGGGGAACAATAGAGATCAGACTGGGACAGTAAGTACGCCTGGGCATCAAATAAAAGTAGCCCTGTTTAATGAATTAGAAAGCCAGTAAAAAAGTGGCTCATGTTTGCAAGTCTGGGCTGTTTTAAACTTATATTAAAAGTGATTGGAAGGTAGTAAATCCTTCCTGGATCTAACAGGGGCAGGTGTTGAAATCAAGATCTTTAGTGTTACAATATAATGTGTGCCAGAGACATAGATATAGGTGAGTGCAGCTGATGCAGTAGCAGAGGTGCCCAGTGGGCTGAGGGCCCACTGAATCCTGATTATTGATGTATTTAACTACAAAAAAAGCAGGCAGTGAGAACGTTTTTCTTGCTTAAACCTTGGGACACCTCTGCTTACTGAGGAGTAAGGAAACCGCAAACCTGCAAACACCTGTAATGTCTGAAGTAACAAAAGGGACTGTGGAAAAGTACACAAGAAGGATGGTCTATTTGTGTTCTCACTTGCACAATTCTGTGTGAGGCTGGAGTGCCACAAGGCTGACTCCACGTTGATGCTGGTCCTTGCTTTGTCTCCTTCGACTCACTATTTTCTCGATTTGGAAATTGCCTGTAGTATTTGTAATCTTTTTTTTCAAAGCACTTCTTATGGGTGACCTGAAGTAGCTGTAAAGTGATGTGTCGGGCTGTAGAAAACACCTAAGTGAATAAATGAACCATTCATGTCACTACCCTCGTTTAAATGTTCAGATACTTCAGAGACATCAGAGACTCCAGAATCCCATCATAAGCAGGTCTGAATTTGTGGCGTATGCGTAAAAATGCTCAACAGTAATGTAGCTTTCACTCAGAGCACAAATGCATTGATGTTATTTTATGTTAAGGAAACCTATAAAGCACATGTGCATCATACGGGTTGATGGTCTCGGAGAGCACCATACAGCATTGAGTTGCTGTTGCATTTGCACCACAAGTTATACAGACAGATCTCTGCAGTGAGCGATAAGCCCAAGCCACCATCTGATTGACATGAAGAGAGTACCCTGCAAAGATGTCCACTAGAAATGCAGACACCTTTCCCCGTGGGGGTCCATAGCCATGGACACCAAAAAGGAATCCACCTAATCAAATATCTAGAGCCACTAGGAGCTAGACCTGCCATAAAAACACTCAATTTCCAGTACTAGTCTTTCATTTAATAACCTCGACAACCCTCATTCCTGTTAAAGAAATCATCCTATGTCTCACCGATGAGGCCTAAATAGGCCAAAACTCGCCAACTCGCCTGGGGTTGCCTATATACCCTTCAGGTAGAGGACCTAGCCAGGCAGTTTGGGTTGCCCTGTCCCATTGGAGCAGGCCAAGGGTGATTTGCATATGACTGTGTCTGTCTAGGGTGGCCTAGTGGGAAAAGTGAATTGATTGGCATGCATGCTCAGTTAATTACAGTAGCTGAGATTAACCATTCCACCCATCACACTTAGTTGTAGTCTCAATTTGCATATGCTAAACCAATTAGACTAATTCACCTCATAATAATGTTTCCAAGTAGAGTGCTAGGGCGACATGTTAGGTGGTGGCCACTATTAGAAATGGGGGGCTCTAGTTGGCAGTGGTTTGCACCCTGTCCAAATAGGGACCCTCACTCCAGTCAGGGTAAGGGAGCCACACAGCCAAGATAACCCCTGCTCACCCCCTTGGTAGCTTGGCATGAGAAGTGAGGCTTATATCAGAGCCAATGTATCCCTCCCCTCCACTGTGAAGTAGTTCCACAGACCTGCTCTCCAATCTCTCTCAGGCGCGGTCTCTCAGAGACCCTGTGCATGTGGAGAGCTGCTTCATAGCCCTGAAACCACCACTGTATGTCATCCTCCTTAACCTACTGTATCCTTAGATTCTTGGGTAAGTGCACCGTTCTCTCAGACTGCATTGATGAAATGTTGCCACCATCTGTGCTAGCCTTACCTTTCAAGTCCAGCTCCTTTAAGCTCCGCTCATGAGCCAAGATAATTTTTCCTTCTTCTGTGGCCTGTTTCTTTGCCTCCATTTCCAGCCTGAAAAAACAACAACAAGGGGGGACCCCACTGGCTATTGATTAGTCTGTTTAATACACCATAGTACATCAATTCTGTCTGTACATAAATCTATTTCTTATTTAATAATGTTATATCATTTCCGTTATTGCTTTATACACCATCACCTCATATCAAACGTTTGCAAGTGAATAGATCACACAAAAACCCCGAAAACCACACATGTAAGTTTTACTCAACACTACATACAAAAGAGAAAATAATTACATTGATCAAACAAAAAATTACAACATATACATGACCATTTTCTAGTGCATAGACAAAGGTTAGAGTCGTGTCCGTGTTTTATCCATATAAACTAACCATTGACTTAATCCCTGGAGTACCTCAAAAAAGAGAGTTCATCAAACGCCCACTAGGACATTGAGGAATGTAGAGTGTCCTTCAAATTGGTCCCTTATGTTATAGCTCCACACTCAATTTCTGTTTAAATTGGCTAATTTAACTTGAAGAAAGTGTTTCAATGGGCCTTTGTGATCATCTGTTACAGAAGGAAGTAATTACCCTTCACTGCGTTGGTCGCAGTCGTTGCACTCAGCAAAGACCACGGCTCTGATGCAAGCAGCGGCACGGAGTCAGACAGTGGCGCCAGTTCCGAAATCGCTCTGGAGCCAATGTACTTGGTTTCTTATTAGTTTCACCAGAACTCACTCCCAAGGGCCCAGGAACTGGATTTGTCACCACATGACGAGTCAGGACTCTCAGCAAGAGAGCCCAGGTGCTGGCAGATGAAGTCTTTGATGTCCCTGAGACTGTTAACAGTAGGCAAGCTCAGTCTAAACCCTTGGAGAACCTTTGGTAGCAGGATGTAGAAAGTAAAGTCCATTCCCAGGACAAAAGCAGCAGGCCAGTGCAGCAAAGCAACAGGCAGAGAGGAAGTCCCTCCTACAGCATCCAGCTCTTCTTTCTGGCAGATTTTCTCAGTCGCGAAGAATTCTAACTTTGTTGTATCGGAGGTCCAGTACTTATACCCATTTCTGTCTTTGAAGTAGGTAAACTTCAAAGAGAAGTATTTGTAGTGCACAAGATCCTTCCTTTCCCAGCCCTGCCCCAGGTACACCCCAGGGGGTTGGATACTACTTGTGTAAGGACAGGCACAGACCTATTCAGGTGCAAGTGTCAGCCCCTCCCACCACTTTAGCACAGGAAGACCCATCAGGATGTGCAGTGCACACTTTATTTCCCTTTGTGTGACTGTCTAGAGTGAATGCATAAAACGCACAACTGTCGTTCTAACCCAGACATGTAGTCCACAGCCAGAGAGAGGCACAGAATGGTTAAGCAAGAAAATGCCCACTTTCTAAAAGTGGCATGTTTTAACTTACAATATAAAAAACAACTTCACAAAAGATGTATTTTTAAATTGTGTGTTTGAGACCCCAAACTCTACATCTCTATCTGCTACCAAGGGGAAATTACACTTAAAATATATTTCAAGGCAATCCCCATGTCAATCAATGGGAGAGATAGGCCTTCCCATAGTGAAAACCCCATTTAACGGTATTTCACTATCAGGACCACTCCAGTACATGTCCTAACTTTTAAAAACACTGCACCCTGCCCATGGGGCTGCCTTGGAGGACCTACCTTAGGGGTGACTTACATGTAGTAAAAGGGAAGGGTTTGGCCTGGCAAGTGGGTGCACTTGCCAGGTTGAATTGGCAGTGCAAAACTGCCTACACAGACACTGCAGTGGCAGGCCTGAGACATGTTTACAGGGCTACTCATGTGGGTTGTACAATCAGTGCTGCAGACATACTAGTAGCATTTACAGGCCCTGGGCTCACACTGTGCACTAGCCTAGGGACTTTCTAGTAAATAAAATATGCCAATCATGGATAAACCAATCACCAAACCAAGTTAGACAGAGAGCATATGCTCTTTAACACTGGTTAACAGTGGTAAAGTGCCCAGAGTCCTAAAGCTAGCAAAAACAACATTCAGTACAGGATCAAAACAGGAGGATAGAAGCCAAAAAGACGGAGGAGAACCTGCAGAAAGGGCCATTTCCAGCAGCCACCTTAATACCAATCACTCTGTGATGCATTTGAAAAAGTATACATCCTTCAAGACCAGGCCAGTGGCTTTCCAGCTGGGTTTGGAAAGGCAGCCGGAGCATGACTTCCCTTCTCGCTCTTGTAGCACCCAAGTGGACTTATGAGCAAACTCCTGCATTCAGTTTTTTACTTATGTGTCCAGATTGCTGAAAGGACTTCCTGCAGAATTAATTTTCTTATTGCCGAGCATGTACCAATGACCTGGTGCAATATTCTTCATCTGGCGTGGGTGTTTACAGCCGGAGTGAAGGTCAGGTGGCCCACGCAGTGTGCTGCACCCTCAAGAGTGTCCTTCTGCCCCGAGTCACACTGTCAGACCGCGCCTTGAGCAATTCAAACAGCAATCAGCAGGCAAAGCCAACAAAATAGCACCAAAGCCAAATAATGAGGTTATTTACAGCCTCTGCTCAAGGGCCTGCCCTAGGAGGCGGGAGGGCAGGGCCATTCTCAAGAAGTGACACACAGAGGTTTTAGAGCATTTTCCTACAGAGCAGAGTATCCAAACGATGGGAGGGCTGGGTCAGAGTTTGGTGGAAGTCAGGCACTCCTGCCCCTACCACACCATACGTTTGTGGCAGTCAACAGCATCTGACTCCCCAATTGAAGTATGGGTTTCACAGAAGCATGGCTGACATGTGATCGCAGAATGGCCATTGAGGGGCAGAAGAGAGCCTGAAGTGAATAACTCTATCTTAGCACTCTAACCCTACTCTAACATCAATATGCCACTTACTTATTATGCAGAACACAGTATACCCAACACTACCCAGTGGTAAAAGAGATGCTGTCCGTCCTTAGCAAGTCACCATACTCACAACAACCTAGTCAGGTAAAGCACATATGGGTCTTCCCAAATAGAAGGCTCTTCCGCTACATGCATTAAACACCACTAGGCACTGTAACACACTTGCACTCAAAACATACACCCACAACCTACATGTGAATGACACCAATAATACTTTTGCTGCAGCACAAAGACATGGAACTTAGACTCATATCTGTGATGAAATCTTCAAAATGAGACGTCAAACTAGACATTTTGTGATAGGGAAACACTTACTTGTTTAGGTGTAAATTTAGCTTATATAATGAACATTTGCTTTTTAACGAATTTAGCATGAACGAAATGCCATAACCTTAATCTGACTGGCCTACCATTCGCTGACCACCATGGTTGGTCGAAGGCAGCTGATCCAAAACTTTACAAACATCCTGGGTGAGCGGGGCACACAGCTAGGAGGTGTGTGTCCTGTTACCATCCTACTGATAATAAAGGTGAATTCTCAGCATGTTCTCTGATTCACTGTATTTTATATACAATGGCAAGGGAGGATCAGAGGAACAGGAGCTTCAAAGGCAGACCAGCTTTTGATGTTTCCCAGGGAGCTGGTGCTTGAATAATGTCCCTCCCAGTTTTTTCACATCTCTGCTTCAGAACACGTCAACCGAAGGTGATTCAAGACCAGAGTGTTTTCATGATGCACTTTGTGGGTGGCAAGAGTGGCCTTAGAAGCCTAGGCATTAAATGAACTTCTGGACATCACTAATGCCACGGTATTAAGATGGCAGTGAGGAAAAGACAGTAGCACTGCCTGCATTCCACTTTTCATAAACCCTGGTTTTATTTCCTCAATACACCTTTTTAGGTTTCGCCTGCATAGCGCTTGCGCTGTGCTTGCAAAATCTTTTATGTTACAAAAAAATCTTAAAGGGGGCTTAGAGCCCACCTATTACTTACCTTGACTAATCATTGGCTGGCTCCCATGTGGTCTACACATCCCTCTACTTAACTCCGGCTGGCTCCCTAATGGCTCTTTGCTGGCCAACTCCCCCTCCTCGCCTCAGTCATCATGCCATGGAGACTGGCCTCTGGTCCAAGTGCTGCTTCTGGTACCCGTCTCCTTCCACTGGCAGCTTCTTATGGTAGTTTTTTAATAATACTCCCCCCCCCCTTGCATTTTTTAAATTGTATTAAATGCCTAGCGTGCCACACGAGTGCAGGCAGTCTTCTTTTCTCCCAGGTGCTCACGGTGCACGGCTGCTCTTAGCTTACATTCTTCAAACCTTTTTAAAGCACTGGATGTAGGCCTATTATCAGAAGGAAAACAGAAACAAGTATTGGCAAAGCCAATAGGTTTCGCCTATGCAAATTGTCATTGTCTGTGTCATAGCGCTTTTGTTTTTAAATATACTTTGTTATATTGTACAGCAGCTCATCTGCTCTTCAATAAGTAAAAAAAACATGGACAAAGTTAACAGAATTTGCATAGGCGAAACCTATTGGCTTAAATGTGTTTTTGAGCCGTGGCACCGCTTCCATTGCTGCCACCCCTGCTTTGTCGCTTCTTATTCAGCGAGGTAAGGGAAAGCGGGCAACATTTCAACTGGTACTCAGAGGTCACCAAATAAGGACACTACACTATTTACGCCTTAAAACCAGAGACACACTCCCATTATGAATACTGGCCGAAGTACTGGATCCATGCCAGAGTTTTTGGCTAACCACTGACCATATAGAGTAGGTCAGTCTATATTAATTTCATATCATTTTTCCTAATGTGAATGTCTTCTGGCATGGATTCAGCCCTCCTGGACCCTCTTTGGACAATCATGGAGTTAGACAGACTCATAACTCTCCCTGCGTTCCAGCTGGCATCAGGAGTAGGGAGCAACAACGCAAATCTTGTAGATATTTATTCTTTTTTTTAATTTATCTACACAGTGTTTTGTGGTGTGACCCAGGCCTTAAGAGTGTGAGGCAGCTGTACAGAAAAAGCATTTACCATATATGGGGCGTAGACACAGTGCACACAGATCTTCAAAGACAGGTGTATATTTATAAATAGGGCTTCTAGTTTTATGTTTTTTTTTTTTTTTTTAAACATTTCTGTCTCGATTTAGCCAGGCTTTTTAAAGACATCTTACTGGTACTGATCTGTATTTATTGGGTGTTTTCTGAATTAATTAAGTCATAGCTCACGTTTCCACGTTTATTTAACCGACAAATGTGCATTCACACTTTGCCTATCAGAGTTGAGCATATTTTGCAACCAAATATAATTAAAAAAATAAAGGCACATGAAAATATTGGCATTTTAGTACAAACATATGCTGCGATGTGCAGTTATTTAAAGAAATCTCTTACCATTTTAACTCCCCTTGCTGTCAATAAGCAGAGCTATTGACGTGGAATTCTCTAGTGACAGCATGGAGAGTCAACCAGTTTTCTGCATTTACCCACTTTAAAAAATAAATACAGACAGGAATTTAGCGTTTTCTGTCTATGTTAATCTGCAAAAATCAGTAAAAACGGAAACCTTGGAGCCTTGCTTACATATAGCCTTGCCGATAATCTTACAAGCAAAACTCCAAACAAGTTCAAGGAAATCAGGGATCAGTGATATTGTAAAGGTAGGGAGGCAGCCTCTCTCTCTCTCCGTCACTCAATTTCTCTCTCTCTCACTCATTGTCTCCCAATCCCCCTGAAGCTTGGAAATCATGAATAACCCTGCATTTCTGATTACAGCATTAGAACATTGTCTGGAACTTTATTAAATACAATTGCCAGGATGATGTCCATAGGCAGCTGGTCCAGTGTTCTGGTACACAGTGTGCTCCAGGCCTGGTGCGGCGGCATCTACATGCAGCATGAGCCTGTGGTTGTAAGGAGCATAAGGATTGGACTGCGAGCATCATATGCACGCCAATCAGCAGGCTGGCCATGAATTCGGTGGGGACCACTGTTTGGGAAAAGCCATTGCAGCTTCAGATTTTCACTGTTAGTATCAGGGTCTCTCTAACTTCTTTTCTAAGGGGGGAAACGCTGGGTGCGGGTGTACACTGTTCCTATTAGTACACACTACTGTCAAACTGTCTGCCGCGCAGGAGTGAGCTTGCATGCATTTCCTTTAGGTTTTCATGACAAGTAGACATTTGCCAGTTGTGACTTTGTAAAAGTCAATTGGACCATTGTTTTTGAATAAATGAGAGTGCTATCCAGTCGCACACCAGAGAGCATCCCTGCAGCCTCTGTCTATGAATAGCGGCCTCTAGAGGCCACGCGCCACCAGGGTACCTGCTTCAGGTTCTGCATGGTGCCTGCAGTGACGTCTGCAGTGGAAGTCTGGCTCGTGCCCTAAAGCATCCCTACTCCAACCTTAAAACTGAGGGATCAGGGGATTTTTATCGAACAACCTTATATCAGCGACACCGAAATTTGCATTGGTAGCTGATGTTGACTAGGTTGCTGGAAAGAAGGAAGGGGCTGTCATTACTATGCGTAGATTAACACAAGGAACTAGGCTTGGCGACTCACTGCCTTCTTTGGGATGCACTCACTTCTAAAGCAGCCCTTGGTCTGGTGTGTTTACCCAGAAAGTTCAGGGGCGATAACTATACGATAGGATTTGATCGGTGGGTTAGGCCGTGTGTGCATGGTGTTTAGCCTTTATCCAAAGAACATAAAACCTTTGGAGAGCACGTTTCATAAATTATGTTAATATAACAAATGAACCAGCCTTAAGGTTAAGGGTGTAATGGTAGATGTCACAAAGATGAGATGTATGGAGACAGGCGGTAAGCGCTTACATTACGCCTAACGGAGACTGAATATTCCCCTGAGAACAAGGGTTTGAGCATTAATACTGTATAATCTGCACTAATAGACAGGGGGCAAATTTCAAGAACAGATCCATCTTGAAAGGGGTACACGTGGAGTAAGTAAGCCCTATTTAACCAATTAGGCTGGATTGTCTCTGGATGGAAGCAGGAGGAAAGGGGTAGACAAGAGCACTCACATTCCTGGAGGCAGCTTCTTCAGCAGTAGATTTGGAGGTGCCCTATTTGAAGCTTTTGTGTGGGTACCCCCCAACAGCCAATATGTAGTACGGGTTCCAGTGTGGGTGCATGCTGAGTTGTGCAGTTGGCTTATTTCTGAGAAAACCTTTGTGAGGTCCTTTCCAAGGAAGGCCAAATGCACTCCCAACAGGGAACAATAAGGCCGGTACAGCAGCTCTCGACACTTCATTTTGACGGCGCAGAACATGAATGTGGTTTGCCGGTGGCGCATTTCATACCCGGCGAATGGAAGAAGAGAACACAGATAAACGCCTTGGTGCTGGGCTGTGTATGATGAATGTGTATTTGTATTTACATTGAACATATCTACTTCTAAATAATTGATAACTTTGTTTTTGATTGATTGATTTATTCAGATGCGGGAAGACATCTCATCCTCTTTTATACCACCCCTGCTTCTGACCGGGTGGGTGATAAACTCTCCAAGACCAGCTTTAGAAATGGACAGGAAGGTGTGAAATACATCTACTCTGACACGTTCAGTATCAGGAATCGTGTAAGAATTAGAACTTCAGAGGCTTGAGTCTGAAGCATGAAATTCGGTGTAGTCCATGACTCACAACCCACCCCTGCACCAAAGTGTAGACTTGTGGCCTTTGAGAGTACAGTTCTTGTAATGCCAACTTCAATTTAAAGTACATGCTGACAAATCCTCAAATTGACTTGGGACCACGACACCGCGAAGAGTATAACATCAACCAGCTACTTCTGGATGAAGGAAAGCTCCATCCAGATGAAGGGATCGAAAAACAGAAATTCTGGTTTTATTTCAATAGACTGGGGAAAACGTGGCGGATGTTCGGGCCACTGTTTTACAAGTGCTTTATAGCCTACGGCGCTTGTAATATGGAGGACTGAACATCTGTCACCTGTTGACTGAGCTTCCCGACCGTCAAACTCTAAATAAGGCCCTCAGATGAGGTGAGTCGCCCATGACTACAGATTCGGCGCTGCGGATTGGATGCAAGCAGTCACCCGTAGCCCATAAAATTCTTAAATAGTGCAATTATTACTACACGTCGCACAAGGGCTCTTTGTGCAAAGGATGACCAAAAAAAAACAATATAATGGAAATGAAATAAAATCGCTTAACTGCAGAAATCCGACAACGTTCTGCCTTTAATGCCGTTCTATTTATTTGCACCAGGAGAATTCAAAGAAGGAACATGCGTGGTCTTGAAGGCAAATTCACTATGTGGCACTTTTTTTTTATTGGTTACATATAACGCATCATTAACTACAACACAGAGGCTGCCTACAAACTCCCCTTCATTAACAGAGCAATCATTGTCAGTTTGGTGCTAAGGGGTTGCCCAGGTGTGGGCGGAATGTGGACTTTTCATCGTTTTATTTCCTTCGTGTATGTTTATTAAAATGTACTGTAAAAGAGCAGACGATCAGCCGATGATCCGCCATCAAATATTAAAGATATACATGAAATATTGTTTTTAAAAAAAATATTATTTGTATAGCAAAACATAATAAATACAAATAAAACTTTAAAGATATACATCAAATAATGTTTTTTTTAACAATTATTTTTAAATTGAGGGCTGTTAAACTCGGCTTATTTTCTTTTTTCGGGAATTTAGTAACAGCGAAAAATGCTAAAGGGTTTTACTGCTCTCTAGTGTTCAGCTTAGTGTACTACGCTCGTGCGCCTGGAAAGGATGCCGATGTTGCAGTCTTAATAGCGTGAAATTTTCCGAGCGCTTTACGGGAGCATCAGATTACACAAGGTCAGATTAATTTTTTTCATGTATAGAAAATTAAGTGATTTGCGCAGAATCACGGAATATTGAGCAAACACCTGGACTCGAAACCGGTTCTATAGTTCAAAGAAGCTCTGGCAGTTTAAGACGAGCTCATTTTATGTACTGTTTAGTTTTCACCATTTCTGCAATATTCGACCGGAAAAAAACGATAGGTGATTAGAAAAAAGTTTCCTTTAGTTTTGCTGATGTATTAATTTAAAACTCCAAATGGGAACACGAAAAAGTACCCCTAATTGCTGGAGGCAAAAAAAGACTAAAATTTAGTCCGCGACATCCAACTCTGAAGAGGATTAGATTTTTCCAAAACAATCCGAGCAAGTTCTCCAGGGAGAAGCCACAGGAAGAAAAAATAGACTTTGTTTATAGGTTCCCAGGGGAAGCTGAAGCAGGGAATATGCTCTAAGGCAACAAGTCTGTTGCCACTGACTAGGGAACAAGGGAACGAGTGACGTTGCATCCAACCTGTGCTTAAGTTGTTTAAAAAAAAAAAAAGTGCCAGGGCCCTCATCACGAGGCCACCACAGCATGCACCACATACTGCCAATGGCAGTACCTAAACCACTCCTAACCATCACACTGCTACAAGAGTGACAATTCATACTGTTCGAGGCTCCCAATAGCAATTGCTTGGGTGGCAGGTATTAGTTGTTTACAATGTATATTGCATTAGTAAACAAATATTGTTCTGGTTGCCTTTAAAGTGCAAAAAACAGCTCCATCATGTGGCAGCTGTCAAGTGCCAGCAATTAAGTGCCGGTGCCGAGCACCCGGGAACCAGAGGCTCAAATTAAGCAATGCATCCAATGTGCACATAAACGTCCGGAAGGGGGCACCATACGCACAAGGGGAATCTCTAACCCATGAAGCAACTACTTTTACTCTCTAATTATTTATTACGTATGCCTTGTGGGTCTGCAAGAACACAATTTGCGAGACGGAGAAATGATAAACAAAAAAAAATTGAAGGTGCTGTTTTTTCATTACTCAAAAGTAAAAGGGGAATGACCCACTGGTGTCTAGTGGGCTCTGCCTAGCTCCACTTGACCCGTGTGCCGCTTCCGACGTCCTGTAAGTTGTTTTTCTGATTGTTTTTCCGATTTTTCTGCGCCTCGCTGCCGGCGCTTCTGCCCCCGTTGTGCCCCCCTGATTGCTGTCTCCCCGATCGTGTACTGTGCCATTACTGTATTTCATACTGTGTGTTTTTCTATTGTGATTGCCTTTAATTTTGCTCGTTTTTTGTGCTTTTTGCCCCTTGTGCGCTCCCCCAAGCGTTCCGATCCCTGCCGCTGCCTCCCTGCGGCCCGCCCCCCTCGTGCCCCCATTCGCCGCTCCCTCCCGCCTCCCGCCTCCCAGCTGCTCCTCCCTCCCCCCTCCCTTCTTAATGGCTGGCGCTGCGCGTCGCGAGTGAGCGACCTCTGACCTGTTTCAGGTCCTGAGCTCGCCCCCCACGACCGCAGCACCAACCTGCTGCCTCCTGCCTCTGTCCCCCGACCACGCTGCTGTTTGCGTGTTCGAGGCCCTCCTCCACCTGCAGGCATCCTCCTGCGCCTCATCCCTGGTGTCTAGTGTGCTCTTCCTAGCTCCACTTGACCCGTGTGCCGCTTCCGACTTCCTGTAAGTTGTTTTTCTGATTGTTTTTCCGATTTTTCTGCGCCTCGCCGCCGGCGCTTCTGCCCCCGTTGTGCCCCCCTGATTGCTGTCTCCCCGATCGTGTACTGTGCCATTACTGTATTTCATACTGTGTGTTTTTCTATTGTGATTGCCTTTAATTTTGCTCGTTTTTTGTGCTTTTTGCCCCTTGCGCGCTCCCCCAAGCGTTCCGATCCCTGCCGCTGCCTCCCTGCGGCCCGCCCCCCTCGCGCCCCCATTCGCCGCTCCCTCCCGCCTCCCGCCTCCCAGCTGCTCCTCGCTCCCCCCTCCCTTCTTAATGGCTGGCGCTGCGCGTCGCGAGTGAGCGACCTCTGACCTGTTTCAGGTCCTGAGCTCGCCCCCCACGACCGCAGCACCAACCTGCTGCCTCCTGCCTCTGTCCCCCGACCACGCTGCTGTTTGCGTGTTCGAGGCCCTCCTCCACCCGCAGGCATCCTCCTGCGCCTCATCCCTGGTGTCTAGTGGGCTCTGCCTAGCTCCACTTGACCCGTGTGCCGCTTCCGACGTCCTGTAAGTTGTTTTTCTGATTGTTTTTCCGATTTTTCTGCGCCTCGCCGCCGGCGCTTCTGCCCCCGTTGTGCCCCCCTGATTGCTGTCTCCCCGATCGTGTACTGTGCCATTACTGTATTTCATACTGTGTGTTTTTCTATTGTGATTGCCTTTAATTTTGCTCGTTTTTTGTGCTTTTTGCCCCTTGTGCGCTCCCCCAAGCGTTCCGATCCCTGCCGCTGCCTCCCTGCGGCCCCGCCCCCCTCGCGCCCCCATTCGCCGCTCCCTCCCGCCTCCCAGCTGCTCCTCCCTCCCCCCTCCCTTCTTAATGGCTGGCGCTGCGCGTCGCGAGTGAGCGACCTCTGACCTGTTTCAGGTCCTGAGCTCCCCCCCACGACCGCAGCACCAACCTGCTGCCTCCTGCCTCTGTCCCCCGACCACGCTGCTGTTTGCGTGTTCGAGGCCCTCCTCCACCTGCAGGCATCCTCCTGCGCCTCATCCCTGGTGTCTAGTGTGCTCTTCCTAGCTCCACTTGACCCGTGTGCCGCTTCCGACTTCCTGTAAGTTGTTTTTCTGATTGTTTTTCCGATTTTTCTGCGCCTCGCCGCCGGCGCTTCTGCCCCCGTTGTGCCCCCCTGATTGCTGTCTCCCCGATCGTGTACTGTGCCATTACTGTATTTCATACTGTGTGTTTTTCTATTGTGATTGCCTTTAATTTTGCTCGTTTTTTGTGCTTTTTGCCCCTTGCGCGCTCCCCCAAGCGTTCCGATCCCTGCCGCTGCCTCCCTGCGGCCCTGCCCCCCTCGCGCCCCCATTCGCCGCTCCCTCCCGCCTCCCGCCTCCCAGCTGCTCCTCGCTCCCCCCTCCCTTCTTAATGGCTGGCGCTGCGCGTCGCGAGTGAGCGACCTCTGACCTGTTTCAGGTCCTGAGCTCGCCCCCCACGACCGCAGCACCAACCTGCTGCCTCCTGCCTCTGTCCCCCGACCACGCTGCTGTTTGCGTGTTCGAGGCCCTCCTCCACCCGCAGGCATCCTCCTGCGCCTCATCCCTGGTGTCTAGTGGGCTCTGCCTAGCTCCACTTGACCCGTGTGCCGCTTCCGACGTCCTGTAAGTTGTTTTTCTGATTGTTTTTCCGATTTTTCTGCGCCTCGCCGCCGGCGCTTCTGCCCCCGTTGTGCCCCCCTGATTGCTGTCTCCCCGATCGTGTACTGTGCCATTACTGTATTTCATACTGTGTGTTTTTCTATTGTGATTGCCTTTAATTTTGCTCGTTTTTTGTGCTTTTTGCCCCTTGTGCGCTCCCCCAAGCGTTCCGATCCCTGCCGCTGCCTCCCTGCGGCCCCGCCCCCCTCGCGCCCCCATTCGCCGCTCCCTCCCGCCTCCCAGCTGCTCCTCCCTCCCCCCTCCCTTCTTAATGGCTGGCGCTGCGCGTCGCGAGTGAGCGACCTCTGACGTGTTTCAGGTCCTGAGCTCGCCACCCACGACCGCAGCACCAACCTGCTGCCTCCTGCCTCTGTCCCCCGACCACGCTGCTGTTTGCGTGTTCGAGGCCCTCCTCCACCCGCAGGCATCCTCCTGCGCCTCATCCCTGGTGTCTAGTGGGCTCTGCCTAGCTCCACTTGACCCGTGTGCCGCTTCCGACGTCCTGTAAGTTGTTTTTCTGATTGTTTTTCCGATTTTTCTGCGCCTCGCCGATGGCGCTTCTGCCCCCGTTGTGCCCCCCTGATTGCTGTCTCCCCGATCGTGTACTGTGCCATTACTGTATTTCATACTGTGTGTTTTTCTATTGTGATTGCCTTTGACTTTGCTCGTTTTTTGTGCTTTTTGCCCCTTGTGCGCTCCCCCAAGCGTTCCGATCCCTACCGCTGCCTCCCTGCGGCCCCGCCCCCTCACGCCCCCATTCGCCGCTCCCTCCCGCCTCCCGCCTCCCAGCTGCTCCTCCCTCCCCCCTCCCTTCTTAATGGCTGGCACTGCGCGTCGCGATTGAGCGACCTCTGACCTGTTTCAGGTCCTGAGCTCGTCCCCCACGACCGCAGCACCAACCTGCTGCCTCCTGCCTCTGTCCCCCGACCACGCTGCTGTTTGCGTGTTCGAGGCCCTCCTCCACCCGCAGGCATCCTCCTGCGCCTCATCCCTGGTGTCTAGTGGGCTCTGCCTAGCTCCACTTGACCCGTGTGCCGCTTCCGACGTCCTGTAAGTTGTTTTGCTGATTGTTTTTCCGATTTTTCTGCGCCTCGCCGCCGGCGCTTCTGCCCCCGTTGTGCCCCCCTGATTGCTGTCTCCCCGATCGTGTACTGTGCCATTACTGTATTTCATACTGTGTGTTTTTCTATTGTGATTGCCTTTAATTTTGCTCGTTTTTTGTGCTTTTTGCCCCTTGTGCGCTCCCCCAAGCGTTCCGATCCCTGTCGCTGCCTCCCTGCGGCCCCGCCCCCCTCACGCCCCCATTCGCCGCTCCCTCCCGCCTCCCGCCTCCCAGCTGCTCCTCCCTCCCCCCTCCCTTCTTAATGGCTGGCGCTGCGCGTCCGCGCCGCTGGCGCGCCAGAGGCAAGCCCGTCTGCGCCTGTCCGTGCCTGGGCCGCGCCCAGTGCCACCCCCCCTGGTCCTCACGCCCCCGCATCACCCGCGTCCGCTACTCAACCAACGAACTCCGCGCACTCAACCCCGGCCCCTCCGCAGAGTGCTTCCTTGCAACCCCGAAGCACACAAAAGGACCTTTCTCCTGCCGCACCTGCAACTTCTCCTGCGACAGAACGGCAAAGCCAACAACAAGAACTCCCAACACCAACCACCTGAACTGCATCCTCATCAACACACGCTCCGCACGAAAACACGCCATCGAACTCTGGGACTTACTCGACACCACCGCCCCTGACGTGGCCTTCCTGACCGAAACCTGGTGAAACGACTCCTCGGCCCCGGACATCGCAATCGCCATACCGGAGGGATACAAAATCACCAGAAGAGATCGAACCAACGGAATCGGCGGCGGAATAGCCATCGCCCACAAATCTACCCTCAAAATCCACACCCACACGGACGACACCCTTAAGACAGCCGAACACCTCCACTTCCAGATCCACACGGACCCCAACACGACCCTTAGAGGAACCCTCATATACCGCCCTCCAGGACCAAGAGCCCCCTTCAGCGACACCGTCGCCGACCTCGCGAGCACCCACGCCCTCGCGTCCCCAGACTACATCCTCCTGGGAGATCTAAACTACCACCTGGAAAATAACAACAACGTCAACACCGCATCTCTGACCTCCAACCTCCTCAACCTCGGACTCCGTCAACTGGTCAACACTCCCACCCACATCGCCGGACACACTCTTGATCCCCTCTTCACCTCAAGCAACCACATCTCTTTCAGCCACACCTCCGAACTCCACTGGACCGACCATCACTGCGTCCACTTCTCTTATACGAAAATCACCGAACACCACCGCATCCCTCGACCTCCTCACCGCCGCTGGGGAAAAATCACCCAAGACCAACTAACCAGCACCCTCGTCAAAGACCCTCCACCCAGCTCAACCGACCCAAGCACTGCCGCCATCAACCTCCATCAATGGATCCTCGACTGCGCCAACACCTTAGCCCCACTCAAGAAACCCACCGCCAACCAAGGAAAGAAAAAACCAGCCTGGTTCACAGACGAACTGACCGCCTCCAAAAGCCTCTGCCAGAAGCTCAAGAAGAAGTGGATCTTAGAGCGCACACCCGACAACCTCGTCTCCCTCAAAAACGCCAACCGTGAACACCACCAACGGATCCGAGTCGCCAAGCGCGCCCACTTCACTGAACGCATCAACAACAACGCCCACAACTGCAAAGAACCCTTCGGCATCGTGAAGGAACTCTCAAACCCCAACGCCAACTCCAACGACATCCCGCCCTCCCAGAAACTCTGCGACGACCTCTCCACCTTCTTCCACCAGAAAATCACAACCATCCACGACAGCTTCAACGCCACTCCGCCGCCAGACCCCACCCCTGACATCTCCACAGACGCCTGCCGCCTCACCGCCTGGACCCACGTGGACGACACCGAAACAATAACAACCATGAACACCATCCACTCAGGCTCCCCCACGGACCCATGCCCTCATCACGTGTTCAACAAAGCCAACGCCATCATCGCCCCCAAACTCCGTGAGATCATCAACCTCTCCTTCGACTCCGCCACCTTCCCAGACAGCTGGAAACACGCAGAAATCCAACCCCTCCTCAAGAAACCCAAGGCTGACCCCAACGACCTCAAAAACTTCCGACCGATCTCTCTCCTCCCTTTTCCAGCAAAAGTCATCGAGAAGATCGTCAACACACAGCTCGCCCACTTCCTCGAAGACAACTCCATCCTAGACCCCTCTCAATCCGGTTTCAGACGAAACCACAGCACCGAGACTGCTCTCCTCGCCGCCACAGATGACATCAGAACCCAAATGGACAACGGCGAAACCTCGGCCCTCATCCTCCTCGACCTATCAGCCGCTTTTGACACAGTCTGCCACCGCACCCTACTGACCCGCCTCCATGGAGCTGGCATCCAGGATAAAGCCCTCAACTGGATCTCATCCTTCCTCACCGACAGAACCCAGAGAGTCCGACTCTCCTCTTTCCGCTCCAAAGCCACCAACCTCATCTGCGGCGTCCCCCAAGGATCCTCCCTCAGCCCTACGTTGTTCAACGTCTACATGACCCCTCTCGCCAAACTGGCCCGCCAACATCACCTCAGCATCATCTCCTACGCCGACGACACCCAGCTCGTCCTCTGCCTGACCAAAGACCCACTCACCGCCAAAACCAACCTCCACGAGGGACTAAAAGCCATCGCCGAGTGGATGAATGACAGCCGCCTGAAGCTCAACTCCGACAAGACGGAAGTCCTCATCCTCGGGCGCACCCCTTCGGCCTGGAACGACTCCTGGTGGCCCACCGGTTTCGGACCCCCACCCACCCCAGCCAGCCACGCAAGAAACCTCGGCTTCATCCTGGACTCAGCCCTCACCATGTCCAAACAGGTCAGCGCTGTCTCCTCTTCCTGCTTCAACACCCTTCGAATGCTCCGCAGAATTTTCAAGTGGATCCCAACAGGAACCAGAAAGACGGTGACCCAAGCCCTCGTCAGTAGCAGACTTGACTACGGCAACGCACTCTACACAGGCATCCCAACAAAAGACATCAAAAGACTCCAGCGTATCCAAAATGCATCCGCCTGCCTGATCCTTGACATACCCCGCCGATGTCACATCTACCCTCGCCTGAAGGACCTCCACTGGCTCCCCGTGGACAAGAGGATCACCTTTAAACTCCTCACCCACGCTCACAAGGCTCTACACAACACCGGACCTACCTACCTCAACTCCAGACTCAACTTTTACGCCCCCACTCGTCAACTCCGCTCTGCCAATCTCGCCCTCGCCATCGTCCCCAGGATCCAGCGCAAGACCGCCGGCGGCAGATCTTTCTCCTTCCTCGCCGACAAGACCTGGAACTCTCTCCCCACCTCACTGCGCCAGACCCAGGACCTCCTCGCCTTCAGGAGACTCCTCAAGACCTGACTCTTCGACCGCTAACAGCTCAACCCCCCCCCCCCCCCACCAGCACCTCGAAACCATGACGGGTACATAGTGCGCTTTACAAATGTTATGATTGATTGATTGATTGAATGTCACTCCATGTCTCTTAAACCAGATGCTTCACCTTTAGGACAACCAACTGGCATGGGTTCAAGTTCAGGATGGTGAGTGTAAAAAAATCAGGACAAAGTCAAAATTCAGGACAAAAATTTAGAACCGATGGTCAAAATTCAGGACAAAAGGTAAGTTTTGCAGACACATCAGAGAAGGTTGTGCAAGAGTATATAAATAGACAACCAACATAAGTACAAGTCAAAATAAGTTCATATTAGGTTTTTATGTTGTAATGCGCACCAAACAAATTATGACCATTGATGTAAGTGACAGTTATCAGAGAATTTTGTCCCCTTAATATGACTGCTAGAACGTATACTAGCAGACAGTAGCGATATTAGTTTTAGTGCTTGTTTTTAAAAATTTACTTTTTCTGTGCGCAGACCTCTGAAGTCCTGATAGAACTCTTCACATGAATGTTTCAAGTTCACCTGGATCTGCAATTGCATCTGAACAAGCTCAACATCACAACTATTTCATGTGTCAGTCCTGGTGAACTTCAATTGGGAAAAAATCTTCTCAGTAGGTGCATTGCTGCCTGACAAGCTAAGTATAGATGAGATTAGTTTTTTATGTTAGAAACATCACATGGCAAAGTTCACAAAACATTCAGCCATTTCTGAGCACATGGTAGGTTTGTCCCTGCCACAGCTCGCAAAGCAGGAGCAGTTATACTATATTAATTGAATAAGTATTGCAGTTCGAGATGACAAGTCAAGTTAACCGCATGAGCAGCTTTGCAGAGCTGCTGAAGGGCGATCATTTCTCTTAAGCAGCACGGTTCCAGTTCCGACAAATAATGGCTCTCTGAAAAAATCAAATCATTTTTCTAGATACTTTAAGGAGTACTCCAAAAGTAAAATAAAAAATCTCTCTGCATGCTAGCACTCAACTCTGAATCATGGGACATTAAATGACTGTGCACTTGGAAGCCAAAGAACGGATTTTCCATTCTGTCTTTTAAGTTGCTCCTCAATAACCTGAAGAAGCCTAGTACCTTGGGGCCACAAAGCTCATTCTTCTCAA
Organism: Pleurodeles waltl; assembly: GCF_031143425.1. Classification (NCBI taxonomy): domain Eukaryota; kingdom Metazoa; phylum Chordata; class Amphibia; order Caudata; family Salamandridae; genus Pleurodeles; species Pleurodeles waltl. Next base: position 670,046,979 of record NC_090451.1, on the reverse strand, counting down.
GCTGCAGGATAGACTCACTGAAAATGATCGAAATGCCATGAAAAAAGAAAAAGTAAGCTTCGCTTTGTGACATCATGGCCTCCACACTTTCAAGTGCTAGAAATCCCCATATTGCTCTGGGTGTCTTTTCTTGTGTGAGAGAAAGGAAAAAGGATTTCAGTGCTGCCCAGCACTTCAACACTTCATTGATGGCTGGGAACAAAGTGAGCCATCATGTTGAGACATGCCGAAACAAAGGCTGCCACTCTAGGTCCACAAAAGAAAAAACTGATTTCTCTACAACTCCGCTGTTAGCCTAGCTGAAGAAGAGAAATGGTTGTAGACTTTTAGAATAAAGGATGCAACGCCCATAGAAAGTCTATTAGTGGCTTATTTAACACAGTTGTGTAGGATGTGTGCAGGATAGTTTGCAGGCAGAATGTCTTTGTTTGCTTCCTTTAAAAGCCAAAATACAGAGTCTGGTCATCCATACTTACGTTGTCTCCACAGTATTCAGGGATGTGTTCCAATTTCAACCCATGCCTTTTAAATTTTGTTGTGATCTGCTGTGCAATTGCAGTAACAGTCTCAGCTGCATCATCTTAGAAATCCAGCCTCGGGTAGGTTCCACCAAAAGTGAAATTAAAGTACTGCATCAAAAGTGGATAAAGGTTAATGTTTCCTTTGTTTGAGGCATCACTGCAAACAGAGAAATATCCATCTTGTAAAGTCTTCACATTCTTGCTACAATGATAGAGGTGCATGCACATTTACTGTGATGTGTGATATCTTTGTGTGGCCACAGGAGGTTTTCATTGCAATGGAGGTGTCAGGATAAATTACTTTGGACACCTTGAAGCCACAATCCAGGGAGCTGTAGATGTGATGCTTGACAGCATGGTACACCTGGATCACCGCTGCAGCTGGGACCTAAAATGAAAAAGAGAAATTACAAAGGTATAAGCAACACAGAGATAGTCTCCACTGGTGAAGAAAAGAGTTAACACAATGGGGCATAGAGCTGCAAATTTGAATTAGTGCTTTTATATGCTATTAAAATGTACTCTTGATATGAAGAGTGAGAAAGGCATGTTAAAGGCAACCTGACTTGGCAAACACTGCTGCATATCTAAAGGGAGTAACAGAATATTGCAAGATGTGTGGAATAATCAAGGGTGGAGTCTTAAAAAGTGTGACAAAGCAAGACGAATATACATGAAGTACATGCAACTTATGATACATTACGATGAAGCGAGCAATGACTTACTTTATCAACTTCCGTCTGGAAGCTTGGTTGTAGGTATGCTGAAATTGTTGCAGTCTTCACCCTGCCTGAGACAATTTTTTTATGGTGTGATCCTGCTGCATGCGTTCTGATATCCCGCTGTCCTCCGAGGGCAACAGAATATTCTTTATTACAGATGTTGCACTTGGACTAGGACACAACATTATCTGAAGACTTCTAGATGTTGGGGTGTGTAAGCTCCCATTCTGGACTGTACTTCACAAAACACTTATTTGCTTTCTTCTTGGGTGGCTCTGGCAAGGAGCATGCCTGCGAGGTAGATGTTGAATCCGAATAGGCCTCAAAATTAAATGTGCATGTTCCCTCTGCAGCACCCGATTCATAATCAGAAATTGTTTTTTTTCTGAAATTATTCTGTAAAACACTCAAATTTGAGTTGTAGATGCATGAGTTGTAGGTGCATACTGTATTCAATGAATACATAAAACGTATAAGTATTGAAGGCCTGGCAGTGCTTGGAAGAGTTGTCATATGCTGCATTGGACACCTCACTGATTCTTTCCCAAGCACGCTGTCACAGGTAGCTCTAAACACCTCTAGTTGCAGCACCAAAGCAGAGGGACAAAGAAAACCATAGTCCAAGTTAGTGTGTATGCATCATCGTGGTGGTAAGGGGGTGGCATAGGCTTGGGGTGCCTGCAGTTGGGAGAGGTGATGGCAGGTAACACTATGTTGTCTTTGACCCTATGTGGGGAGTGTTTCCATGTCGTGTGTGATGGCCACTCAGATGTGGATATTATGTTAGGAGGCATAGCGACTTGCAAAGTGGTGAAGCGGAGTGAGCGACACCTGTGCACTTCGCGGTTTTCCATATGCGCGCACCTTTGAACAACTGTGCAGGTCTTTTTGTGGCGTTTCATATGATCATAATCTATTTAGACGGTTACTGCACTGATCGTCCATGCTGACATTCTGGTTACAGTTCATGGCCCTGAGCAGGCATGTTTGGAAAAGTGGTTGGGAAAATCTGCTCAGATAGATTTGTTACTAGCATCGCATATCTGCCTGGCATTTGTAAGATTTTAAGGAGCCCCCAAAGAATGTAGCTGATGGGACTTCCTATGGTGGACGAGAGCGCAGTCCTCCAAGTGACCAGCTTTATGTGTCAGATCGCTTCTGGTATTCCATGTCTGTCAGCTGGTGATGACTAGTTTAGGGACCGGTACAGTAGTGAGTGAAGGATAAGACCCACAGCGGACAGGTCTTGTGTGAGGGTAAGAGCATTAAGCAGGAAAAGAGAGTTATTAACCAGCCTGCATGAGCTATAAGACTGGCTGCATTCTGCTGAATGTTATGGTATTATTGTGGGCCAAAAACAGCTAGATAGGAGTTGGCATTACTATCTAATGCCCTGGCTAGCCATATATCAGCCTTCCTTATCTTACCTGTGTATGGGAAATATTACACTGATTAGGCTGTTTCATTTATGGGAGCTGTGAACTGCAGATTCTCATAGATGCACAGAAGTGTGCCACACACTAGAAACTGCATAAGTTGTTGAGGCATTAGTGTAGATCAGAATGAGGAACTGACTTTTACATACAGAACATTTTCTATTGACATGGCACCAAAATGCTAACTTGCAGTTTTACCGATAAAACTATATTGTGCACAGTGTGTGAAAATGTGGTTTCAACAAATATATATCATTTGAACTTCACCAAGTAAAGTGATCCATTTGTAGTTTCCTTACTGCTGATGTTTTGAAACATTTGCACACTTCATTCATAGGTATTTAAAAGATGTATGTTGCAAATAAAACCCCAAAAAACGGGACCACTTACAACCTTTGTTTCTAGATGTCCTTTAATTAAACAACAAGTCTGTCAGCTAGTCCGCTTTACTATTCTGTCTTTGACCGCAAAGACAGAATTTAGAGAACACCAATCCACATTTTTGAACACAGCAGTGTGGGTCTAGGGAGAACAAACATGACAAAGTAGAGATAAACTAACTAACACCTTCAGAGAAGGGACTTTGCGGGCACGCTCTCATCCCTGACCCACTAATGAGATTCCATCTTTCACTGCTACTGGTAATCTCTAGCCTTTGTTCTGCATGATATACACTAGGACCCAACCAGCTCCGGGCCTTGGTACTGAAAGAGGGTCCACAATCTACACTATTGGTCCACCATGCTGATCTGTGCAGATGTTCATCTACATGCTTTTCCCTTCATCCTGGGATTCAGAGCCCCCTCACCAGATCTGTGAGGTCCACACTACGAACACTGCCCAATGTGGCAGGAATTACAAGTTTATTGTTTGAGGTGGAATTATTCAAATTAACACAACCATTATCTAGTCAGTACTTAACAATCCCAAAAGCTGCAGAGTTTCTAACTTTAAGAAAGTGTCTTTGTGTCGATGCATGTAGGACAGAACCAGAACCAATCTGTGAAGCGAAGGACTGGACTTCAACCCTAAAGGTATTGTCTGCAACGTTTGTGGAACACCTAGGGCAAGCGACTTGCTGCTACCACCGTTGTTTACACCACATAATGTTTCCAATATATTTTTTTAAGTGTTAGCTCTAGTTGAGTGATAACCCTGGTTGGAAGTCATAGTTCTTGTGAGTAATTATAGCGTTTTTCTTTTTCTAGCTCAATGTTTATCACAACCCCTATGAGCTAGGCCTTGACTGCTAGAACGACAAACCTATGAGAGTCCAAGTATTGAGCATCTTGTTCGATAAGGAACACATCCTCTCCTACCTACAATTAATGCAGTGGTCCCCGTAACTTCAAGAATCCTGAAAGGGCCTCCCTGAAGCATATGGCCCAGTTTGGTGCTTTAAATACAGATATTTCTAACGAGAGAGTACCGGTCCTCTCCCACTAGAAATGTCTGTCCATTTAAAGAACTAGTCCGGTTAGTTTATGTGGTAGGTAATAATGGAATTCACCTTATCCCTGTCTCAGGCTGCTTTCATATTGGCAGATAAAAGTATCAGTTGCAATAGGAGGTAATGTGCCCAGATCACATAGTTTTGGCCAGTGGGTGAAAAAGCCCTGATGTGGTTTCTACCTTTGAATCTGGAGCACATCTCTCCTCCTCGGCTGTTAAATCCATGGATTATATCTTCTTAATTGCAGAACAGGCAGTTAAAAAAGAAATTGGCAGATGGCAGGGACAATAGGATAGCAGCAACTCTTTCCTGCTTGCTACATACTTAAAAAAGAGCATTGAGCAGACATATCAATGTACCAATTACTATTATTAAAATACTTTTTCTAGAAACAAAGTGATAGAGGACATCTGGGTAACTGCTGACCGACAGTTCATCGCTCTTCTAAAAGTGCAGCAAACCGATAAGTGCTTCTGATGATCTAAAGCATGGGTACTCGCAAACATTTTCCCAGGGGACAAAAAGTTTTGGTCTGTGATGTGACCGAGGGCCGCATCAACGCCAGCAGAATGGCGGTCGGGCGAGGGGGTTGGGAGGACTGGCGGTTAAGTATTGGTAGGTGAAGCAAAGGGTATACATCTAGCGGCTGAATTGAGCAATATGAAATTAGAAAACCTGGGATTAATCTTAGCTTCCCCAATTTTCCAAATTGTGTGATCCTAGGCAATTGCTTAATTTTAGGTTCAGGGTCTGCACCGTACAAATCTACTTCTGTGTTTAATAAACTATAATGTTGTTCATCTATAATATGAACCCAGGCCACTCAAAAAGTGCACATAACACCTGGCTTGCTTGTTTAATTGCTTGCTTGTTTAATTTACTATTGGCGTATTTGTCAGGGTAGAAGTGAATATGAATGTTTCTAAATTCTTGTTTGAAAACTATCACATTTAAATTAATACTTCTCATTGCACTGATACAATAAATTATACTTAGGTGAAATGGAGTGTCAACTTAATACACTTTTTTGATATTGCTGCAAGATGTCTTTAAAAATGAACTTGCTTCTAAAGTGAAGGTCAGGACTCCCTGGTTACTTTCTTTCCTTAACACCAGTTAACCTTGAAATAAACAATTGCCTCTTTATTTATGATCGAGTGAAGAGCAACCCTGTACTTCTGCTGTCAAGGGGGCCACATGTAAAGGTCAACTGGGCCGCATGCGTCCCCCAGGCCGTACTTTGAGTATCCATGATCTAAAACATTCTTCCAGGGCCACACAGTCTGGTCCGTGATGTGACCAAGGGCTGCATTGATGCCAGCAGGATGTCGATTGGAGAGCAGGGGCGGGAGGTAGTGATAAGGTGAATGTAGGGAAGGTTAAGCGTATACATCTAGTGTCTGAATTGCAGAATGTGAAACCAAACTCTTGGTTATAAATCCCAGCTTCTCCACCTAACCAAATTGTGTGATCCTAGGCAATTGTTTTATTTCACTTTACCTCCTTTTTCTTAATTATCACATACAAGGAACTTGAAATACACGATTTCCTGAGGTCTGCTGTACAAAACCTTGTGTCTGATTTAATAAACTATAATGTTGTTCATGTATGAGAGAAACCCACGCCTCCCAAAGTGTTCACATAACTGACTTGCTTCTTAGTTCACAATTCACATTATTGTCCAGGTGGAGGGGAAGAAACTTTCTAAATTCATGTTTGAAAACTATCACTTTAAAAAAATCCTTCTCAATGCACTGATATAATCTTGTGTACTAAGATGAAACAGTTCTTTGTGTTAATGAAATGCACTTTTGAATGTCAAACAGAGTTTATCATACTTTTATACTTTTGCTGCAAGATGTATTTAATATTGAAGGTTTCTAAATTTAAGAGTTACTTCCTTTCTTTAACTTCAAATAGCCTTTAAATAAATATTTGCACGTTTATTTAACATTTTTAGTATTAGTGCCGAGTTGTGTTAACAGCAGCACAATGCTGCTGTAGACCTGAGGGCCTACAAGTAAATGTCAGGAGGGCGGCATGTGGCCCACGCGCTGTGTGAGTATCACTGATCTAAAGTAACCCGAGGGTGGGAGGCCTAAAGCTGTTCACATTGGCCCCAGTGGAGCAGCGGGGACTAGGATTGGCTGACGGCTTTCAAGTCACTCCTAGGTTGTTTTATAGGCTTTCCACACAATTTCCTGGGCAACAACCGGAGGGGGAAACATGCCAAATCATTGCACCCACCCAAAACCATTCAAATTCGGGACAAATGGTGTCTGTTGATTAAATTGCCATGGACAACGGACAGAAGGCCCAAATTATGGACTGTTCATGGAAATTACAGACGGTTGGTCACCCTATTCACCTTGATACTTTGAGCTTTAACCCAAAGTTTCTATCTCATTTTGTACCGAAGCTGTATCATCACTTAGTTGGTGAAAATTCACACATCTGTGGGATGCTAGGGGCTAGTCTACTCAGCCAGTGGTTCTTAACATTTTGATTTCTGTGGGCTACTGCTTATTCATTACTCAAATTTGGGAACCCAAAATAAATCATTATTGGAATCTGGGGACCTCCACTAGGTTATTACTGGAAGCTGGAGATTCCGGCCTAAGCAATTTTAAATTATTTAAACTGCAAAAGAATACAGAAACAAACATTTGTCGAACAAATACACAATTATGAAATATTTTATTTTAGTTCGCAAACAAATATGAAAAAAACAAATGATAGTTGGAAGGTTGGAACTTTTCTAAATTCAATTGAGGCAATCCATCAACTATTGTATACTTTGTGTGAAGCTACTGCAATGCTCCCACGAATCAATCTGAGAACACCAACTTAATTTAAGGCATCCAGTTTCAAATTCATCCACAGAACGTTTTAATATTTTCCATTTTGCTTCTTTATTCATCTTGAAAATTAACAGTCATCGTAATACTCCCAAGAAACTTTACCTTCTTGGGTATGGCATCACCAGGGTTCAATCCCACCCACTAGTCCGTGCCAGGCATAAATGTGGCATCACCAGGCACCCACTTCAGAATCCTGGACCTGAAGAATCTAAGAACACTGATCCTCCTTCCTACAACCTTCAAAAAGCCCTGGAGGACTGGATCGTCTCTTATCTACCCAGGAGAATGAAATGAACTCCAGGAGTCATAAGGCTGACCGCCTGTTAAAGCTACATGGATACAAGCTACATGAGGCCTTTCCCTGCAGCTGGCCAGCTGCACCTGGAATCGTTTGGCATCTGTCTCCCACCCACAGTATCAAGCTTGTGCTCCATCGTCCTAGAAGAAAAGGGGCACTGACATGTTCCTTGGCAAGAGATGGCAGTGAAAGAGGGCAAAGCCTCAGTGCTTGCAATTACCTTTTTTAAGGTCAGCCTCTAGAATGGTAGTAAAGGTTTGACATTGATGGTGCTTTCCTGGTGAGAGGAATTTGTTCAGGCTCTAATTGGTGTGCAAGGAAATCAGTGGCATCTGTCTGAAGTTTTGTCAAATGAGTTTGGCTATGCCATTGCAATATGGAACTTTAAGAGGGGAGTTGTGCCTTGATACACACGGTCATTTATCACTTCAAAAAGGTTTTTTTTAGGCCTAGTTTAGCATTCTGAAGTTTGATCTTGAAAACGTAGGCTAACTTGGAAAAGGAACCTTTAGACCTTATTTTTTCTTATGCATGGGTCTGAGCTTTGGAGACTGGATGAGGATGGTGACTGTTCACAATCCCCTCTTGTTGGCACTTTTAATCCTTCTCTCGCTGTTAATCTCATTGATGCACCAGTGAACTGACCTTTTTTTGGGATACATGTACTCCTTTTGCCTGGAGCAAGATCATTAAATACGGTCAGTATTATATCATTGTATGGTTTGATTAGCTCAGTGTGGTCAATAGAAGGATGTCCATCCAGAGTAAGAAAGCAGACTCTAGTCTAATTTGCAATGGGTGATGCCATTAACACCACTGTTAGTACCTTCTCATATGTGGCTCAGCTGGACAGGGAAAAATCAAGAATATCAAACAGGATAAAGGAGTCTTTCAACCAGTCGACAGGTATAGGACTAAGGATAAAGTAGTTGTATTTAGAAAGCCTAAGTCAATGGTAGCACCTTATTGGTGGGTAGAAGTCTGCAAGGCTGTGTTCAGTAATTCTTTTGCGGCAAAGTTCTCCTGTATGTGGTGACGCAGGGGGTACGGCAGAAAATATGCAGGGAAATGGCAGCTGAAATTTTTAAAAAAAGTGAAATGTGTTTCACCTGCTTCCTTAAAATAACCATAAATCTCCCTGCAAAAGCATCTGAGGCAATATGCCCAAAATGCAGCACTTCAAAGACATTCCTTTTCTCTACTGCTTGGAAGTTGTAGATCTTCCTGTTCACATAGTACAAAGTGTTTTTGTTCCTCTGTCACAAGATATAATAAATATGCAGATGTGCAGAGATAAATATAGTATTTATTGGCATAGTTTTGTGCAGGAGGGGCCTTGACTCATGAGAGGTGAAGCCTCAAAAGGGCCCGGAGGCTCCAGTCCCTCCACAATTTCAATATATAGCATATTAACATCTGCATATATCATATGGTTTAGAGACTCAATCATCATTTAACACATGATGCTATGTAAAAATAGATATTCATGTCTCTGACTGCTCATATTTACAAAAAACAGCTGTACTCCATACGATCATTTAACCCTTTGATTATTAGTGTATCTATTTTATTTTATTTTTTAAAAAATCAAACAGATCTCTCTCTCTTAATTAATATATATATATATATATATATATATACATTCAACGAGGGTCTCTTACCCTGTGGAATAGAGGCTATTTGCCTCAAATCTGGGAACGCAGGGTGGGGAGTTGCCCCTTGTAGTCACACTCTATGTAAGAACAAGTGTTCAGGTCAGGGAAAGTTAGTAAAAGCAGGTCGTTAAGACACTGTAAAAGTCTTAATTGTTCTGACTCATATAAATTATATATATATTGAGGGCTTTACCATAAGCCTAGTATAATGATTTAGAATAGCCTTGCATGATCGTTTGTGCGACCCATGGCATGGTTTTTACACCTTTGTGTGCAGTGAGTTCTCACATGCACCATATATACACCACAGTTTGATTTTTCATTCACTTTGTTCTCCCTTCTAGTCCTCCCTCAGACACTTCAAACAGGTAGGCCCATGTGCACTTTACTGCATTTGCCCACGATCTAGCATACTTAGCTAGCCACACATACATTAGGGAGCCTAGACCCTGACGAATGCCGCAGACTGTTTTTTGGCTATAGGAGAGGGCAGAAACATGTTGGTCATAGATTTCTGTAAGACACCTTGAATCATTATGTTCAAACCTGTCACATACTGCTTTTAATCTTACCAACAAACACCTTCATTAAAGTATTATATCATATAGGTGATTTTGAGGTAAAACTGGATCCCCGTTTTATCGAGAAAGATAACATTTCAGCACTCCCTCAGAGTTAATTAAACAACGAGGTTGAGTACGCCCAGGGGGTATCATCTTACTTGGGTGGGGCTAGGTGGTCAAATGATGAAGCATGGCACTATAATGTGTGTAGGACGACCTAGTCCGTTAAGGGAACTTCCTCACTCGTCCCTCAACACTCAAACATCACTAGCTTTTTCCATGTCTACGAAGTAGTCCGCCTAACCAGCGACCTACTCACCTCAGGAACAGGCCAGAGAGACCTGTTCTTAATATCCCCCCCACACATTGTGTTATAGTTGCTGTTTAGGAGAGGCATTGAATATCTAGACCTACGATAGGTTTGTTTATCATTTTAGGATGGATACTCTTTAGTCCTGATTTAGATTGTTTCATGAATTACGTGAGAAGTTTTTTTTTTTTTTTTTTTAAATTGGGTTGGTAGTTTTGAAACAATATGGCTGCTGTTCAGGACTCCACCGGATGACACCCTAGTTTTTTGTCCGGGACAAGAGATAGTTTCCTCTGATTCAGGGTGAGTTTATGATTAATTTACTTGTGCTAAACAACCAGGGCACGATAGGATGGTGCATAGAAACGTTTTGTTTTCTTAGTCTTTCGCGACTTAAGTGGACGTTTAGGCTGTTTCCGATTACCTGAGAACACAGATGAGGGATCAGATATCCATTATCATTCAATGTCTAGCATTGTGTACCATTGGTACAGGATTATTGTTCAGTGTTATAAATCCACAAGTTCAAAGGGGTTACAATCCGATGAGCTATGTTGGATTTAAGTTTTTATGGTATACATCACCATAATTTGTCATTTCATATCGAACACAACACGTTAAGTCATTGTATCATTTTGGTTTACAGGTTATGAGCAATCATGTTCTGTGATTCACATACGTGAATCATGATTTAAGTTTTTTAAAAACATTTCCACTTCTGTGTTATCTAGGTCACAAATGTTATGAGCAATATGCATTTATCATTCAGAGGTATTTAAAAAAATTATGACTAACTATGTTATATTGGATAGCTATTCATCGCTTAGGGCAATAGTTTTTTTTTTTTACTTGACTACAAATCTCACAGCACTATTGTTTTCCTTTATGACACCATAGAGTGAATATCAAACTATATGTATGAGTATTTCATTGTACTTGATGCAATTTATTTATGTTTAGTGTAACATTGTTTATTTTTCTAGATTACTATCCCCCGAAGAAGGGCTATGCCTGAATTGCATCTGGAGTGATAATTTTGAATTCAATATCACAACATAGGATGATGGAATCCAATGTTTGTATTTGATGAAATCATGAAGAGCATAACACAGTTTGGAAACTGATTTTTAGTTCTTTCACAATAAAGACCGTATGGGAATATAATTTTTGTTTAATGGAATACTCTGGAATAAATGGTTGAACACTTGATATAAATGGACAAAAATCCCAGGAGGGAACATTCGTGGTAGTGCACATAGGAGCCGTGATTACCAAGATTGGATAGCGCTTTTACTGTTCAAGTGATTACACCCAAGATCAGAGGGTGATACCCTAGTGCACACCCATATGGATTTACAAGGGTTTACTTCTATCACGGGAAGGTGTGTGTTGCTAAAAATATTTTTGTCATTAACGTCAGAAGTACTCACTGTCAGGGGGTCCAGCCACTTACCAGTCACCTTTAGGTCAAGGGAGAAATTGATTAACAGCGTCACATTCGCCTTTATTTACCAGTTCGGTCATTAACTCCACACTCTTCTTCCCAGTTGGTGATAAAGTGGCACAAGACAACAGCAATGCCATCCCAAATCATGTCAAGACTCTCCATGGTCATGTTGGCATCTCTTTCACTATCGATTTAGTGGACTGACTCTACTCTTCTGCTGAACACCTCAAAGGCTTGAATGACTGGTGTGTATAATTGACACTGCCAAGATCAAAAATCTCAGTGTTGATCGCTTATGATTACATTTAGGGGAAAAACAATATATCTGCTAAATATTCAATAAAATGGAGCTGTGCATCGAGTTTCCTAATTGACAATTCATTACTTGGCTGACTAGTCAAAACGGTTACGTGCTCAGGTCACACCGCAGACCTTTCCTTGGTGTTGGCGGTTAACTCAGTATAGTCACTTGGCATGGTAGCAGTGTGCCATAGACCTCAGATTAACAGTGTCATATCCGGTGGGTTAGAAGTGATACCCAAGCATAGTTAAACTCTATTTTTGAATTAATATTTCTACTCAGCGCAGTTAGAGAGCATAGGTATGTGAATGTTGCTTGGGAGTAGAATTAGCCATTCAGATAAGAGCAGCCTCTAATATGATGCAAAACACTCTCAGTAGAGCAGCTAATGAATTGAAATGCAACCAGTGTGCAAATGAATCATTTTGGTGCCCAGTTATGTAACTGTGAAGCTTTACTACCCTAGGATGCAATAAAATGTGGAAGAATTTTCTTTGACGCTCGCACCTGCATGTAGTGATGCAGGATTATGCGTGTCACATTACAGTTCTGGGATGGAGCACCCAGACGTCCAGTCTAGTTTCACTGGCTGTGGTCAAGCTTTTGTGCCCATTTGTGATTCAAGTATGTACACAGCTCGCTGCTCCACCAAATGGCTCATTGGGCATGCTTCTAGAAAGCCAGATCCAGCATTTTTATTTGCCAGGAATGTGTTGTCAAGGCTGCTTGGACTCCAATGCTAGGCCCAATATGTTTGATGGTTAACTGTACTCCATAAACAAATAGCAAGGGAATCAGAAAAACTCTCCAAGACCGAAGACCATGAATTTTGTATCAAAATAGGCCAACCTGACCTTCCTACCTTTGTACCGAAGTGATAGGCATTACAAGAAGGAAAACTGAAGGCCATGTCTTTTCTCATCAAAGTAGGTCGGCCTGGTCTTCTATCCTATGTAGTAGCTATGTGATTGGCATTACAACAACGAATGTAGTTAGCGACCATATCACTTTTTCCACTCCAGATAATTCACTTAAACCATTAGAAGGTATAATGCAAATTCAAATATTTATGCTGCATATTCCTTCGCAGTCACAGACTGCACAACAAACAATATGGTTTTCCTGAACATCAAAAATGTCAGCTCTCTAACCACCAGTTGCTTTCAAATACAAAGTTGAGACTCTTCCCATGTCCTTCTATATTGCCAGAGATATCTTGAAACGATAGTGGACTGCGAGAACAGATAGTGGACTACGATCTGTCTATCTATATATCTATATATTTATGTATACACACACACACAGATACAAATCCTCAAAGAATACTGTGGTGGGGGGAAAAAAACCACTTATCCTAATTGCGAAAAAGAAATTGGATGGAAAAGCCTCACCCACACTTTGTGGCATGCTTTATCTTTGGCTAGTCCATCCCACTATGGTAGGCTATTCCCACCACAGAGGTCTCGATCTCAGGGAGAGCAGAATAAATGACGCATGATATATGTCGAATCCTGAATATACTTTAAAAATGCCTCTGTGTATACCCCAATGAGGTTCCTTTATTTCAAGGGTGCACAGAGCAGATGTAAAAAAGTTGTGAGGATGGGAGTTGAGGGAGGTCTCTGTCATCCTTTTCTAAAACACATAATGCCAACATGTTTCTGCCACTCTACTAGCCCAGAATGGGTCTAGGGCTTTTATCAGGGCAATACAGAATTCCCTGCAGCCTGTGCAAGCAGGAAGGCAAGAATACATCTGGCCTTTAGGATCAGTCTGTAAAAATGCACCCTACTTTTTAGGGGTTACCAACCAGTCTTATCAGAGAACACCTCTTCTGTAGTCACCCATTCGTCACAAAGGTACCTTATGTCCACCTGGAATTCCTGCCGTAAGCCATCCCACGAGTTGTTGGGACATCATCATCCGGAACCGTGCTTGTGGATAGAAATAAATAACCACCTAATTTGTACACCAACGACTCTCCTTAGAGGAAAAAATTGGTGTGTGGGTAATGTGATGGCTCCCAACAAACTCTTGCATTTTTTTCTGAGGTCTTCCTAAACCTGCAGACTATAAACTTTTGAGAAACCTTTCAACAACGAGAAGGACATGGTAAATGACTCCTCAGGTTCACAATGTTTAATCCATAATTTCACAACTCTTTTTCTGATGGAATCCCTGGATGAAACCAACTTTCCAAACAGTGAGGAATTCTTGCTTTTTGCACATCACTCACTGAGATATTCTTGATGTCACAGGAAACCCAAGACGTTTTACTGTTGTCTAGAAGACCTCTTGAAAAAGGGACAAAAGGCATAGTAGAAGAGCATGGTGTTAACAAGCACTGGACAGACAGACAAAGCACGTTATAACAGGCACCAATTTCTGGCCCTGATATTTTTAACACTGCTTCTGATTTAGCAGCAAAATTAATTACACATTTTTAATAATTTTCAAACGCTGCATTCTGTCCCTCTATGGGGTGGGGGTTTATTAAGATTCTTCTAGTTAACCCTTTAGCATGTGCCAGTTACTTGGCCTCATGGCACTTACTGAAGTAGTGAATTAATCAGTAGAGGTACTTCAATAGAAAATATATTTTTCAAACAGTGTTGGGACAGGTTGTTTAAAGGGTGTCGATTATGCCAATAGGTGTATTCCTTAAGGCTAGCAGTGTCTTACAGCCTTCCAACCTGAACACAGTAAATTCTGCATTTGTGTTTGCTGTCTGTATGTGTTAGTTCAGGTCTTAAAGAACGTTGCAGAATTTTTGTAAGCTACCATCGTGATGCGGAATGTCTTTTTCTCGTCTGAAGTATATTGTTATTGGTGTGGTTTCCTATTTCTTTATCTTTTTTGTAGACAGCACAGGTATGTTTCAATCTTGCATTATTTTTGTTGTTCTTGTGCAAACCATTCATGTGTTTGATTCCCATGCTTCCCGGCCAAGTGTTGCTCAGTTATGAGAGCCCAGCTGTCACCTTTGTCTACTATTAACCGTATTTCCCCCCCTTCCACCAGTCATCTCCCAGTATTTCCTTGCCAAGGTCCACTATCTATCAATAATGCCGAAGAAGGCAAGAAGAGGCCTGCTGTCTGTTGCAAGCGAAGTTCAAGGGTCTGCCTGTTGCAAATGATGGGTAGTTCTGGTATCTGATTACCAGCGGTGCAGGACTAAACGCTGTAGTAGGTTATCTACCACTTATTCATACATGCCAACATTTTACAACTTGCAAGTGGGAGATTTTGAAAACAAATCGGGAGAATGCATTTTCCACATTGGCATACTTTGAAACAGAGCCAATTTTAGGCTGGAGACAGATAAAATAAATCTATTGTTTCTTTAAAAATCGTGAGTCTTCCACCTGAATCTGGTATGTTGGCATGTATGCTGAATATGCTTCAGTGGAAGCTTTTACTGCTTACATTTAATTAATTTACCGTGAACAGAATGTAAGTGATTGTGCATACCAGTAGATTTACTTACGGCTCTGAGAAATCTAATAATGCTTGAGGTTATTTCTAGAGTCGCCATTTAGGCATGTTAGTACAATAGGAAAATTCAAAATATACGTCAATGAACACTAGAGGTTAAAAGATGAGGATGTAAAAAATTATATATATTTATATGTATTTACGAGTCATATCTATTTACAGTGTGGCTGGGATAAACAGAACAAAAGATCAGACTGTACATTATTTCAATCCAAGTGCAAACGTGACACGACATAGGATAAAAATGAAGTTGTACATTTACAAAGCAGAGATTGTACATCCTACACATAGGATTCCAGCAATCACAAATCTGAGAATTTGTTATTTTGTTCTATGCAACTAGCAGTTACTCATCATGGTTCCACCTACTGGCAAGAAGGACCAGTGCTTCAAACAGTGCAAGATACAGGTCATGAATATGTACTTGGGCTGTCTACATGCTCAGTACTTCTTCACCCCAGTAATTACCACCTGAAAATTGTGTAAATATCCAGTGTATAGAGATTTGTTGCTACAGTAAAACAGACTAGCAGATTACTATACATGTATCTCAGCGATACCAACTAACAGAAAAACTGAGCCCAATAACTAGCGTAGGTTTTGTCTTATTCTTAAAGCAACATGTAATTATTGGAAACATACTTCCACAAGTGGTCTGTACAGACCACTTATCAGTAGTACATGGTCTTCTTTCATCTGAACCAACATTATGAGAATATGTTTTTAGCCTGTAAGTTATGTGATCTATTGTGAATTAGCTAGAAAGATAGCATTATAATGTCCGGACATCTGTGTGAAACTGTAATGAACTGTACACATGACTGTTATTCCGAAGCAGGGTACAGTGTCTGGAATCTGAAAATGAGATACAAATTCAGACTACTCCCAGCAGTGCCTTCTGTACACAAGATATTTGTGTGCCTGAATGTGATTCACTGAGTGAAATTAATCTTACAACATGGCTTTAGGATTTTCAAAGAGTACAGTTCCAATCCTAACCTCAGACGTTTCGTTATATACTTATCTCTCTATCTATCTATCTATCTATCTATCTATCTATCTATCTATCTATCTATCTATCAACACAGCTAGTGTTTTAATTGAAGTGTGTCCCAAAGGTGGGAACAGCTTCCTCGAAAAGCTCCTGTAGCCTGTTAAACAACAGCACAGAGTGTGGGTTTAGGCACTCACACATTTAGCTGTTGCAATAATCATCCATCACTCATACATAGGCTTGATGGTAAAAGGACATTTGACAAGAAACAAAGACCATCATTTGTTATCTATGTGAAGCGCAGTCTTGTTATGGGTCATTCACTGATATTTTCAACATAATATCTTCATAGTCTTTACTAAGAAAACGTCATAGCTTTCATGGACACTATCCAGAAAGACCTTCTCGCAGTACTGCTCTTACACAATCTGTGCATGGTCAAATACCTGACCCATGAACTTGACAAAACAGGAATTCATTCCTTTGATCTAGCTTGAAAATAAAGACCCTTCCATTTGATCTCCTGAAAAACACATGGGTCTGCGTTGAATTGGAAAGGTACAAGTAAAGTAATCAAGTATGAAAATTCAAATCAGAATAGTATAGATTTCTAGCTTTCCAGAGGCAAGGTGCACATCAGCACCGTACTTATAAGAATGTTCGAATAAATGGTACTCAGTGCATCAAATGATCACTCTGACCTGAAATTAACAACTTTTCCCCTTTAATGTAAAGGTTCCAGCGCTGACCTGAAGAACCTGTAATATTTTAATAAGTTCCTGAAATGAAACTCTAATAAACAATATGTTTGTCAAGATTAAAAAGGTCAACATGATCTAAGAAATCATTGAAGGACACAAAACACAAAGTCTGATTGGAGCCTTTCTCTCCTGGCCATCGGTTTCTAACCCCATAGCCATTTAACACTGTACCTCATTACCTGTAAATCAGGTGCTCTAAACAGAATAATGACAGGTGTGTTATGGACATCTGAATAAGGGTCAATTGTATTTCGGAAGACATGAATAATTATTCATGTGGATGTAGCGGAACACAGTTGAATCCCGAAAGTCATCAGACAGTAGTCATAAAAGCCAATGTCACTGAAAAACTACTAACAAAGAAAAATTACTAACAAGAGGTTTTATTGATTTGTGTGACAGATTGCAAATGGACGACTGGACTGTGTTCTATAGTGTGTCTTTGCAGACACATTTTCAACCAATCCAATCTATGCACTGGAGAATAAAGGTTATCAGGCACAGGCAATGAGGTCCAGGGTAAGAAAACAGAAGGTTGTGTCCTACATAAAGGGCTTAGGTAGTACGGTGTTACACCCATCCTATGTCTATTCCTCCATGAAGGCCTAACAGTGGTACATTTCAGATCGATATTGTGGACAGACTGGGACTCCTGTTCCCTTGGTCTGCCCGTTTCCACCAGCCAATGGTTAGCAGTCACATATAGTGTGCTCAGAGACTTGCAAATTAATACCACAGATCCATTCAGTTCACACAGATCCCGACATTTAAGAATCTAGCACTCCATTTAATTGGACGTACCCCTGCCAATATTGATCCTCAAAGCCATTTTGGTTGCCCATTGTCTAAGGCTTGCGGGCGTTTCTAGTCTGCCACTTCTCTTACATTTAAGGACTGCCAAGTTTATTCCAGTTCTCATAAAGAAGTTTCAGATTTGAATTACACTGCAGATAAAGACAAGCAGCTCATCCAGTCTGCCCACCTCTCTACAGATACACAAGGCAAATTCTGGCTGACTGTTCAGTCCATCAATAAGGACGAACAAGACACACCCAGACTGCTAATTTCTCTGAAATGGCAAAATTATTCCAGTTGCCCATCTCCCTGCAAATATGAACCATAATACTCAGACATTCCACCCATATCACTTAGCTAGGTGACTATATCTCCCCAAATCCCATTGCAAAGAACTGCACTAGGCTGCAGTCATGACATTTGTGAAGCCCAATGTAGCACTACTCCAGTCAGTGACTGTATCAGGACAACTGACATTCACCCACCTGCAAACCTGTCACTAGGCAAAAGTAGACTGATAGGAAACGTGTTTGATGGAACTGGTACAAAATGAATCCAGAATTCTTCTAAAGTTATCCAGTGTGTTTTAGAGATGCATATGCAAATGTTTAGTTTATGTTGTACTAAAATGTTTAGAGCTAATGATTCGCAAATAACAATCAAACTGCCAAAGAGTTGCAAATTGAAAACAGGTTTCAATAAGACAACATATTTAAAGCACCAGGTCAAGCACTATCCCGTACAGTTAGATACAATGAGGACAGCTATCTGGCTACTATCTCCTAGGTTTCTCGCAGAATAAGAAGCACTGCCTCCAATTGAAAGTAGGTGGAATTTGTTCAGACCAGACTGCAAATATCTTAATATGTTGACCGCCATTTGGTGAAATAGATTGTCAATAGGCAGATTTGTTAACAATCACAAGCTGTTTCATAAAGAAATGTGCTTACAGCAAAGCACTGGTGAGCTGCGAAGCATTCCCCAAGTTTGAACATTCTCAATGAGGGTTTATTTTGTACACATTATGCTTAAGCAGATGTCACCCGAGATGTGCACAATGATTTTAATTTAATTGCCACTGCTAAGGTTTTGTGCACTAGACCATATAATGTACTCAAGCACAAATCACAAAAATCTGCAGGTGAAGTTGCATTTAAATGTTCACATTCATTTTCATGCCAGTTTAAGGTTCAGGTATAAAACCAATTACAAGGAATGAGTCATATTTAATCACTTGATGTAAATATGTGTATAGCGAGGACATGCTCTGTGTTGGCTTGTTTAACACTACCTGCTAGAAGTTCCAACTATTAAGGTTCAGCAGTGCAAAGCTCGCCCACACTCGACTGCAAAGCCTAGCATTTGTTTTGAGCTTCTTTCATTCGTGTTACAAACAACATGACATGTAGTTTCATTATCAACAGTTAAGGTCGTCAGAACTATTTTTCTTGCTGTGATGCTCAGCAAACGCAATATCCTCAATCATATCCTTTGCGAATGTTATGAAACAGAAAAAACAGAGACCACTAGCAGATCAGTGGATATGTAGAATTCAGTGCAGTAGAATGCCTCACTTGGCCTATGGAAAGGTAGTCTACAACATCACACCCATCAAGTATACTAAGTTTTGTTTAATTTAGCTTTTTTCTCTGATTAGATCTTGGTGCATATGCTTACTTCCAACTTTTTGGATAAACCTAGAATTGTGTATGTTCTAAGTAGCTACTAAATGCAAAAGCCAAACACTTTAAACAGACTACACAAACCAGTTATTCTACTCAGCTTCACTCCAAAGGGAGAAGGAAGTAATGTCAGCTGAGTCACCTTACAGTGTATTTTTGTGATCATTGAAAATGAACTCCCATAACAAGTGGAAGTTTCTCTCCTAAAACGGCTGTCAAGTGTATAACTCCTGGCCCCAGTGAGAGAGACGTTTCTGCTTTTAGAGAATATCAAGTGGTCTCAATTACTGAACTGGCTTAAAGACACACATTTTAAATCAACCGTATTATCTCAGAGGTCATTTCACACTGTCATTTGAAAACCATTGATAAACATTTGCAAGACTGCTTCATTAAAGGTTGACGTCTCTGGTGATATTTTTTCGCATACAGTAATTTAGAAATATCCAGTGAATTTGTTGCTGCCTGGGACATCAGCTAAGTGTCAAGTGAAAATTCAGCTATAGCTAAATAGTCAAACACACACAGCAATATAACTTAAACATGTGCCACATGGCAGCAGCTATAGAAGACTTTCTAATTGGGACTACTGTACGAAAGGCGCTCATGTTTCCATCTAGTAACTAAAGTTATGTGGGCTCAAATCATAGAAGTACTCTCCCCTAGCAACGTTTTGGGACAGGGATATACGAGATGGGTGACTCTAACCCTCAAAGACATACATTTCTCATATTCATTTGATAATTTTCAATCAATGAGCAACACACAGTTCATCTTTTTAGATTTGATTAATCACGTCAGTTCAAAGGTGAAGAACATCTAACAATGTCCAAACGTGTTCCCTCCATTCTCCAAAAGGGAATAGCCTCCATCATTGGACACTAATTGATGAGTTTGTCTCTGCACTAGAGGTGCACCATGGAATATTAAAAACGTGTTTACTGTCAAATACACCACTAATGAACAATAAAACTTTTTACATTTGCTTTGCCGTATTTGCAAGTGCATAAGATCCCCACACAACTCCCATAGTAAAGTAGAACATAAATGCCACCATTGTTTAGACCAATAAGAACAAGCTCACCCTCCCCATGGTGCAGACAACAGCCAGAAAAACGGTCTGGTTCTGCGAAAATTGGGAATCCCCTTCACATTGGCTGAGGTGTGTAACTTTTAGTCTCTGGGTTCTGCATCAGCAAAGCACTATACAGTAAGCGTTTGTAGGCAGAGATCTGCACATCCTGGGACAATCATAATGAAGCACTTTATTTCCTGGTCCTGCCTAGACCTTACTTGCATGCAGTACCTCTGGAGAAAAAGCACACTTTCTTAGTGAAAGCAGCCAGAGCTTTATAGCAGAGATGCATGCATATAGCAGAGCACAGATTATGAAAGTGTCTCAACCGCTATGCAAGAGGGCTATCTGTTTTTTTTTCTTCCCAAGGATTGCACTGCTTTTTGCTGTACATGTTTCCCCCATCTGGCATTTTTTTACACTCTGGTGATCACCTGTTTCAATATTGTGTTGTGTGCTTGAAGTGAACAATTTCGTCGTCCCAAACCAAAAACACAATTAAAAAAACGAAAAAAAAAAAAAACATCACTCACTCTACAACCACAGAGAACTGTCACGTCACTGTAACTAACAATATAAAGTATTCTTTTCACCACTACAAACATCGCAGGCTAACTCAATGTAAACTAAAAGTTGCATAGGCCTGATCAGCAAAGCTCGGAGACTCCAAAATAGGGATTGGTGAACAATGTTAGCAGGCTGTGACCACAGACGTCTCTTCTCATCATGTCCAATGACTCACCCTTGAATAAAAACAATTTCTCAAACTGAAAAGTACACTTTCTTTTAAAGTGTCAATTTAGAACTTGCTGTAGTTAAGTAGATGTTTTTGACTTTTTTCTGATTAAGAGCCACACCAATGCTAACGAGCCTGCTTTTAGAAACCTTGAGCCAATCTCACTGTATAGCATCCAAGCCACCAAAAATGCAGACATCTATTTTCAGGCCCTCAAATCACACATTTTAAAAAATCAGGGGAGGAAGCATTTACATATTTTGTTTAAAGTCAGTTGGTGACCCATACTCTATGTACTTTTCTCCTATAACCAGCAGCATTAGGTCACTACAGGGAGCTGGGGACATTCCCCATCCTGCTGATATATCACCTACAAGCAACGTCCAAATGTCTTTTCACAAGATCTTAAATGCAGTTTGCCTCTTAAATTCATTACACCAATCTATATACAAACAAAACTGCAGCAGAAAATGTTACCCAGCTATTATCAGTTATTTCACAGCTACAAAAATAAAATTAGGTACATTTCTTTATGTTAGATGTGCAATTATGTTCAACATCCATAGCAGGGCACTGTTTCATCACCTCACTTCCTCTATGTCTTGTACATTTTCTGGCTTGGACTCTACAGGGAAATATCCACCACCCGTGCTCTGGACAGCCAGGAATTTTCCTAAGCTGTTTGTCTTGGCTACTGGAGGGTGATCAAGACTGCTCACGTCTCCACTCATAAGCCACCCATTAAAACCTCAGGCACTTAAGAGCCTTAAAATGAAGATTTGATTGTAAACCAAACATCAAAACTATCAGCCTACCTTCAATGAAGAGCTTCCTGATAATCTACCTTCATGAGAGGACATCCGCTCATGGTTGCTTTTACTGAACATCTGCTCACATTCATGTTGACCATCAGTGAAGGTCAGCTAAAGCGTGAAGCCAAGAAGTGGGCCTTCACTAACCATGAGCTGAAGTCTGAACTCGCTTCATGTCTGTAGAAGTTGGACATGGAGTCAGCTGAATCTGGCCCTTATCTCGGATCAGCTGAAGGCAGACCTCAGTGAATCTCAGCTGAAGTTGGCCACTGCTGAGAGTTAGCAGAAACCAGTCCTTACTGATAGTTAGCTAAAGCTAGCTCTCAGTGAGCCGGCTCTAAGTAAGCATCAGCTAAAACTGGCCAAGCTAGGAGATCTGCAGAAGCTGACTTATTGATAAGTCCGCTAATACCATCTCTTATTGCGTATATGCCAAAGCCAGCCATTACTGAACACCAACTCCAGCTGGTCAGCACCTGAGAACAACTTAGACTGCCATGAGTGACTCAGGCTAGCCGTCAACAAATGTAAGCTCACGCTGGTGCTAAGTGAATGTTAGCTGTAGCAGCCCTCATTGGTGATTAGTTGAAGCTTCCATCTGTGTACGCCCTGGAAAGAGGAGCCTTGATGAAAATTTGCTAAAGCTGACCCTAGTTGAGTGTTTGCTCACACTGGCCCTCACTGCACGTCAGCTAAAGGTGGCTTTCCTTAGGTGTCAGTTATGTTGGTCCTGACTTGAAAACTTCATCTCAAGCTAGCCTTAGCAAGAGCCTCAACTTAATAATGAAGTTTATCCATGAGTTAGCCACGCCGAGAGATGCAGATCTTTCAGGAACAACAATGACTTGTTAAACATATTGATCACCAACTGTAAAAATCTGAGCATATGGCCAGGACTTAACACAACATCCTGATTCATTAAAGTATGAGAAGTGTTGGAGTAAGTGAAATCCGTCCATCCCAGCCCTAGGATACAATTAAGTTCGACAGGTGTTTCTTCTGACGAGCAGGAAAGCACATTATCCAGCCAGCTTGCTGGTCACAAGAGAGGACTTTCGCTGGGGCAGATCCTGCGGCGTTGGGATATGATCTCCTGTCACCAGATTCTTGTCCGGCCCGGCACTTGGCAGCTGCTTGTTCTTCATCTTCGCCTTGGCCATATTGTAATCGCCAGAATCAAAATACTTCTGCTGTAAAAGATGGGTAGAGGAAAGGCTAGTTTACTGTATAAAAAGTTATGCATTATTTCAAACATGCCTTGTAGACATAGGGCACAGTAAAATGTAAAAAGATCAGGAAGGTAACTGACCTCATTCGGAGAGAGCAACATTAAAAAAAAAAAAAAATTAATGCACTACCTCTAAAGTCTAGATGAGAAGTGATGTGGAGAGATGAGCCTCCAAAGCATAGTTCACAAACTAGATGGTTTTAAGATTATCTAAGACGAGCAATGCTTCTGATATTTTACCACTGCCCATCCTCCCAGAGCAGATGTGGAATTTTTTAATAGGTGAACTCATTACAATTATCAAACTGTGCATCTGTGTTCCTGTCTCCCTTCGAAATTGTATAGGTTAATGTGTAGGTTTGCTGCAGCCAAAACAGACTATTGTGAATTCCTTACTGCCTCCATCCACAATGTCAAGTTTTTTTCTTGACTATGCCATTTGATAACACCTTACTGCCAGTGAAGGAATTTAATGTTGGATAACATTTGCGTGAGGTATATCTCCCCCCCCAAAAAAAAAATCATGAAAATTTACACTCCATTCTCTCCCAACCCTGTTAGATCTGGAAGTAACCCTTACAGGCAACCTTCTAAAGGAAAATATGAAATGGAAATAATGAATTTCTAGCTTTCACATTTAACCCCTCCCTCCTCCCTTACCGCTTTTGCCGACCAATGGATCAAATAGCAGGGTTCGTCAGTTATATGGTTTAGGTACATTTACAGTCTACCATGATAAACTGGGTCTTTCTTACAGCCGGATTACTCCACACGTACCCCTTTTTGAAGCCTTTTCATCAAAAAGTCTGATCCACCTGGCTTCTGTCCTAAGCTGGGATATTTGGCTTTTAATTTCTGCTCTTCTGCCTTTTCTGGGGGGACAGCCTCCTTCTCCTGTGTGTCCTAAAATAAACAAAGAAAGCAGTTCAAACACAGGTCTTCATACATGTGAAAATATAGCATACATGGATAAGGAACTTGGCATTTTTAGATGTAGGGAAATGCACTCAACCTAAAAAGACTTTCGACCAAGAATTCATTTTCCAACTTTAGTCCATGATTTAGAGACTCTTGAGACACCCGTCTGTACTAACTGAATTGTCATCGCAATTATTTCTGTCGCCTAGTAACACTTGAGATTTTAATCAATGCCAGTGCTGTACAAAATAGACTAGCACTCTAAAAAAATATTTTGGGCAACCTTAAAAACACACAACAGGAGCAATCCAGAATTTTACATATTTGTAAAACAAGGCACACTTTAATAAGATAATCAATAACACGACTGAAGAAAATTATAAAAGATTTATTTTTTACTCATTTGGTTACAACTCAGAATGAAGCAAGATATTTTAGCTGCACCCTTATAAATTTTATGCACTTGAATGTCAGGGTTACACATATATTGTGATAGGAATGCAATGTTGGATGGTCCTTTTTTGCTGTAACAAGAGGTTCAGTCGAACTCTTGCAACATATTAAGGATTGATTGTTAAAAAACAAAAACAAAAAAAAAAAAATCATACAAAATAAAACAACATACAATTATTTCTTTTAAAGATACACAAATAGTAACATTCATGTATTACTGACTTGTTCAGAAAACGAAGACTTCAGCAATTTTGTTTAAGTTTTCCGTGATTTTAACTTATGATGATTTAATACTCAACCTAAAGATTGTGCCTAGTGGCCTTGCCAAAGACAGAGACTGACTTAACTTGGGACTGTCAGAAAGCTATTCTTTCCAACACAAACGATCCTCAACCCAGAGCAGGTTTCTTCATTAACCAAAGCCGAAGTGAGACCGTGCAAGTGCAAGACAGAATCTCTAAATAGAAGCAGATACACTATCCAGGCCACCAGGCTTTAAACTAGTCAATATTCGGTTATCATACTGATTGCCTAATATCCCCAATCCCAGTGTCTTTCCTATCTCCGAAAAGTTCACCTCTGGTTTCAGACAAGTATTTCCTATTCTTCCTACCCTTTTTTCCCTTTCTCCCAGTCACTTCGAGTGTGAGGTCTGCCTACAAATATTGGGAAAGTGAACAAACTACTTAGCTCTTGCCTCTCTATATTTGTTTCTCAAGATTTTTTCGTGCAGTTCTTAGACTTCTTCTGCAGGTGTAGGTCAGACATAAAAAGTCTGAAAGTGTTGCAAGTCCTCCCTTGACATTTATGGAAGGTTGGGATGCCTCCGGGAGTTCAAGAAATGCCTAACTAGAAACCTTTGAGATTATATGGCAAGGTCTGATAAGCTCCTGGACATGTGCATGTAGCCTTTCAATGACTGCAATAGTCAAGACTGAGAAAAATATGGGATAAACACTGAAAGAAAATGTGAATCAGATGCACCCTACATTATACTGAAAGCACACAGACCTGAGCCAGAATTTACTCAGTAGTCTAGCTCCTCAACTACTGTAGAAAAGAAATGAACAAAAAAATATTCTAGCCGAACATCTCTGGAAGCCCGCATTTGTAGGTCCTGGAAGCCCTGCTGCCGTGGGTAATAAGTGTGCTTAGATATTGCTTGGTGTACAACTTAAGTGGTGGGGAGATTAGATCTACCAGTAATTCTGAAATGTGTTGTTGGGCATCTCACCAACAACAGTGGAAGGCAGCCAACAAAACAAGCACTGGCAAAGCCAATGGGTTTCGCAATTGTGAGATCCATCGCCTCGGTCAATGTTTTTAGCCATGTTGACAGCAGCATGGTTGCTTTGCATTATGACTGAAAGGTCAAACAAAAAAAAACACAACATAAAATGTTGGTGCGTTGGAGTGCTTTTTCCCCTTACTTTTAGCCATGTGGCACAGCAGCCTTACAGCTGTATCACGTGGCTAAAATAAATGACAAAGCCAACCAGCTCTCATGTAAGCCAGAGTTATTTGGCTTTGTAAATGTTTTGTTATCTGATGGGGCAAGAAGAAACGGTTAGTCGGAGGAAGATGGGACAGATAACCTATGAGGGAGGGAGGGGTCAGGACAAGACCACGGATAGTGGGTGGAAGGGAGCAAGTAGGATGAGGATGTGAAGGGGGGCGAGTGGCAGCAGGGAATTTTTGGCATTGGGTGAAAATGACAGGCAAGCAACACAAAGATAGGGGAGAGAGGTTGGGGCAAGACAACGGACATTGGTGAAAGGTGGATGGACTTCAAACGTGCACTCTCCTAAGGTGCCACCTGGAAAAAAAAATGTCCTGCAGAAGCGCACAGTGTAAGGACCGCACAAAGCTGTTGTTGATCCATGCACCACGACAGGGACAACACCAGAAGAGATCAAATGGAAGAAGGGAGGCGCTAAACCAATGAGAAGCAAGGAAACAAGTGACAACGCCAACCATTGGTAAGTAACGGTCAGGCTCTAAGGCAATTTTAAGCTGTTTTTTTTATTTACAAGAAATTTCACAACAAAGCACATGCATGTCTCAGGCGAAACCTAAAAACAAAATGTTGACGCCTACAATCATCTGGTCTTAAAGTTTGCTTTATTTTTGCAGGTTGACAGAATATCACCCAGCACGCTCAGAGGAAATTATCACCAGTCTAGTTCCATGATAAAAAAAATAATAATAATCTTAATAAAATAGAAAGCACTCTGCTAGATCTCAACAAACTTGTAATATTTGATGGAGTGGGCATTACTACCGTACAGGAAACTAACTATGTCTTTGGAGAGATCATGTCTACTGCTGCACAATGCAACTAACCAGAGAGTGGCAAATGAAGTAGCCCAAATGATGACTCACTGGAAACTATGTGACGCCTAACGACAGATGTTTCCAAATAAACAAGAATACTCCTTCAAACCACCTTTGTATAAGCTGGACACCCAAACATATTTTCTTATTAACAGCTGCATCATGAGATACCAAATGACGGAATATTTATGTAAAACATTATCTGACCACAGCCCTCAACTAATGACAACAACATGAGGGAAATCAACCACATGCATCCCCAAACATGCTGAAAAGATAGGCTCCACAAGATGCATCCCTCGCAGGAGGGATCATGGAAACCATAGCAGTCTATTATAAACACAATGAGGGATCAGTAGCTAGTAAAACAGCATGTGAGGCATTCAAAGCAACCATTGGAGGAGGATGCATCAGAACAAGAAATGGGGCCATAGAGCACTGATGACTCAAGTGACCAAGCTCGATCAGAGTATGCCGAGCATGGAAGGCTTAGTGGTGGATACTCAAGATCATAAGGATGAGCTCTTAGAAAGTAGACAGAAACATGGAGAGGCTCTTCAGAGATTGGAGAGGTTGGAATACTGGGAGTTTGCTGCTAGGCAGCACAGGGGGGGGGGGAGCACCAACTGGGTAGACGCCTGGCACAGCTGATGACAGCAGTGGCCTCAATGCTGCCAGTGCCAAGAATAAAGGGAGATGATTTGGTTCTACACCATACACATTCAGAAATAAAGCAAATATTTGCCAACTATGCGGCATTATATGCAACCCCACAGGGCTTGATCAAAGAAAGATTGGCAGATTTGTATTCATAAAGCTGGAAATTAAATGAGAAGAAGAAGCAAAACAAAGAAGTACCCATCACAGAATAAGAGATGCAGATGTAATACAGCTAATAACGAATAACAAAACTTTTCAACTGAAGGGCTACCATCAGAATTTTAAAACACATTCAGAGGCATCCTAACCCCTGAGTTACTTGAAATGTATGACTCAGCTCGGAAACAGGATGAGCTTCCTCCAACGGCTCAAAAAGCATTCCTAGTGTTAAGTCAGGCCAAGATAAGATAATTAGGTCCCTACAAAATAAAACAATTAGGTCCCTATTGATGTTGAAATTAGATTACACGCTTTTAGGCAAAATACTGACAAACAAGGAAATGCCAGTACTCCAAACACTAGACACACTGGCGAGAATGCCTTCTTCACAAGACTGATCACAACACCCAACTTGAGAATGCCGCTCCATCTGCTATCCTCTGAGCAAGATGCCACAAAGGCTTCAACAGTGGCACTGTTAGAGAAGAAGAAAGTGTATGATACCATCTGATAGGAAATCTTATAATGGGTGATAGAGTATATGAACTCTGGCGCTGAGAGGATGGTCTGAAATACACTACTGTATACATACTCGGCCACCAAGGAAAGACTGACAGTAGACCGAGGTACCAGGCAGGGCAGTCTGATGCTGCTGCATTGTTTGCTCTGACAATGGACACATAAAATAAATTTGAACAAGATGCAGAACACAAAGTTTATTTCTGTACAACCACAAACAATAAAGACATGTTGTCTGCATTGATTATTCAGGCAGTGAGTTGCAAAGGAATGCTTACTAGAACTGATGGTGGGAACAAGTAAGTGTGAAGTTACACAGATGCCTCTAAATTTAGTGAAATGCATCGTTGTGATAATACAGAAGTCACCAACAGTACCAGGTAAGAAAATATGGCAAAAGGAAATTTGGAAACAAGTGGGACTGGAATGCCTAATAGTATGGGCATCAAAAATCCAGAAGAGACAAGCAAATATTAGCAATATGGGAGCACGATGGGACTAAAGAGACTTTCAGAAAGTGGGCCATGTTTAATAATACCAAAGACCAGAAAGGATGTGATAAAAGGATTTGGGTGTGTCAGATAGGATCCCAACTACAGTTAAGAAAACAAAAATGTAGTAAGAGGAGATGGCCAGTTCCAAATTGTAGAAAAAAGAAAGAATATCTATCCCATTATTACCCCCATCTAATTGAGGATGCGATGAATACCAACATGAAAAAGCAAAATTAACCAGAAAAACAGACGCAGACTAAGACTAGAAAGGCAGGTCCTCCAAGCCTAATACTGATTCTATGTCAGGACCGGAGGTGAGGATTAGGCTTATCTTTCTTCACTTTTATTTCGAACAGCAGCATTAACTAAGTGTGTATGTCATCATCAAAACTACTTTTCCCAGCAAACATCAGGAAAGAAATAAACAGCCGCCTTCCAACGCCTGGAGAGCCCAAGTCCACGTCTTCCCTCCTCTTTCATCACTGCTCCCAGCCAGATAGGTAACATTTCTGTTTTCTGTAACGGTACTTTCATTGTTGTTGTACTCTAGGGATCAATCCCTACAGCCGTGGGAACGTTTTCCGTCTCCTTCGCGGCTTGCTATAACGCGGCTCCGAGCGCGGTGTGGTCTTCTGACCATCAGAGGGCCCGCGCATTCCACGCATTAGACCCCAGAGGCGATCATGCGTCAGTTTCGCCTAGTTTGAACAGCAGTACTGACGCGCACTCGTACTTGGCTGACTCTGGGAAGTTTTGCAATACATACGCTTGAATATGTGATAATCTGAATTGTTGGTATACACTTAGGGGCTATTATTTCAGGGACGGCCCGTTGTTCCACCATAGGGATAGAGTAGATTACTTACCGCCAAATTTTTAAATGACCACCAAGCTGGTGGTCATTCATAAAGCACTGGCAGGAATCGCTATCACTGTGGTTCCTATCAATGCATATCGCTGTTTGCACAACACTGCACAAAACAGTTTTATTTTGATAAAGAAAATTAGATGGGCGGACATGTAGCCACTGTTCTGACAGACCTTACTCCAAAGGGCTGTCTGAGGGATTCGGCTATGGCGGTGACACAGTAGTCACCGCAGCAGCCAAACCTATGTTGTTGGTGTGTATACTCAATCGTGTTGCGCCTGAGTATTCACGCAGCCAACTTATGAATAGTTCCCTTAATCTTAGTTACATAACGTAAACACAAAAATGTACTGCTTCTATGCAAAAATTAATACCATAGCAGGGAAAAAGAACACATTAAACTGAATCCTGATGTAAAAGCAACCACTCAAATTTTAGCCGACAAGCTTGATGTAGCTGTATTTTATTGCATGCAACACTACAAGTGATGGAAAGTGGAACAGCTTGAAGTTGTTAGAAACGTATAATAGTACATTCTGTAAAAAGTCAAGTGTACCGACCTGAACCAATTTTGAAATATAAGGATGAAAAGACAGAAGTATCCAAGAAAAAAAGAATCAAAGAATGTGCAACAGGCTTAAGAGCTGGGGAGGACTCTAAAAACAAGAAGAAAGGCACTAGTGGCCTCTAGGTAAAGACTGAGAAGAAATGAAAAAAAGAAATCTTTTGGGGGATTTAGTTGTAATAGCCAGTCCTTCGTGGAATCCAAAGAGAACCAATAGCAGTGGATGTCAACTAATGAGGACACCTTGCTGGTGTTGACTGCGGACTATACCAAACGAGCATTTGCAATGCGATAGGTCTTGCATTTGCATGAGTCAGAGCTATTGGTGTTGTAAATGCATAACTGTACTTTTCTTGCCACATTAATTGGTCAACCCTGCCACATAATTCCAAGGGCCCTGAATATAACTAAAGTACTTCCCTCTACCAACTTCCTCTATCTTTATCTCTGTCCAGCAGAAACGTATCTTCATGGGGTTTAGGCCTAACCAAACACCAAACCCTGGAGAAGAGGTGGCTATCCCACAACAAATGGTGGTGCCACGGGCAATGTCTACTGCAATGCCATCTTTCCATGAATTTAATTAGAGCTCTTGCTGCTAAATGAGGTGAGTATGTCCAGCAAACTGCAAAAATCTAAAACAACCATGGCTAGTTTCCTGCTTATTCAAAGTTGATGACATGGACATATCATGTGGAGCAAGTGAGAAACGTGCAAGGCAGCGAATCGTCACAAATTCCTCTAATCAAATATAGGATTATGATAAGTGAAGCTGTTCATGTCTTTTTCCTTCATAACAAGGTCAGCTAACTCTCCTTTTGTTCAGTGTCTAAAAACGTGCTTATTAAAGAACCCGATAAATGCTAGTAAACAGAAGAAAACAGAGAGCCATTGAAACAGTTGTGAAAATCTCACATTACAATTAGTTCTACGGTTTTAGTGATCAAGCTGGGCTCTCTATTTTGTACTTTACGGACTGCTTGATTAACAAGCCTCTTGCAGGCGGCTGTTTTAATAAAAGAAGCCTCCGTGCCTTGAACCAAAATGGCATAAATATTTATTTCCCAGGTTTTATTTATGGTGGAAATAAAATAAAGAAGGCTGAGGGTTCCAGCCTGCTATTTCTCTGAAAACAACCAAAAGACAAGTAAACTGCTGAAAATGTATTTTTCCTTGTATATACTGTATATGTGGTCCATCCTTTCGTCCTGCTTAACATGGAACTAACCCTGTACCTTTACAGATCTGAAGGTGTGTATAGCTCAAGTGAGCAACGCATGCAGAAATCATAGGAAAAATGGATGGCTCTGTGAGCAAGTAGCGTGGAGTTGTTTTCTACATTCTATGGTATTTTAGTATGTCTGCCTAAAGGTCCTGTAACTTTATTCAAAGGCGAGACTTATTGGCTTTACCAATATTTGTTGTTAAGTTAGTCTGAGAAAATGCATTACACCCAAATTACCAGTGGCATGACAACATGTAAGGCTCTGAGGAGGTCAATCCACTCCTCTATAAATGGTATAATGTCTGGGTTTCTGCATTTTAATTTTCTTTTTGATAAAGCCCCCTGATTCGGCAAACGTGGCTTTATCAAACACAAAGACCTGTAAAGTTCTAGAACAAGTACAGTAAATAAGGCAAAGCCCTGCTCCACAACTAGCAACATCAGCCGAGCATGAAAAGTTGAAATGACATGCACTGAAAGAAATCAGCTGCTGTGTCTGCGAGAGCAAATACAACCTTGAACATAACTAAAAGTACAGACACAAATAAAAACAATTAGTGCCATCTTAAGGAGACATATTTGAGGGTTCCATATACACTGAATAAAAGGCTAGCCACTGTGATTTGTCATCACTTCCAGGCTGCCTGGGGACTGCGGGGACATGAAGTGTGCTGAGTGTCAGTGAGACACAATATGTAGTGCTAACTTTCTATCGGGCTCCTACTAGACTGAGCTTCCTGCACCCCAGGACAGAGTCATGCAGTCTGTCTGCTCAGCCTCTGCTCAGTTTTTCAGATGCTACTAACGCACCAAGTCGGGTCGTTTTGGATTGGAGTTGCAACTTACTACTAGCCACTGACTAGACTGTGGCTGACTGTACAACTGCTCGAGTGATTATAGCGTGTTTTTTTTATTTTAAATAAGCTGCCTCCCACTGTCAGCCTTTCCCAATGCAGCTGTGCTCATCCTTATCTTCATTTGGTAGTGAGAAAGCGTCACTCATAGTCGTTGAAGTATCATTCATAATTACACTGAAATTATGAAAATGTCACACATAAGCAATCTGAAACCTTAGCAGCTATGTACTTTACTTACAACCTCCACTTCGTATATACATGCCCAAGTGCCTGGCATGTGCAAGGATTGGGAGATAAAAGGGTTGATTTTTTTTTTGTTTAGCAGTTCGTGCAAAATATGTTGCATCAGTATGATCTATGAAAATACTTTAGTTTGATATGAAGCATCTTTGTTCACACCATGATAACAGCCCAATTTATGCACTGGGGGTTCTCAAGACTCTTACAACTGCCGAGAGTCATTAGACTCTTACAACGGGCTACGAGCGTCCCCAAACTGGATTAGAAACCCAGCAGGAAGATAAAGACATCACACAGGGGTGTGAATGCAGCAACGCCAACTGGCTGCTATACCCCGCCCACCGAACTCAGTTTTGTTAGATGGCACATCAGGGAGGAGTAACTACTGTATTAATGGCTCATGTCTGCAAAAACAAAATGACAAAATACATGTTTAAACTAGGTGGAGTTCTCTCAGAGCAAGTTATCTGGACATTTCAAAGGCCATGATGGAGGGGCCCGAAGAGATTTACGCAGGAGGGCAGGATATCAGGCAAACCCACGGCGCCACCCTGCCTTGAGGAACAATAGGCCTTAATGCAGCATTGCGCCTCCCCCTTAAGGCCTCCCACTGTAAGGGAGATGTTCAAAACCGCATCAGGAACATGCATAGCAGAAGATGAAGGGAGTCAGGGGTCATCTATGCCAGGTTTATATTTTAGCCAACTCTCAATGCTTCTTCACAACAAATCCTCGGAATATTAGGGTATTGTTTTCACTGCTTTCTAAAAAAGTTAGAGGATGTATCATTGTATCATAACAATCAGACAGACATCCTATGTCTTCACAGGAAACTGCACATTTTTGGTTAAGATATACACATTAAGCTGGGCCTTCCTGGGATCCGATTGTGGCACGAATTCTCCATCCAGCAGCACAAAATGTAGGGCAATATGTTTGAATTAACTTCAGTCACTGGTAATCACACTGTTCTGCATTGTATTCCGCTATATTTTGATTTTATATGCGCTGTTATAGAGCCAGTGCAAACATAAGCACGTCTTTGCATCCTCTGATCTGAAGCGATATTCCTAATCTTTTGCCTTGACCAGCGTCCTAATGGCAGGTTTTCCAGACAATGAACCCCCCCCCCCTTTTTTTTTAATACTTCCGAATTTGTAACTTTCCTCAAAAAATTCAATGGCTTAAGTTAGACGTTACACGTTCCCCAACTATTCCACGGCTGTCGTTAGAATACTGAAGTTGCCATACCAGCGCCCATCAAACCCTCTGGTGCCCTTAGATGCAACTTAAGACAATAAACTCTAAAAGAACACAGATGTCACTGACACGGACTACGTGATATGCAAGGGACAGCCACTTACTCGCCCTTCGGTACAGGCAGCCCATTCCACTCCTACACTTTATACAGGAGGAAAATCTGGTTCAGTTTGCAACACTGTGTCCTTCTGTAAGCATTTTTGGAAATTAGGCAGTTATGTTTTCCTCTTCAATTACCTTTACTTCAAGCTTCTATTCTGCAGGCGAGTGTATTAGAGAGATTAACATGGAGTGCCTGTCTGCATCTATGGCCTCCTGGGAACCTACTACACAGTGACCTGGGAAAGGGAGCACCTCACTGAGACAGGGAGCCCGACAGGCACATAGTACCCAATACAAAAGCTCTACTTATCGCACAGTTTGGTTGACGGTAGCAAGACCCTGCCCTCACTCTTAAAAAAAAAATGCATAAGGAGACAAAGGACCGTAAAAAAATACACAAATGGAATTAAATAACATAGGCAAGAGGGTCCCTCTGTACCAGCCACTGCCACACTCAGCACAACTGCACTTCCTTTCTTAGAATATATAGGGTGTCTGATGGCCAAACCGCCCACTAACAGAGCAGGTTGTCTTAAAGAGACGGGCCTAAACATGCCAAGGGCTCAAGAAAAACAAGTTTGCGCTCTATGAAACTTCAAAGCGGCATGGCCACCAAGGAGCACGGAGACACAAAATAAACGTGACATACCTGGTAGTCATGCAAAGCGCTCCAATGCCACAGATAGAGTTTGCGCTGTATGAAACTTATAAGCGCCATGTCCGCCATGAGCGCGAAGGAGAGAGACAAAACAAAAAGTAGCTCACCCACAGTAAAACATATCAGCAATTGTGTAATTATCCATGTAACAGGATCGGTCACCAAGGCGGCAACAAAACCGGACGAGACAAATGTAAAGCATTTACCATCAACATCCAAGGATTCTGAAAGGCAAGCCCAGGAATGAATTTAAGTGATGGGTGTGAGGTAGGTGTGCTTAAAGCCCACAGAAGAGATTACAACACATTGGAAAGAAACGTTTGTGTACTCCTACGCTCAACCTAAAAAGGGGGTGGGAGGGGGGAGGTAAGAAGGTTGTCCACAGGGTCTCATCCTCCTACTTATTTACTTATGAAACAAACAAAAAAAAGAGCCCTGCTCTGTGAAAAGTACCTCCTACAGGTAACAAAAGCAAATTGCTTTTTGATGTATAACCTTCACCCACCAGGGTTGCCAGTTGGTGGTATGCTTCGTCATAGGGTCATTCCCGTTCCCGAACAGGGCGTGCCGCTACCAGCTGAAGACAAGGGAGCACCAGGTAGGTAATACCATGCAATAGTCTTTATAGGAGTTGGAGGGATTTGGGTAAGTTTAGAAATACCTGCCTGATAAAGAAACCCTTAGTTTTCATAATTTCTACAGGCAATATGGTTAAAAGGGGAAGATGCACCAGAAACTAGTGGTTACAATGACACCTTTTTTTTGTTAGGTCAACATGTTTCAAGTCACTCCTCCCTGTAGCTTTTTTCAAGACCAAGGATCTAACTCTCTGATACCACTCCTAAAGTGAAAAAGTACATTGACAGCAAAGTGTAGACACTGCACACACTCTGCATGCTATATTAAAACAATCCACCTAACATATAATGGGAGAGATTAGACATACCACAAGGCAGGCAGTAGAAATATAAAACTATTGTCCAAGCACTGCGTTGAGTAAATTGCCCATGTGGAGATAAACATGGGATTGTCACGGTGTATGTAGTGAACACTTCTAAATAAAATAGTGAGGAAACAGTAACTCAATCTTCTACAGCAACACACAAAACAAGTATGTATATTCAACACTACACAAGATATGTACATACATGTAAGAATACCTCATAGATCCTCCCGTGGCTAAATGAGTCTGCAGTCACTCTGTGGTAAGTTTTATTTTTTGTTTTACAAAGTATCTGTTAGCAGTGAAGCACATCTCACCTTCCTTCGTGCCCAAATATCAGCTATGCCGTACTTATAACACCAAGATCTTACCTGAGTTCAATCACCTATAACTGTGTCACTGAGGTCCGAATATCTACAGTAAGGATGAAAAAGGTGTACAAGCGATACACCTGTGACTGGCATTCATCATGATGCTGCTGGAAAATGCTAGGGTGTGCACCCTCGCAAGATGGCGGTCGTGAATGGGTCCACTTCATGGTGTCCGATTCACTGTTATTACACCTGGTAGTGTTCATCGCCTGCACCATGTAGATGCAATATCTGTAAGGTCTGTGCGTTTCCCGGAGGGGGAAGGAGTTTCAAGGATAATCTTTTGGCCTTTTGCCTTTGTCAATGTATTTTTTTGTCATGGTCTGTGTAAAACTTTATTGCTGGTCGAGCTATCAGAACACAAAAAACACCTGTTTGGGTAAAATCAAAAATATTTTTGTCTTAAAAAGCACACATGGCCACAGTAGACCCCGGACTAAAGGGAACTACATTGTGTCCAGTTATGCTCTTTGTGAAAGAGAAGACTACAGTCACTAGACAATGAACTGACCAACTGTTCGGTGCTGTATAACTCTCAGAGGCGCAAAAGAAAAATTTTACAATTTAGGGTGAGGGGGGGCGGGGGGGGGGGAGATCACATACCCACAAATAAGCATTTGTAATCAATTGTACAGACAGTAAAAGTCACAATACACATTGAGTGGAGCAATACAGAAAAACGTGTTTCACATGTGAAAGATAGCAAATGGTAAAGCCATTTGAAATTGTTCTTGCAGCGTTGTAACCCATTCCCAGCTTCACTTACACTGGGCAATTTTGTTTGTCAGGTTGCCATTAGATTTCAATGGAGAGTTAAGGTCACGAAGTTGCGAGCACCGACGGGTGTCTGAAATCACTGCGGGGTCCTATCCTAGGACTTGAGTCCTTTTCATAAAAATAACAAGGGGAAGACAAATTTGATCATATTTGTAGAGTATGTCATGAATCGTGGCCAACAGTTTTTGCTTGACAAAATTGTCGACACCTTGGCCCACCACATGTTGACAGAGTGCGTGTCAGGGATTGGTGCGGCATTGGTTGTTTGCATGTTTGTGCTACACATAAATGATCCACGAGTACCAGGTGGGAGATTCATTTCCCCACTGGAGTGGTCAATGGACGATGTTGCTCTCTCCCTGTTTTGCCTAAAAGGTGAATTAAGGGTTGGGATGGTATATCTATTCCCATAATAGCCTTAGCTTGTGACAACTTAGCAGCAGAAAGCCTTAATGGTGCATGAATTGCCACCATAGGAGCAAGAGTGTACCCTTCTTCTTGCAATCCTTCCAGCATAGATCTGATTCCCCTATGATCACCTTAAGTCTATCTGGCGCGAGTACCATCTTTTTAGAAGCTTCTAGGCATTCTCTTTATGTTATGTGCATATAGATTTTATGGCTCTCTTCGAAACCTTGTCCTAAGTCTCCTTAGGGGTTTCTAGCCCAAGGTTATTTTCCCAATAGTAAGACGTCCTTGTGTCTTGCTGTTGCCTTAAGGCCTGTTGGTGTCTGTATAACTAGGTTAATCCCTTTCATCTCAGTACATTCACAAATAGGGCTTCACCTGTATAAGATCTCTGCTCTTTTCCTCCCTAACGGCCACAGCTGAAGCCCAATATCGCCTCTGTTGCAAATGAAAATTTTCTGATCTTGGAAATCGTCCTTAAGGGACTATAAGTACAGCAGTTCGCTGTTTACAAATAGTTCTCAGAGACAAGGTGGACTGAGCAAATCCCAGGTGTGGAAGCTCGTATCGGTCAAGTCCAGGGGAAAAAGCTGGCTGTTATTTTGAGGGGTTGCTCATTTTCTAAGCGAAACTTTATGCCAGTAGTCAAGTAAGAACGTAGAGGATAAAAGCAAGTTGTATGTTAGCGGTGCGCCCTGCTGAAAGAAGC
This sequence comes from Pleurodeles waltl, assembly GCF_031143425.1. Lineage (NCBI taxonomy): Eukaryota > Metazoa > Chordata > Amphibia > Caudata > Salamandridae > Pleurodeles > Pleurodeles waltl. The sequence goes on along the minus strand of NC_090451.1, from coordinate 670,009,314 downwards.
CACAACCAACAAGTGAATGAGATCTTAGAACAATGTTTCACTTGGATTCAGGGTTTTGTCTGACTGAAATTCTAATAAAAAAAAAAAAGCAGCCTAAATATAAACCCCCACCTCTAGAAAACCCAGACCACCCTCCACCATGGAGCGTAACAGTGCTGTTTGCCTGACCCTTCTTATCTGACAGACAAATTTCAGCAATTTCTCATGTATATATGCCAAAGTATGTGTGGGGGAAGATGATTGGCAAGGTCTTGGTAACATAAAGCAAGTGTAGTATGAAGTTCATATTTAGACTGGCTAGGAGTCCAGGGAAAGCATGAAATGTACAGGGAGTGCAGAATTATTAGGCAAGTTGTATTTTTGAGGATTAATTTTATTATTGAACAACAACCATGTTCTCAATGAACCCAAAAAACTCATTAATATCAAAACTGAATATTTTTGGAAGTAGTTTTTAGTTTGTTTTTAGTTTTAGCTATGTTAGGGGGATATCTGTGTGTGCAGGTGACTATCACTGTGCATAATTATTAGGCAATTTAACAAACAAAAAATATATACCCATTTCAATTATTTATCATTACCAGTGAAACCAATATAACATCTCAACATTCACAAATATACATTTCTGACATTCAAAAACAAAACAAAAACAAATCAGTGACCAATATAGCCACCTTTCTTTGCAAGGACACTCAAAAGCCTGCCATCCATGGATTCTGTCAGTGTTTTGATCTGTTCACCATCAACATTGCGTGCAGCAGCAACCACAGCCTCCCAGACACTGTTCAGAGAGGTGTACTGTTTTCCCTCCTTGTAAATCTCACATTTGATGATGGACCACAGGTTCTCAATGGGGTTCAGATCAGGTGAACAAGGAGGCCATGTCATTAGATTTCCTTCTTTTATACCCTTTCTTGCCAGCCACGCTGTGGAGTACTTGGACGCGTGTGAAGGAGCATTGTCCTGCATGAAAATCATGTTTTTCTTGAAGGATGCAGACTTCTTCCTGTACCACTGCTTGAAGAAGGTGTCTTCCAGGAACTGGCAGTAGGACTGGGAGTTGAGCTTGACTCCATCCTCAACCCGAAAAGGCCCCACAAGCTCATCTTCGATGATACCAGCCCAAACCAGTACTCCACCTCCACCTTGCTGGCGTCTGAGTCGGACTGGAGCTCTCTGCCCTTTACCAATCCAGCCACGGGCCCATCCATCTGGCCCATCAAGACTCACTCTCATTTCATCAGTCCATAAAACCTTAGAAAAATCAGTCTTGAGATATTTCTTGGCCCAGTCTTGACGTTTCAGCTTGTGTGTCTTGTTCAGTGGTGGTCGTCTTTCAGCCTTTCTTACCTTGGCCATGTCTCTGAGTATTGCACACCTTGTGCTTTTGGGCACTCCAGTGATGTTGCAGCTCTGAAATATGGCCAAACTGGTGGCAAGTGGCATCGTGGCAGCTGCACGCTTGACTTTTCTCAGTTCATGGGCAGTTATTTTGCGCCTTGGTTTTTCCACACGCTTCTTGCGACCCTGTTGACTATTTTGAATGAAACGCTTGATTGTTCGATGATCACGCTTCAGAAGCTTTGCAATTTTAAGAGTGCTGCATCCCTCTGCAAGATATCTCACTATTTTTGACTTTTCTGAGCCTGTCAAGTCCTTCTTTTGACCCATTTTGCCAAAGGAAAGGAAGTTGCCTAATAATTATGCACACCTGATATAGGGTGTTGATGTCATTAGACCACACCCCTTCTCATTACAGAGATGCACATCACCTAATATGCTTAATTGGTAGTAGGCTTTCGAGCCTATACAGCTTGGAGTAAGACAACATGCATAAAGAGGATGATGTGGTCAAAATACTCATTTGCCTAATAATTCTGCACTCCCTGTATAAGCTTTACTAATGCCTTTGAATAGAGCGGTTAGTGGGGAGAAGGTTGTTGCATATTTTGCACCCGCAAATATTTTATAGCGGATGATGTCCATACAAGACCTACATTACTCACTGAATTCTTTGTGAGCAGAAGGGGCCAGCAATGCCAGAGACCTTTGAATTGGAATAACTGATTTCCCTTACTCTTCTTTAATAAAGACAACCTGACCTGATACTTGGTTTTCAAATTTCGTTACTGTGACAAAGAAAACCAAAATTTAACAAGATACAAACTCAATTTCATAATATCAGGAGTGACAGCCTGATGTGTGAACTCCACATCAGTTTAATATTGGCAAAATAATGTTTCAGTCCTCAGACGTCAAACTGCACCATAATCGGTCTTTATTTCATTTAGTCTTCATTTAATGTGACCTTTAACGTCCAACACACACCGGCCACAATATTTAGACCTTCCTCTCCTCCTCTTTATCTGAAAATAAAACTTCAGAACGAAACAAACTAAGCAATATCAATACATAACACTGAAAACCAATTCAAATCTGCCACCTGCAAGGATACTGATTCCAATATAAACCACGGCACCTGTACCCGAGCCTGACTCCCCAACACAGAGTGAAGAGGGTTGATGCACACTGCTAATCCCCTAAAACATTTATTAACTCATACAGCCCACAGTCAAAAGGATCAAGAAACTCCAACTAAGGTCACTCCACTCACTGACTTGACTCCACTTGTATAGGTGTGCCACAAGACACTTTTCAAAAACACTGCAACCCAGCTATCATCTGTAAGGATACTTATGATGCTCCTACAAAGAAACTTATCAACCCCATGCTAAAACAAATGTCTACGAACGTAGCTTCGACAATGATGTCAATAACATGTACTAACCACTGCAGCCTGCCTCGCCCCACCCTCTCCTAATAGGAAGATTGGTCAACCTAAGCCTCCACGCCAGTCAGCCTCCCTTCTCCCTTCAAACAAATAATCACACTAATAAAAAACCCAAGCCACTCTAACATGACAACCAAAGAAGCCCACACTCCAATCATGATCAACTATAGAAATTCAAATGTACAGCAGGAAGTTTGACTCAGCTGGCGAGCGAACAGAGGACTGATTTAGAGCATCTTCTACAGCCAGAAGAGCTTCCATTGGCCCGATCACAGTTCCAGATTGGCTAAACAGTGAGCAGAGATGGGCTACCTCGAGTATTATAAGGCATTTCAAGACTGATCAATCGAAAACAGGGTTTATGCCTCATCTGGTCCACCAGAACATGTTTGTCCAGAGGTGTAGCACTGTCCTTAATGCCAGACGATTGTTTTATGTTTTAAGTAGTACTGACCCTGACTCCAGTGTCAGGGCGTAGGCCTCTACAGATTTGAAGAAAAGCATTCAACTGAAGTGGAGCTTTCTTTGGGCAACAATGCGTTGCAGGGGGTTTGGTAACAATATAATTAAATGGGTACAGCTTTACTCACCTCAGATATGCATTCAGACTGGACATGTGGTCTCTGTTGCCTGGCCTGTGAAGCATAAGAAGAGCAAGGATGCTCTCTCTCCCCACTACTGTTCTCCCTAACCATGGAAGTCCTACAGCAACACGTCCGATGGCACGGCCTGCAAGCTGAAATCTTCATCTGTCGGCACACACCATTATCTCAGTGTATGCGGACATCTTGTCCATGCAAAATTACATCTCTGACCTACTTGTGCTGCTCAGCGTGCTACATTGGTACAGGAAATACTTCTGTATATGTGTGAACATAGTCAATAGGAAGAGACATGATTTGTCTAAGTACAGACTGCACTCGTGTTTGGAGGATTCCCAGTAGAGCGCACTATGCTATGATACTTGGGTGTACAAGTCTATAGAGGTCACCAGGACATCGTGCAGGTCAACCTTGCAAGGATGTGGACCTCAGCAAAGGCCTGCATAAGCTTATGGGGAAAGCTCCTTTATTAGTGATGGGCCGGGTGGCAATGGCCAAAAAGGTACACTTATTGTGGTTCTTGTACTTCTCCGCCAATATGCCCTTACAACTGAAAGGCTACTTTTTCCACAAGCTACCCATGTTGCTGACAGAACTGGTGGGGACCACACCAGAGTAGTTTATTCGGACACATTTCTTCCACTTGACAGTGGTAGCTTCTGAGCCCGGACTTACTACCTGGCCGTAAAGCTCCAGGGGATGGAGGGATGGCTCAGCCCAGGATTCTCCTTTGAGCTTACGTACCGGAATGGCAGACTTGGTCTTGAGGACATGGGAGAATATCTACTGGACAAGTGTTGTGTTCCTTCTGCCCGAGTCCATTCTGTTGAGAGTGGTGCAAAACAGCTGGCTTTGCTACTTAAAATAGTAATACATCAATTATTGGTTTACATTATGCAGCTTGATGAACACTGCAAGATCTTCTGGGAGTTGAAATACAATAGCTCTATTCTCAGAGTTATTTACACATATGAAAATAGCTTACTAGTGCGCAAGAGTTGGTTTTTACACCAATAACAGGATTTACTCGCATGATTTTTATGTAAGCACATCTACTTGAAGGGGCTGTAAGTGGCAGCTCCAGAGCTGGAATGCCCTGCCATGTGCTGCACGACCACAAGCCTACATATTCAAAGACAGACTGGTCAGCTGTGACAGGTGGTGTACAAGTCCTGTGTCCAGCCCCAGTAATGCCCAGCCCCTTCAGGATGGAAAAATTGGGTAAATCTTACAAAAGGTGATGACATTTCGGCGTGGTGGGGGGTCCCGGGGGATCCACGGTCAGAAAGTTAGGTTGTGATTCAAAGGTACAAAACAACTGAAATGTGCCAGTTATTTTGATTCAAATGCGCAAAACCACTGATAGTTGCCAGTTATGTTTAGGGACACATACAAAAACGATACAGATATTAAGCTCCTAAAAACGGTAAAAAATTATTTTCTATATACACATGCATACATATGCAGATTGGGTTCACAAGAGTAGAAAAGGTGAACTGTTACAGCAGTACTTATCTGTGGCATAAGTCTGAACATCACCTAGATAGGAAAGGAAATACTATCATCAGGTTATTGACAAGGGTTAAATGCAGACCATATGTACTCACTCTGCATCACTCTCAACCTTGACTGATTTCACAGTGATCATCAGCCTTTTGGCGTTAGCCTTAAATAATTGTCCCAATTTAGAGAGTCACTTTGACCTGACAGTGGAACAGATCACTATGCGAGACAGAAAGGCACACTCGATTCTTCCTGAAAGGCCGTGCCTTCTGATATGAGAGAGGATGTGTTATAACAGTCAGAGTTGCCGACTTTGGAAATGGGGAACCAGGTTTGAGTTTTGGAGTCGACTCAACATCCTGTGATTCTTGGCAAATCGGTTAACCTCCCTGTCTACCAAAATGAATGTGCCCTTGTGTAATGTAACTGGTGCTCGTGTAAAGCGCTCCAATACTTTTGGGCAGAGTTCGCGCTATACAAAACCACACAATTATCCGCACCACCTTGTCCCACGGGTTCTGGGTCATGTAGGTCATTGCTGGCTGTTGCAGCAATTTATAGACTTCATTTGACTGTTGCTAATCTAGGGAAACCTTTGAGCACTGAACAGGACAATAATACGGGCACTGGGAAATCTCAAAGCGGGGCAGATATTCAGACAAGGCACGTTAAACCTTCTAGATTAGCACCAACAAGAATAAGAAGAGCCACTAAACCGCCACTTTCTAAAATACCAAAGAATCATGGCTGGAAGCACAGGTTAGGTCTCCACAGCAACAACACGATCTCAATCGTGCCAAAAGCCACTGATTACATCTAACACAATGACTGATCAACGCTCTTTGAAACTGAACGTTCTGATAAGGACAGAGCGTATTCCAGCCCTAACTCCTATCTCTTTTAAGACAAAAGACTGGAGAAACATCCTGCTCGGTCTTTGCCTGGACCCACCCTGTATTTACCCTCTGGCTCAAACAAATAATGAAAGTTGTCAAGCAAAAAAGATGCGAGTAGACCCTGAAAAACAGCCAAGGCGTCATATTGGATCGAAAAAGGCGGGCCTAGGAGGCGGAAAAGATTATTTAAACCCTCTAAGAGTCACTCTCTATCCTTATTGGACGACCTACTTGCCCATCGAATGGCACTCGCTTTCTCATTGGACATGCTTGCTGTCAGCATAAAGGCGCATCCTGATTGGCCTTTTCCAGCATCTGGAAAAGCAAGCAGCGTGCTGCGGTGAGAATGCACGCAGAGGGTGGGGTCTGTATATACCTGCTTCTCATCCCCAGCCTCATCTTCTTCGCCGTGAGTCCCCGCGCTCTCCAGCTTGTCCGCTGACATCCTTAGATTTCGCAAGCTCACTCAGACGCTCCGACTGACAGATCAGCTCCTCTCCTCACATCCAAAATGGCGACTGTGACGTCACCTCAGAGGATTTCTCAGCCGAGACCGACAGTACCAGCCAACCAATCAGTGACCAGAGACTGACGGGAATGACATAATTGCTATCCAACGGCAGTAGGGGGAAAGGCGGGCTGTCTACCTGTGTCTGACGGTCCTATGTAATAATAGTGGGTATGTTTGACATCAAGGCGGGGCCACAGAAGATTCAAAGCAGCCAATTGGCGGGCTTTGCAGTCTCGAGCCTGCTGCGCTGTCAAGACGGTCCAACTTTAGGCTGTGACGCATCTCGTTTCTTGTCACTGGTGCCAGAGGGATGACGGCCGATGGTCCCTGTGACACCGCTCGGTAGCGGAGTGGTGGTGCGCAGTAAGTCAGCGCGACTGCCTTACTCTAAATCTCGGTCCGTCGTGTCCTGTAGCAATTGAGAGTGTTTGAAATATTTTGGCAGCTGTGTGTAAAATTTCAAGTTTCAGGTCGTGAGGGCACGTTTGTCGGTTGTCATAAATATGCTATTGCTCAACTCGGCCTGTTCTGGAAATTTCGACTCAAGAAACACGTTTGTATCCCATTGTAGTTTCCCACAAGCACATTTATTTATTTCTAGTCTTTAAGAATGTTTGTGCATACCAACCAACTCCCGCATTTTGTGGGTGCCAACTGCTTTTTAGCCTGGTAGGCAGCGCTCTGTGTTGCGAGACATGTTGCTTGCCATTGGGTGGTTTCATTCACCTACTCTTTTGCACTTTCCTTAATCCTTTTTTACTTCCCTTTCTTGTGTTGTTTTGTTCCTCCACCAGAGTAAGATGACCACCTGGCATCGAGGCAAGTTCTAGACAAGACTGTAAAAAATTCAGGAGAAACGGTCAAAATTGAGGACAAAAATTCAACAACAGTCAGTTTTACAGACATGTCCAAGAGAGGCCAGACCCCATTACGTTATCAGTGGGTTTATTTACTTTTTTTTTTTTTTCATAGCACTATTTATTCACTGTGGTCTTTTGGTGATGCCTCCTAGTATGCCACATTCAGGTGTCACATTACCTCCTTGTTCAGTAGTAAATTAATGTTCTTCAGCACTGTGTCAAGGCAATCACCCCTACTCTAATATACCCAATCTTTCTTGGAGAGAAAGCAACAGCAACATTTTGATTATGTTGCTCAACATTTTAAAACCCATGGCAAACACGTTGGGAAACAGTAAGGTAAGTACTCCTGTGCTAATTTAAACAAGTTGAATAAAAGCATGTACCTCCAATGGACTTTAAACCTAAAAAAAAAATTATGATGCAGAGCAGATGGTGTGGCCGACAGTCTCACACCTAATGCCAGGATGTGAGATACCCACAACCTGTCTATAGTCTCAAAGCACTGGAGTGTAGGTCTGGGACTCTACATTTATCTGGTGGGGAGCCTGGACCACCAATCAAAGGTAATAAAAGAGGAGAATGAAATCAATATCAGATGGGAGATCCACAGCAACTGATTCAAAGGGTTGTTTCTAAGAACTGTATAAATAAGGAAGAGAAGAACAAGGTGGGACAGTTCCTAAAATCAGCCAAGATGGGTCCACCAAGAGTATCACAAGGTATTGTGTATCTGAGAAGTTGTTTCTGCAGACAAGAAAGAAACAGAAGAGGTACTGTCAGTTAGTTTAACAAGGAGCACTAACCCAGCCTGGCAAACTCTTCTGGGGCAATGGTCTGCTGTTCAAGCTTGTGAAGGGTGAGCAGGAATCAGACCCCCTTGCAAGGTCGTGCGAGACAATTGCCCACTCTTTCCATGTCTAAAAATGGTTTTGGAATTGAGCAAAAGCCAAACCAGTGATCTGGTTTATCCCTAAGTGTCAAAGTACACATAGAATTGTCAAAATATTTGGGATGTAAATTGCACAAACAAAATGTAAGAACATGAGAAAGATTAAAAAAAAATATTAGTGTTTCTTTAACATATGGTACTGTTTTTCCCTTTTTGTACAATTAGACCTCAGCTTGAACCGGGAACAGTTACCTTTCAATACCTAGGGATTAATATCTACCATTTTCCCACTGATTTGCAGGATGGAAATCTGGGCAGAGCGACACAGTTCCACAAATTTGCATTTTGGTCTTCTGTTCTGCTTTCTGTAATGGGCCATGTAGCACTAGTGAAGATTGTGTGCTTCCCCGATTGTTGTATTATTTTACAAACCTTCCCCTGATCATCCCTCATTCCTTCTTCAGACATGCCACACATCAGATTTGGTCGCTGGGCTCTGTCGGGCAGCTCTTTCCACTTTAAAGCTACCTGTGACTGCAGGTGGATTAGGCGCCTTAGAACGCTGTTATTTAGCTGCACAGGTCCAACGGGTGGCTCACGGGATGTCTGCCCACCCCTTGCATGTGATGTGGTTTGTCCTTAAAGACTTTAAGGAGGGCTTACCGCACCACTCATTGTTTCCTACTGACCGTTTTATGGAACACCATCAGGGGGTATCCTGCATAGCTTTCTCTTGCCTTACTAGAACCTATAAACTCACTGTCACGAAGAAACCCTGTGCTCCTGCACTACCATTGCTAGTCCTTCCCACTCCCAAAGGACGGCTGCGCTCAGAGCAACTCCGTCAGTGGCATGCTGCAGGAATTTTAAAATTGGAGGATTTGTTTCTTGACTGCGAGCTACTAGATTTCCAAACCCTTGCATCAGATTACCATCTTCACCCGGGTCAACTCCTTACTCGCAAACACCTTAAACAATCATTAATGCCCTATTTCATGTCTGGCACCTAGCACTAACCCTGCATGAGGTGTGCCAGAAGCTCGGTCCCATAGGGACTGGCGGCAAACTGATAAGATGGGTGTACAGGCCTTTCCTGCAACATGGAGACCACTTCAGGGCTTCTCGTCATACTGCCCGGGAGACAGATGTGGCCAAACTCCTGCAAGATATGGACTGGGCTAAAATACTGGACTTTCCCCACAAAGTATCCTACAGCTGGCACTTTAAGTACGTTCATAGAGCTTCCCTGGGAATGCATTCCGCCTTTGCTTGCCATTGGCTTTGTGGTTTGTAACTCACATTTAACTGCTTTCAGTTTGTTGCTTTTATTTGTATTAGGCTGTGCAGCTTGAGTTTGTCCCTTTCCTTGCCCAAACCTTCTGTACGGAATCCTTCTGAGGGCTCCCTTTCTGTAACTAGGCCTGTAAATCTTTTTCTTATGTCATCACATTTGCTGTGCATTCAAAGAACAAAGGAAAATGTCGGACTCTGTCTTCGGTGGGAGCTTGGTGTTTACTTTTCTTTCATTGACTTCAAAGTGAGAGGATTTATGTGACAATCTTGCTGGATACTGGGAGTAGGAAAGAGTTTAGGTCTTGCAAACAACAACATTTAAATGAACCGTGCAAGGATTTCAGAATATATCAGAATTGTGAACACAAATGAATCACATTTTTGTTTATTCTGAACTGTGCTGGAAACAAATACCTTAATATGATTAAAACAAGTTATTACACTAGGTCAGGGGTCTTCAAAGTGGGGGGTGGGCCGCCTTCAGCGGCCTCAAGTGATTCCAGGTGGGGCACCAGGCTCTTGCCAACAGAAGCATTATGCTGGTTACAGGGCTTCATTTTAAGTGGGGAAAAAGGGGTGGCAGTAAACTGATCTGTAATGGGCCATTACTAATATCTTTTGTCATTTATATCCTGGCAGGGAGTATGTGTCAAAAGGGAAGGGACTCCAAATGGTCTTCAAAAACCCCATCCCGACTTCAAATAATCACACTGTGGATACCTTTACATGTTAGTAAGGCCTGCCTGAGCACAATAGTGTGTTTGTCTAATGTGTATTTGATTGTGTTTTTTCAAAAAGATGACAGAACTTAACTGCAATGTTTATATAAGCCTAGACATATTTAAACATTGGCAACTTAATAGAATAATTCTGAAAAATTCAGAGTGTGACCCGATGATCCCCCCCCCCCCAAACTGGGGGGGGGGGGGTGGGCGTGACATAAAACATTTGAAGACCACTGCACTAGTTAATGCAATTTCATGCACTTCGCACCACTCCATGCCACTTCACTCTAGGACACTGCACTCTACTCCAGTCTTAACCACTCCACTCTATGCCACTATACTTTGTGCCACTTCACGCTATGCCACGTACTCTATACCTCTCTATTCTATTCCAATGCCCTTTACGCTTCTCTACACCACTGCGCTCTGCAATTCTGCAGGCTACACCACTCCAGTCTAATCCACACTAGTCTTCTCTGCACCACTACACTCTATGCCACTCTGCAACACTTCACTGCGCTGTATGCCAATACACTCTGTGATAATACACTTTGCTCTGTAACACTCAACTCTATGCCCCTGCACTCTACACTATTACACTGTACATCACTCTAATCTACTCTGCACCACTACACTCTATGCCGTGGCACTCTACACCATTTTACTCTATGCCATTACACTATATGACACTCTACGCAATTGCACTCTACCCTGCAACTCTCCACTTCACTCTAATCTGAAACAATCTACTTTATGCTACTGCCCTCTATGCCACTGCACTCTGCACCACTCTACTCTATACTACTGCATTCTGCCCCAATACACTCTACGCCACTGCACTCTATGCCACTCTGCATAACTCCACTCTACGCCACTGCACCCTACAGAACTATACTCTACTCTGCTCTGCACCACTTTACTCCACTGCACTCTCCGCCACTCTGTTGTATGCCACTCTACTCCACTCCATGCCACTACTCTGCCCCAAGCCACTATGCCACTGCACTTGAAATCACTGCACTCTATGCCTGTGTACTTTAAACAACTGCACTGTACACTACTGTACTCTACACCACTGTATCCTGTGCCACTGCACTCTGCCATTCTACACTGCACTGACACCCTACTCTGCACCACTGCCCTTTATACCACTCTACTCTATACTACTGCATTCTACGCGAATAAACTCTACACCAGTCTACTCTGCATCACTTTACTCTACGCCACTGCACTCTGCAGCCCCATACTCTACTCTGCACTGCACACCTCTGTGCTACTCTACACCACTGCACTCTATTCCACTTGAGTCTACTCTGCACTCTATGCCACTGCACAATACACCACTCTACACAACTGCACACTCTGCCACTCTGTTGTACGCCACTCTGTGCCACTCTATTCTGCAACACTCCACTCAGAACCACTGCACTCAACTATGCCTCACTCTAAACTATGCCTCTGCATTCTATGACACTGTATTGTATGCCTTTGTATTCTATGCCACTGCATTCAAAGTCACTTCACTCGACATTACTAAATTCTGCAACACTCTATGCCAGTGCACTCTGCACCAGACAACTCTACTGCATACCACCCCATTATATGCCACTCCTAAACACGACACTCTCTGCCACTCCACTCTTCGCCATTTAACTCTGTGACACTCTGTGTCACTAACGTTTGGCCATGTTAAACAGCAGCCACTCTGGTGTATAACTTGGCTAAAACACATTGTCAAAATCAATAACTCTTGCGTAGAAGAGACCTATTGGCTTTGCCAATGTTTGTTAGTACTATGAGGTGCCAAGGTCCCTGGAAGCACTGTGGATGCTTAAGTCCTTATTTTAAACGTGCATTACACACAGCATAATATAGGCTGCCACAAAATACTCAAATACAATTAGGTTAAATTAAAAAAGGTCTTCTAAAATACAGATTTCAATAATATACAGATTATACCTGGTGCAAATATTTTTCATAACTGTCCATCAAAACTAAACACTCCATAGCTCAGCTTCGAACACCCTTACAGTACCTCTCTAAAAGAAAATATCTTTGCCCACAGAAAGCTTTAAGTGACTCCTTTGATTAAAGCCAATACAGGTTTCCAAGGCACTTTAGATTTGCAGGTTTACCAGCTGCGCACATTTGCAGGTTTACCAACTGCACAAATTTGTATTTCTTTTGCGAAGGAGACACCCTGGCAAAAAGGTCTGTTTCCTATCTGTCTTCCCCTCCCTTTGGATCAGAGCACAGGAGACTCCCTGCCTTTCAATCCAGCTGGGGAAACTCGATTGTCCTAATTAAATTTGTTCTTTAGCTGAAAGGCTAAAATTACGGGCAAATGCTGTCCGTTAAGCCTTTCATCACGGACGATAGGGCTAAATTACAGGCAGTCCGTGCAAATTACGCATGGATAGTAATACCAGAGTATCGATGCATTACTTGAGTTCTTCCGCTGTTCCCTTTCAAGCACTACTGCCTGTGTGCTTCTCCCAGCCTTCCTCGATGATGCCGTTGAGTAGTTATTCCACTGTTACTTTTTCCCCTGTGCTTCTTCCATCTCATTCCATGTCGCTTTCTCGCCCGTTTGTTCCTTCATTTATCTCTTTTCATGTTGCTTCCACCTAATCCATGTCTTCCAAGTTCCTTCACAAACCTGCACCCTTCCTGTTGCCTCCCTGACCTGTGCCCCTATGCCTGACCCCTCCTCCTCCGCAACCTTCTGTTGCTTCCCTCACCTGTGCTACACTTTTTTCTTCTTGTGTAGAAAACCATCTTGGATCAGCATGCAAAGAGTAAAAAAAAAAAATATTAGTACTTGGCTAATAAAATGACGAGGCTGGCCGCCTAGGCTTTTTTCATTCTTTTCTTTTTTTAAACATCATGCTGCACAGGATCAGGGATGCTGTAGAGCAGTGGTTCCCAACGTTTTGACTTCTCTGGAACCCCACTATCTTTCCAGGAACCTGGGGACCACCAATGAATCATTATTGGAATCTGGGGACCCCACCTCCCCCCAGAGAGTCATTACTGGAAGCTGGAGACCTCGGCTAAACATTGTTGATGATTTGAAACCCAAAACAATCCCCCAAAAATACAGAAACAAACACTCATCAAACACAAATGATAACACATTTTATTTAATTTGCAAACAAATGTACATTAAAAAAATGTAATTTTAATAGAAAGGCTGGAACCTTTCTGAATTATAGTGAAGCCACACATAGTCCATATTATATTCTGATGGATGCACCTGCACTGCTTCCACAAATCAATCTGAGGATACAAATTTAATTTTTAGCCTCCAATTTTGAATTACCTGACATTTACAATGTGTTTTAAAAAGTTTAACTGTACACTTAGCTACTTTACTTACATACACTTTATTAATCCGTTAATATATTTTTTTTCTAAGCTGTCGCAGACCCCCAGGGGTCCCCGGACCACAGTTTGGGAACCACTGCTGTAAAGCATGGCTAAAACCATTGGCAAAGCCAATAGGACCCAAAGGTTAGACCTTTTGGCTTTGCCACTAGGCCCCAGTGGGTGTACCTATTGGCTTTGCCAATGTTTGTACTTCCAGTTGCCTGCTTGACACACCAAATGTCTCCAAAGACGTTAATGGAGTCATCTGCTTTTCAAACTTGCATCACCCTCCAAAAAAGTGATCATCCCCCATTGGCCTTAGTGAGCTTGATCTCCTTAATGCTGGTATCCTTCCAGTCTTCGACCAGCGTTCGAGCTTAACAGCACCTGTGTGGTCAAACTAGGTTAAACAAAGATATGATTGACAAAGTCTCAAACTCATAGCCCAAAAGAAACTTATCACAGATAGACCAGTTTATATATATATATATATATATATATATATATATATATATATATATATATTGCAAGTAAGGCTACCAGTTTTCCTTTTTTACAGATAAATACAGACAGAAAACAGTCAATTTTCCTGTGTGTAAATATAGAAAAATACAGAAAATAGATTTTCTTTTGGACGGTTATCACTACTGTTAATCATGCTTTCTAAGTCACTGCCTGTGCGGAATGACAGGTTGGGGATTTTAAAAACAGGATGTCCTAATGAAACTTAAATAACTATAGCAGTAAAGCTGCTTATGTTCTACAATGTACATTATTTCAGATGACTTTATTGTACTGTGAATTGCTAAAACTCAATTGACATTTAAACATGAGTAAAGCTTTGCTGGTTAAATAAACATGGAAATATACCCATTGCACATTTATTTTCTACTTTGAACACTAAATAAATACAGATAAAATGAGCAAAACATAAACATGGATAACTACAGGCGCAATTGGCAAAAAAATAACATAAAAACGGGCGCCCTCATTGTAAGCAATAGATCTGCTTGAAAGTCCACCCCAAAAAGGTATTTGTGAAACCATCAGTCTTGTCTTGGGAAGTGTGACCTCTTTTTACATTTATTTTGGAAGCATATGCAGTAGAGATCAGAAGAACTAGAAGTAGTAAAATGAAGCGTTCTTTCGGGGGCAGGCATATGTTTGCAAAGAAAAAGAGCAAAAAGTGGCAGTGCATATGTGCGCAGATAAATACATAGCCAGTGACTGAAGAAGGCTGCCCATTGTCTGCTGTGGTGGGTGGAAGAAAAATGTTAATGATATTTGCAAAGACCAATGGAAGCAGAGGGTTTAGTGAAAACCCCTTTTTGTGTGAGGTTTTTATTCTGAATGTTTTTTAAAACGTGAGTCTGGCCAGACCAAAAATGCATAGATTGGAGTTGAAAATCAACAGGTGAATTTAATGCATTGGATTTACGGATTTGATATACATGCCAAAACCATCAATCTATAAACAAAGCAAAGATGCCCGTTAGCCTACATGCCAACACTTCAACTTAGATAGGATGTTCTGGATTTTTTTAAGCTGAGAATGACTATTTCAGAGTTTTTCTACTTAGAATATCTTCTTTACTAAAAGTCAATGAGCAAATTAATTTTCCCAATTTATTTTCCAAATATCTCTGTTTTCTGTTCTCAGATTTTTGTGTGAATGTAGTTGTTTCATTTCTCTTAAAATGTCATCCATTCCAATGTCTGTTATTGGAAATTAAATGTCTCCACTTTTCCTATTAGCTGAGTCCTTTCCATTGGATTTGCCTTTTTTTAAGTGAACAATTTTAGTAATACAACGTGAATACTATTATGTAACATTGAGTAGCCCAGTATGAAATCTTTTCCCCAATAAGGTTTATTTTTCAGTCTTTGGTTGGAACCTGTAGTTCGATTGGAATAAACAGAACCATAGGAAAGCTCTCAAGCATTGCCTGCTGGTTGGATACATCTAAAGAGGGTATTAGTGGTGATTTTGGGGACTCTAACATCACCAACCTGAGCATGCCTCACATTTCACTTTACTTCCATAAAACGGTAAGGTACAAGAAAGCTGGAAGTAATTTCTTTACCTTATTTGATCTCTTCAGAAGAATTACATCTCACACTTTCTAGATCACACCCTTCATAAGGTTTCTAGTGCCATAGTTGCTTGCTTTGTTTTCTTTGTTATTCTTCACTCCAACACCAGACTGTTCTTCCTTCACTGAACCTATTGATAAAATCTGTTGGATATTTATATCCTCTTCAATGTGTAACCACAGCAAGAAGTCAGTCATTGACTCCTTGGAGATATTCTACTTGGAAATTATATTCACTCAGTCCTTAAGTCCACTTTGAATTCTCAGAGTTGTACTTTCAGTCCTGCATCTAAACACTTGTACAAGAGGTCAGGGAGCAGACCCATTATGAAAGAAAGACCCCATAAAAAAATTAAAATGTTGAATTGCCCAGGCATGTGCCATAGCCTTTGTCTCTGTGAGGGAGTAGTGTCTGCTGCTCCTTTAAAGGATCGTTTTACAAAAGCTGCCACTCTCTCCGCCCCACCCACTAAGTAAGATAATACATCCCCCAACCCCTTAAAAACTGGTGTGTATTCCAAACAGTATTTCTAAGTACATTAAAATGGCCTAGTGTTGGCATATTTCCAACCTCTCTTTTAATGGACCCAAGACGCTTATTTAGTCACCGGACTATTCACATTTTGCTCCCTTCCTTAGTGCAGTCTTAAAAGCTGGGCTACACAAGCAAAGGTATTTATAAATTTGAAGTAAAATTTGGAAGTCCAAGAAATGATTTAACCTGGTCTTCATCAAAGGACACAGGGTCCTTCGCAAAGGCCCTCGGCTAGTGTCAATGTATGGCTAATGCCCAAAACTGAAAAAGTGTGGCCTAAATAGGAACAAGACATGGGGTATCTCCTAAGTACAACCTTCATCACCTTTTGGAAGCGTGCAGCAGTCGATTCCAACCCAAAGGGCATTCTGTTAAATCTGTACGCTCCCAAAGGCATGACTAACGATGTTAAGTGCCTAGTTACCTTTTGTAATATAACTGAGTGGTATGTAGCTGACAAATCCTTAACACTAAACACCTTGGCCTCACCCAGCATTGCTAGTGTTTCGGAAATGTTAACAAGTGGATGGCAGTCTACTAATATATGCTTGTTTACCTCTCAGAGGGCGACACATTATCTCATGCGTTTTCCTGTATCCTCACATTCAGACAGAATCACTGAATAGCTATTCACATGTCCATCTTCTATCTAACGCTTAGAACTACTTTCACTGCTCCTGATATACTGTCAGCAGCCAGGACAGTTTCATGTCTTCGAATTCTCTCATAATATCCTTTCTTCCTACACTTCCTACATGTAGAAATGTTGGCAAAACATCCTCAGCTCCTTGATTCAGGTCCTAGTTGGCCATGTCTGTTGCCCTTCACTTGTTCTCAATATTATTTGGCAGCTTGGAAATTCCTCTTCTCAGATGTAGCTCTCACACAATCACTTTAATTTTCACGAGCTATTTATCCACAAGCCACTTCTTTCACTACAGTACTATCCTCCTTACAACCCTCATGCATTTCTCTCAACCATCCTGTTGTGTTTGCCATACCTTCAACTATCTCTGTTGCTTTATTGAGAGTGGGTTTTTATTTCCAGCTGTTTTTTGTACACTCTTGGACTACTAGTAAATCTCACCAGTTCCATCATCTGCTGCTGTATATCTTCATATTTATACAAAAAAAGTTCTAGCTCAAACGGTTCAAAAGTTACTAAAAATACAGTGACACATGTTGCTGTGCGGTGGAAGGCCTTTTGGAAAAGGTTGACTGGTCACCTTACTGTTGCTATATTTACATGTTGAACTGGTACCAAATGAGGTGCAACTTATACCCAGAAAGTATTAACAAGTGTACAAATGACAAAGTAATACTATCACATGTGCAGCACTATGCCACATAATTTGCCTTTTCTTCCTGCATAATATAGTCAATCCTGCCTCATAATTTGCTCTCTTCTGCCACATAATTCCAGCACCCTGCCAATAAGTAGTGTATCTGAGCTTTCATAAATGTTTCTTCCCTCAACTCCAAATTGTGCAAGAGTAGCCCATGTTTCCTGGTTGGAGAGAATTTATCATCCTGAATGGGGATAAGTTCGGAATCCAACAGTTTTTTCTACTGATTCCATTGATGAATCTGGTCTTTGAAAGAAATGAGGGAAATTAGGACATACCCATTGCTGCCATAATGAACTTATGTAAAAGTTGATAATAGTTGATAACAGACTACACCACAGTACCACAGCAAACCTCTCTGTGGTTACTGTTGTTTCTGGGGTGTTGGTGGCTACTTTGTCCTCTCAAAGGTGTTGTTGCTAGAGTTGAGTTCAATTGATGATGTAAAGTACACATCAGGTAAGTCTTTAAGCAGTTTAATAGGTTGTAGATGTAAATCAACGAATCACCAACTAGTCACAGGTAGGGCAATAGCCAACTGCCTTAATTGAAATTCTTGGCAGTTTTCCATTAAGAATTCTTGCAATGCTGAGCCATACATGAAAACAGGGCCTGTGCACATCCGAAGTGAAACAACCCATACATACTGGTGTAGCAAGGACATGCAAAATGGCTTCAGGCAAAGCAATACGTCATCAGCTATTTGCGACATACCTAAACATAAATTTGTGTATTCATAATCTCCTCCCCTTCGCATATTTTGGTGCAAAGCTAAAGCAGATCTCTTCGCACGAGTCTCTGCATTTCAGCTTTGAAATAATCACTGCCCCTCTACCCACTCCCAGGTTCCACGCAGGGAACTGGAACCTTGCCACCACAACATTCTACCCTACACCCCCCCCCTTTATAATCACAGCAAAGAAGATCATTAGCAGAGAAATAATAACACCAAAGACAAAAGAAAAACATATATACAACATTATGATAATACCTGAAGTTATCAGAACTTTAGAACGTTCAACCCAACAGGTTTGGCCATAGAAGCTAATACATGCTGTAATCTCTGAGCCTTGCAGGACTAGACTTTGACATGCATGAAATTCCTCTATCCCCACTACCATCTCTGCAACACTGTCTTATCTGCACACCCATCTTACTACTCACATATTTAGCTTTATCTTCAGGTACAATGGAAAGAAACACTGCTTCCTGATTCTGACCAAATTTCCTTCCTTGACCTGTACTTCTTTTGTACTGCAGATCTAACATCCACCACACTTTACATTTTCCCCAAATCAACACCCTTCATGTCTATCCATTCTTTGTCTAACTTAGAACCTGCTACTCTACCTCTCAGCAAAGTGAAAGGGGACATACCTGTACTTATATGTCATGTAGTTCTTATTCCCCACAATAACTCTTCAATAGATTCTTTCCAGTTTATTCCATTGATGAGAGCAAGTTGCAGATTTTCTTTTATGACCCTGTTGAGCTTCCCTACCAGGCCATTGCTGCGGGGATGATACAGTGATGTTAAAACATGTTTAATGCCTGCGCCTACTAGGAAACGCTCCATTTCTATTGACACCAGTTGTGTACCATTGTTGGTTACCATTTCTTCAGGGAAACCTTCCCTCAAAAACCCCTCTTTAAAGAACTTAATAACAGAATCTGAACTTACATTATCCAAAACTTTACTTCTGGCCACTTGCTCATGTAGTCCTCCCCTGACCAAGACATATTTTGATGAAGTCCCAATTACTCCAAAAGGCCCTAATACATTGAATGCAACCTTTAGACCACAATATATTTTTTACATCAATTGGGTTCACGATGAGGGATATGTTACTTGTGTTTTGTCACTTAACACGCACAAACTGTTTTACCGGCCATAATGCTCTATGGCTTTGTCCACACCTGGCCACCAAAAATCCTCTTTCACCCTGCGTTTCATATCACGAGTCCCAGGATGCTCTTTGTGTGCTAAATCTAATACTCTTTTACGCAACGAGTTCGGAACTACCAATTGATTATCTCTTCGCGCTATGTTCCCAACCACAGACAATTCCTCCTCAACTCTAACAACTCCATTTTTTTTTTTTTTTTTAACATTAGGCCATCCTTTTGTTACAATTTTTTTTTACACTTTGTAATTCCTCATCTTTGGCTAATGCATTTAACCACTCCACTTCCGTCAAAGCCCCTTTGGATACCTCCGTAACAGAATTCACTATACACACCATCTCTAAGTCATCCATCACACCCAAACTGTTCTCGTTTTCTTTCAAAGGAAACCTTGAAAGGCAATCTGCCACCCAATTCTTCACTACTGGTACATACATTAGGTTGTACTGGAATTCTTGCAACAAATATTGACACTTTGCAATACGGTGGGTAGCTCTACCTCCTGCTTCTTTTGTGAATAAATCCACTAAGGGCTTATGGTTCATTCTCAAAATGAACTCTCTTCCCCATAGAAAGTTTTTTAATACTGCATGCCCCACCACAATGCTAAGGCCTACTTTTCTATTGTGAAGAACGTGTTCTCAGCTCCCCTCAAGGTCATTGATGCAAATTGTAAGGAAATGCCTCCTTGGCATGGTTACCCCCTGACTTTTTGCCTTTGCTGATGCCAAGTTATGATTTGAAAGTGTGTTGAGGCCTGCTAACCAGGCCCCAGTACCACTGTTCTTTCCCTAAACTGTACCTTTGCCTCCACAATTGGCACAACCCTGGCACCCAGGTAAGACCCTTGTAACTGGTACCCCTGGTACCAAGGGCCCTGATGCCAGGGAAGGTATCTAAGTGCTGCAGCATGTCTTATGCCACCCTAAGGACCCCTCACCCAGCACAGACACACTGCTTGCCAGCTTGTGTGTGCTGGTGGGGAGAAAATGACTAAGTCGACATGGCACTCCCCTCAGGGTGCCATGCCAACCTCACACTGCCTATGGCATAGGTAAGTCACCCCTCTAGCAGGCCTTACAGCCCTAAGGCAGGGTGCACTATACCACAGGTGAGGGCATAGGTGCATGAGCACTATGCCCCTACAGTGTCTAATAAAAACCTTAGACATTGTAAGTGCAGGATAGCCATAAGAGTATATGGTCTGGGAGTCTGTCAAGCACAAACTCCACAGCACCATAATGGCTACACTGAAAACTGTGAAGTTTGGTATCAAACCTCTCAGCACAATAAATGCACACTGATGCCAGTGTGCACTTTGTTGTAAAAATACACCCAGAGGGCATCTTGGAGATGCCCCTTGAAAACCTATCCGACTCCAGTGTTGGCTGACTAGTTTTTGCCAGCCTGCCACACACCAGACATGTTGCTGGCCACAATGGGAGAGTGCCTTTGTCACTCTGTGGCTAGTAACAAAGCCTGTACTGGGTGGAGGTGCTTCACACCTCCCCCTGCAGGAACTGTAACACCTGGCGGTGAGCTTCAAAGGCTCACCCCCTTTGTTACAGTGCCCCAGGGCATCCCAGCTAGTGGAGATGCCCGCCCCTCCGGCCACTGCCCCCACTTTTGGCGGCAAGGCTGGAGGAGATAATGAGGAAAACAAGGAGGAGTCACTGGCCAGTCAGGACAACCCTAAGGTGTCCTGAGCTGAGGTGACTCTGACTTTTAGATATCCTCTATCTTGCAGATGGAGGATCCCCCCAATAAGATTAGGGATGTGCCCCCCTCCCCACAGGGAGGAGGCACAAAGAGGGTGTAGCCACCCTCAGGGCTAGTAACCATTGGCTACTATCCCCCCAGACCTAAACACACCCCTAAATTGAGTATTTAGGGGCTCCCAGAACCGAGGAAGATAGATTCCTGTAACCTGAAGATGAAGCCCTGCAGAGAAGACGGAGACACCAACTGCTTTGGCCCCAGCCCTACTGGTTTGTCTCCCCACTTCAAGAAAAACTGTAACAGCGACGCATCCCCCAGGGTCCAGCGACCTCTGAAGCCTCAGAGGACTACCCTGCATCTAAAAGGACCAAGAAACTCCTGAGGACAGCGGCCCTGTTCAACAAACTGCAACTTTGCAACAAAGAAGCAACTTTTAAAGACCACACGTTTCCCACCGGAAGCGTGAGACTTTCCACTCTGTACCCGACGCCCCCAGCTCGACCTGCAAAAAACTAACACCACAGGGAGGACTCCCTAGCGACTGCAAGACCGTGAGTAGGCAGAGTTGACCCCCCTGAGCCCCCACAGCGACGCCTGCAGAGGGAATCCAGAGGCTCCCCCTGACCGCAACTGCCTGTTTCAAGGAACCCGACGCCTGGAAAACTCACTGCACCCGCAGCCCCCAGGACCTGAAGGAACCAGACTCCAGTGCAGGAGCTACCCCGAGGAGCCCCCCCTGTGCCTACCTGCATTGCTGAAGGGACCCCAGAGTCTCCCCATTGAAACCTATTGAAAACCCGACGCCTGTTTGCACTCTGCACCCGGCCGCCCCTGTGCCCTTGAGGGTGTACTTTCTGTGCCTGCTTGTCTCCCCCCCCCCCCCCCAGTGTCCTACAAAACCCCCCTGGTCTGCCCTCCGAAGTCGCAGGTACTTACCTGCTGGCAGACTGGAACCGGAGCACCCCTATTTCCATTGAAGCCTATGTGTTTTGGGCACCACTTTGACCTCTGCACCTGACTGGCCCTGAGCTGCTGGTATGG
This sequence comes from Pleurodeles waltl, assembly GCF_031143425.1. Taxonomy (NCBI): domain Eukaryota; kingdom Metazoa; phylum Chordata; class Amphibia; order Caudata; family Salamandridae; genus Pleurodeles; species Pleurodeles waltl. Next base: position 669,987,233 of record NC_090451.1, on the reverse strand, counting down.
TAACTTTGGGGTTGCCTTGAACCCCCAATGGTGGGCTACCTTGGACCCAACTTTGAACCCTGTAAGTGTTTTACTTACCTGTGAACTTAACATTTACTTACCTCCCCCAGGAACTGTTGATTTTTGCACTAAGGGTCCACTTTTAAAATAGCTTATTGCCATTTTTGCCAAAACTGTACATGCTATTGTGATTATTCAAAGTTCCTACGATACCTGAGTGTAATACCTTTCATTTAAAGTATTGTTTGTAAATCTTGAACCTGTGGTTCTTAAAAAACTAAGAAAATATATTTTTCTATAGAAAAACCTATTGGCCTGGAATTGTCTTTGAGTGTGTGTTCCTCATTTATTGCTTGTGTGTGTACAACAAATGCTTAACACTGCCCTCTGATAAGCCTACTGCTCGACCACACTACCACAAAATAGAGCATTAGAATTATCTCTTTTTGCCACAATCTTACCTCTAAGGGGAACCCTTGGACTCTGTGCACACTATTTCTCACTTTGAAATAGTATATACAGAGCCAACTTCCTACACAAATGCTATGGTTTCTTCATTTTTTTTACTTCTTTGATGCATAAGAACGGCACCTAATCCTGTGTTGCTGCATCAGTAGTAATAATACATCAAAAGCCTTGAGGGGATGTGCTTCTGCAATGTCGCTCTTAATTTCTTCAAAACATTTGGTACACTCATTGTTCCACGAGTCGTCTATTGACTCTCCTGGAATTTGTGAGCACTGAAGAAATAGGTGTCTTTCCAAAACTATATTTTTTCTAGGATTTAATCTTTTATCCAATGTGCTTGTGACAGACGCATACTCATCAATGGTAGACGTTGATTCCTGTTCCTCGTTTCCAACTACATAAACACTGACTACTTCTGGAGGTATTGTTTTTAAGATATTTCTGCCATCTGCACCCAAATTGTTTATTAATAATGTTTTTTTCTTTTTTGATGTGGACGTGTCTCCGTCAATAGCCTCTAACTATGCCTCAGAAGTCTCCTTCCATGTTTGCATTGGCTCAATTGGTGTTCTTGCCACTTGCGTAAATGGTGCTGGTGCAAGTATTTTATCCATTTTGTGCCCTGTGTAGTCTACGTAGTAATTTCCACTGTAAAAAAAAAAAAAAATCCTTTATTGTCACTTTATTTAATAATGCTAACCTTTTCCTAGTAACTATAACTGGTTACAGAGATCACCACAGTCTCTTTTGATTCACCCGCGTAGCTTCTTTCGGTATTCGGTTGGGCACAACAGCATCTGCTTCCCAACTTTTCAAAATGGCCACCAGACATGCTCAGTTGCACGCGCAGTGCATTTGTTCACACTCTCGGGTTTCCCCACTTCAAAATGGCCACCAGACATGCACAGACTGCACATGCACCAAGGGATTTTCACCGCGTCACTCCCCAAATCAGTACTGTGCCATGATGTCACTTAAGTTGATTTTCCGCCCCTGTACACCACTCACCTGTGGTGTTAATCAGTACCACTCCTGCACTAGACCCCTTGTCAGGAGTTTACCCATTAAATCAAACTTCCACAGGGGCAGATGCCTTTTACGCAACTCCCTCCAGTGCTCAGACTTTACTGATTATCTGAACCCTGCATCCGCTAGGGGGATGGGGAATGGGAATAGAAAAAGAGAGACCGCCTTCATATCCAGTTCCAGCCTGTGTTTCCCACTTGAAGATAGGACATTCAGTGTGTGTTTATGTAACCTGCACCTTTCTTCTTATTGGGATTTATTTAAAAGAAGAACCTGCAGTCGGGTGATAAAAGCATAGATAAGTACATTCCTACTGCGCATTCAACTGTTCAGCCATTCACATTCACCCAATTGTATTGTTCTCCTAATCTGGATCTTTAGAGGGAATAGCCTCTCTCTAAGAGAACAATGTTAACTTAATATCTTCTTTTTTCGAGGAGTCGGCGATATCCAAGGTTCTCTTGAGAACAGTTCAAAGATTCACAAGTATACAGAGTCTACTAATGTCTTTTATAGGAAACAAAAACTCCTTCTCAAAGTTCAGTTTTCTCAATCACAGTCTCTAGGAATTAGTCTTAGCACTCAATCAATCAATCATATATTTATAAAGCGCGCTACTCACCCGTGAGGGTCTCAAGGCGCTTGGGGGTGGGGGTTACTGCTGCTCAAAGAGCCAGGTCTTGAGCTGCCTCCGGAAGGCGAGGTGGTCCTGGGTGGTCCTGAGGGTGGCGGGGAGGGAGTTCCATGTCTTGGCCGCCAGGTAGGAGAAGGATTTCCCACCTGCCGTGGTGCGGCGGATGCGAGGGACGGCAGCGAGTGCGAGGCTGGTGGAGCGAAGTTGGTGGGTGGGCGTGTAGAAACTGAGGCGACGGTTGAGGTATTCGGGTCCCTTGTTGTGGAGGGCTTTGTGTGCGTGGGTGAGGAGCCTGAAGGTGATCCTTTTGTTGACGGGTAGCCAGTGCAGGTGTCTCAGGTGGGCGGAGATGTGGCTGTGGTGGGGTATGTCGAGGATGAGGCGTGTGGAGGCGTTTTGTATTCGCTGAAGACGTTTCTGGAGTTTTGCGGTGGTTCCTGCGTATAGGGTGTTTCCATAGTCCAGGCGGCTTGTGACGAGGGCGTGGGTCACAGTTTTTCTGGTGTCGGCGGGGATCCAGCGGAAGATCTTTCGGAGCATGCGGAGAGTGAGGAAGCAGGAAGATGAGACGGCGTTGACTTGTTTGGTCATGGTGAGAAGCGGGTCCAGGATGAATCCGAGGTTGCATGCGTGGTCTGAGGGGGAAGGTGTGGTGCCCAGGGCCGTGGGCCACCAAGAATTGTCCCAGGCGGACGGGGTGTTTCCGAGGATGAGGACTTCCGTTTTGTCTGAGTTCAGCTTCAGACGGCTAAGTTTCATCCATTCTGCGACGTTTTTCATTCTGTCCTGTAGGTTGGTCTTGGCGGTGGTAGGGTCCTTGGTGAGGGAAAGTATCAATTGGGTGTCGTCGGCGTAGGAGATGATGTTGATGTTGTGTTTGCGTGCGATGTCGGCGAGGGGGCTCATGTAGACATTGAAGAGAGTCGGGCTGAGCGAGGAGCCCTGTGGGACGCCGCAGATGATCTTGGTGGGATCCGAGCGAAACGGCGGAAGGTAGACTCTTTGGGAGCGATTGGAGAGAAAAGAGGCGATCCAGTCCAGGGCCTGTCCTTGGATGCCGGTGGAGCGGAGGCGGGATATTAGGGTGCAGTGGCAGACAGTGTCGAAGGCAGCCGAGAGGTCGAGGAGGATGAGGGCGGCTGTTTCTCCGTTGTCCATCAGAGTTCTGATGTCATCGGTGACTGCGATGAGGGCGGTTTACGTGCTGTGGTTGGCTTCGAATCCGGACTGGGAGGGGTCGAGCAGGTTGTTGTCTTCGAGGAATTTGGTCAGTTGCTTGTTGACGGTCTTCTCGATGACTTTGGCCGGGAAGGGGAGGAGCGAGATGGGGCGGAAGTTCTTCAGGTCGCTGGGGTCCTCCGTAGGTTTCTTCAGGAGAGCGTTGACTTCTGCGTGTTTCCAGCTCTCGGGGAAGGTGGCAGAAGCAAATGAGCTGTTGATGATGGTCTGGAGATGGGGGGCGATGATGTCGTCGGCTTTGTTGAAGATGAAATGGGGGCAGGGGCCTGAAGGGCCACCGGAGTGGATGGTGTTCACTAGTTTTGGTCTCTTCCGCACTGATGTGTGTCCAGGCGTTGAGGGTGATGGCTGGGGCTGTGGGTTCTGTGGTGGTTGGCTGGGTCTGTAGACCGAAGCGGTCGTGTAGGTCGGTGATCTTACGATGGAAGAAGGTAGCGAGGGAGTTGCAGAGTTCTTGTGAGGGCGTGATGGAGTTGGAGCTGGCTTTGGGGTTGGAGAGCTCTCTGACGATGTTGAAGAGTTCTTTGCTGTTGTGAGTGTTCTTGTCCAGTCTGTCTTTGAAGGATGTTCTTTTGGTGACGCGGATCAGCTGATGGTGTTCGCGGGTGGCGATTTTGAGGGCAGACATGTTTTCTACGGTGTGGTCTTTGCGCCAGGTTTTCTCGAGGGTACGGCAGTTTTTTTTGGATTCCTTGAGGGCGTCTGTGAACCATTGAGGTTTCCTGGTGTTGGTCTGTCTTGGGAGGCGTCTGAGGGGTGCGAGGTTGTCAGCGCAGGTGGTGATCCATTGTGTGAGGCTGAGGGCTGCGTTGTTGGCGTCGGTGGTGATGGTAAGTTGTTTGTGGCTGAGAGTGGAGAGTAGCTGTTCCGAGGAGATTTTGTTCCAATGTCTGCGAGGGATGGGTTGTGTAAGAAGGTGGAGAGTCTTGCGTCTGAAGGTGAAGTGGACACATCTGTGGTCAGTCCAGTGTATTACGGAGGTGTGGCTGAAGGATACGTGGTTGCTGGCGGAGAAGATGGGGTCGAGCGTGTGTCCGGCGATGTGGGTGGGGGTGTTCACCAGTTGCTTGAGACCGAGGTTGACGAGCAGGGTGGTGGTGTTTGTGTCGTTGTTCTGCTCCAGGTGGAAGTTGAGGTCTCCGAGGAGAATGTAGTCCGGCGAGGCTAGGGCGTGCGGGGAGATGAAGTCTGTGATGGATTCGCTGAAGGGGGCGCGTGGTCCAGGGGGTCTGTAGATGAGAGTTCCTCTGAGGGTGGTCCTGGGGTCGGTGTGGATCTGGAAGTGCATGTGTTCGGCGGCGAAGGGGGTGTCTTCGGTGGAGGTGGTGACGTTGATGGAGTTCTTGAATATGATGGCGATTCCTCCTCCAACTTGGTTGGTGCGGTCTCTCTGGCGATCTTGTAGCCGTCGGGGATGGCTATGGCGATGTTGGGGGCCGAGGAGGCGTTCATCCAGGTCTCAGTGATGAAGGCGACATCTGGTGCGGTAGAGTCCAGGAGATCCCATAGTTCAATGGCGTGCTTGTGGACGGAGCGTGCGTTGATGAGGATGCATTTGAGGTGGTTATTAGCGCGTGGGCTGGCGGGCAGGGTGCGGTCGCGGTGGAAGGTATGCTTGCAGGTAAGGCATGTGAAGGGTCGATGAGTGCGTTTCGGGTTGGCTTGGAAGCAGGTTGTAGAACGTCCCGGGTTGAGTGAGTGGAGGGAGGCGGGGTCGTAGCGGCGCTGCGGGGTTTGGGAGTGCTGGGGGCCAGGGGTTGTGGCGCTGGGCGCGGTCCAGGCGTGGACGGGCGCAGACGGGCTAGCCTTTGGCACGCCTTTGGCGCGCCAGCGGCGTGGCCGCGCAGCAGCTGCCAGAGGAGGGGGGAGGAGGGATCAGCTGGGGGCGGGAGGCGGGAGGGGTGGCGACAAATGGGAGCGGGGGGTGGGGCTGCACGAGTGGTGGCGGGGGGAAAGTAGAGGGTCAAGGGTCGCTGTCTCTGCCGCGCAGCGGCCGCCATAAGAGGGAGGAGGGGGGGAAGAGGGGTCAGCTGGGGGCGGGAGGGGGGGCGATGAATGGGAGCAGGGGGGGTGGGGCCGCACGAGTGGTGGCGGGGGGAAAGTAGAGGGCGGGGGTCGGGGGGGTCAGATAGAAGGGAAAGAGGAGAGAGAAGGGAAAGTGTGAAAAAAGAGGAAAAACCACAGGAGAAGGAGGCGGAAAACGAGGAGCAGGGGCAGGAGGAGAGCAGAGGAAGAGCGAAGAAGAATGTACGAGGCAGAGAGCGGAGAAGGAAGAGGAAAAATGGACAACAGAGGAAAAACAGGAAAACGGACTGAAGAAGAAGAGCAGAACACGAAGGAAAAAGGACTGAAGAAGAAGAGCAGAACACGAAGGGAAAAAGGTTACAGAAGACTGAAGAAGAGGAGCAGAACACGAAGGGAAAAGGACTGAAGAAGAAGAGCAGAACGCGAAGGAAAAAGGGTTACAGAAGACTGAAGAAGAGGAGCAGAACACGAAGGGAAAAGGACTGAAGAAGAAGAGCAGAACACGAAGGGAAAAGGACTGAAGAAGAAGAGCAGAACACGAAGGGAAAAGGACTGAAGAAGAAGAGCAGAACACGAAGGGAAAAGGACTGAAGTAGAAGAGTAGAACACGAAGGGAAAAGGACTGAAGAAGAAGAGCAGAACACGAAGGGAAAAGGACTGAGGAAGAAGAGCAGAACACGAAGGGAAAAGGACTGAAGAAGAAGAGCAGAACACGAAGGGAAAAGCACGGAAGAAGAAGAGCAGAAAACAAAGGAAAAAGGACTGAAGAAGGGAAAAGGACTGAAGAAGAAGAGCAGAAAACAGGAAAAAGGACTGAAGAAGAAGAGCAGAACACAAAGGGAAAAGGACTGAAGAAGAAGAGCAGAACACGAAGGAAAAAGGGTTACAGAAGACTGAAGAAGAGGAGCAGAACACGAAGGAAAACGGACTGAAGAAGAAGAGCAGAACACGGAGGAAAAAGGACTGAAGAAGAAGAGCAGAACACGAAGGAAAAAGGGTTACAGAAGACTGAAGAAGAAGAGCAGAACACAACGGGAAAAGGACTGAAGAAGAAGAGCAGAACACGAAGGAAAACGGACTGAAGAAGAAGAGCAGAACACGAAGGAAAACGGACTGAAGAAGAAGAGCAGAACACGAAGGAAAACGGACTGAAGAAGAAGAGCAGAACACAAAGGAAAACGGACTGAAGAAGAAGAGCAGAACACAAAGGAAAACGGACTGAAGAAGAAGAGCAGAACACAAAGGAAAAAGGGCTACAGAAGAAGAGCAGAACACGAAGGAAATGGACACAATAGGAAGGGCAGAAAGCGAAGGAAAATGGACAGAGAGAGGACAGCAGAGGAACGAGGAATTTAGGAAGAGAGAGAGCTCAGAGGACAGAGGTGAGTAACGAGGGGCTGGACAGGGGGGAGCGCAGGGGGTACTTAAGGTTTTGCAGGGAGGTGACAGGAGCCTGGGTCGGTGGAGCTGCAGCGGCGGGGGAAGCGACCTACCCTAGGGTCAAGGGTCGCTGTCTCTGCCGCGCAGCGGCCGCCATAAGAGGGAGGAGGGGGGGAAGAGGGGTCAGCTGGGGGCGGGAGGGGGGTCGATGAATGGGAGCAGGGGGGGTGGGGCCGCACGAGTGGTGGCGGCGGGAAAGTAGAGGGCGGGGGGTCAGATAGAAGGGAAAGAGGAGAGAGAAGGGAAAGTGTGAAAAAAAGAGGAAAAACCACAGGAGAAGGAGGCGGAAAACGAGGAGCAAGGGCAGGTGGAGAGCAGGTGGAGAGCAGAGGAAGAGCGAAGAAGAATGTACGAGGCAGAGAGCGGAGAAGGAAGAGGAAAAATGGACAACAGAGGAAAAACAGAACACGAAGGAAAACGGACTGAAGAAGAAGAGCAGAACACGAAGGAAAAAGGACTGAAGAAGAGCAGAACACAAAGGAAAAAAGGACTGAAGAAGAAGAGCAGAACACGAAGGAAAAAGGGCTACAGAAGAAGAGCAGAACACGAAGGAAATGGACACCAGAGAAAGGGCAGAAAGCGAAGGAAAATGGACAGAGAGGACAGCAGAGGTACGAGGAATTTAGGAAGAGAGAGAGCTCAGAGGACAGAGGTGAGTAATGAGGGGCTGGACAGGGGGGAGCGCAGGGGGGTACTTGCGGTTTTGCTGGGAGGTGGCAGGAGCCTGGGCAGGTGGAGCTGCAGCGGCGGGGGAAGCGACCTACCCTAGGATCAAGGGTCGCTGTCTCTGCCGCACGGCGGCCACCATAAGAGGGAGGGGGGGGGGTCAGCTGGGGGTGGGAGGGGGGGCGGCGAATGGGAGTAGGGGGGGGGCGGGGCCGCACGAGTGGTGGCGGCGGGAAAGTAGAGGTCGGGGGGTCAGATAGAAGGGAAAGAGGAGAGAAAAGGGGAAAGTGTGGAAAAAGAGGAAAAACCACAGGAGAAGGAGGCGGAAAACGAGGAGCAAGGGCAGGAGGAGAGCAGAGGAAGAGCGAAGAAGAATGTACCAGGCAGAGAGCGGAGAAGGAAGAGGAAAAATGGACAACAGAGGAAAAACAGAAAACAAAGGAAAACGGACTGAAGAAGAGCAGAACACGAAGGAAAACGGACTGAAGAAGAAGAGCAGAACATGAAGGAAAAAGGACTGAAGTAGAAGAGCAGAACACAAAGGGAAAAGGGTTACAGAAGACTGAAGAAGAGGAGCAGAACACGAAGGGAAAAGGACTGAAGAAGAAGAGCAGAACACGAAGGGAAAAGGACTGAAGAAGAAGAGCAGAACACGAAGGAAAACGGACTGAAGAAGAAGAGCCGAACACGAAGGAAAAAGGAGTGAAGAAGAAGAGCCGAACACGAAGGAAAAAGGACTGAAGAAGAAGAGCAGAACACGAAGGAAAAAGAACTGAAGAAGAAGAGCAGAACACGAAGGGAAAAGGACTGAACAAGAAGAGCAGAACACGAAGGAAAAAGGGTTACAGAAGACTGAAGAAGAGCCGAACACGAAGGGAAAAGGACTGAAGAAGAAGAGCAGAACACGAAGGAAAACGGACTGAAGAAGAAGAGCAGAACACGGAGGAAAAAGGACTGAAGAAGAAGAGCAGAACACGAAGGAAAAAGGGTTACAGAAGACTGAAGAAGAAGAGCAGAACACGAAGGGAAAAGGACTGAAGAAGAAGAGCAGAACACGAAGGGAAAAGGACTGAAGAAGAAGAGCAGAGCACGAAGGAAAAAGGACTGAAGAAGAAGAGCAGAACACGAAGGAAAAAGGACTGAAGAAGAAGAGCAGAACACAAAGGAAAAAGGGCTAGAGAAGAAGAGCAGAACACGAAGGAAATGGACACCAGAGGAAAGGCAGAAAGCGAAGGAAAATGGACAGAGAGAGGACAGCAGAGGTACGAGGAATTTAGGAAGAGAGAGAGAGCTCAGAGGACAGAGGTGAGTAACGAGGGGCTGGACAGGGGGGCGCGCAGGGGGTACTTACGGTTTTGCTGGGAGGTGGCAGGAGCCTGGGCAGGTGGAGCTGCAGCGGCGGGGGAAGCGACCTACCCTACCATACTGAGGTTTATCTCTAAGACCGGCAAGTCTGCAAGGCAAAGAGTTTTTGAATATATATGTACATATATACATATATTGGCAAGTCTGGAAATCATAAAAAAGGATTCCTTACTGCAGTTGCTTGAAGTTCTGTTAAGCCAAAATGAATTCTCCTCAGAAAGCCGATAGCCAGTTGTTGGAAGAAAGAAGAAATTCAGCTTCTCCAGAAGGGAAAAAGTAGCTGGTGTGCACACCGTAACAAGAAAAATAATTAATTACTCAAAACTGGAAGAATTCTTTATGAAACAAAGTGCCTCAGGAACATTGCTCATTCTCCTCAGGATGACAGTTGAAGTGCACAGCTCCCAGAGAGAAACAGCTGGAGGGAAGCTTCAGCTCGAGACCAAGGTAGAAACGCTATGGCGCTGACTTCACAAAGATTTGCGGCCATCATCTTGAGTGGCAGTTAAACCTGAAGAAGCTAGTTCTAATAACAGCCTCTGCAAGAGCCACCTGAAGTGAGCACACCGCTGCAGCCAACGTGGGTACAAGTAAAAGGGGAATCCTCTTTGCTGAGGGAAGAACATAACAACACTGGCAATAGTTTTCCTCACACCCCTGCTCCGAACCCAACTCTGTTGGTGTCGCGCTTTGCTGCACACCCTAAACACAGGCTCCACTCTGCACCGTCTGCCTCTCCTTCCTAAACTTCGTCGGATCCCGAAGCTCGTCACCACTGAAAGGAAGACAGCAGGAAGGTAGGGACACTTAGTTTATTACCTACACACAACGTCCTCCAGGCATCAACTGCCACTGTCCCCACTCTCAGGTTCCATGCAGGGAACCAGAACCTTACCACCCCATCATTCTACCCTGTACACTTCCAATGGGTACTACTCTTGCTATCATCGTCTCCAGGAGTGGTCAGTGGAAAGGAATGGGCCAAGCCTTTATTACTGCTGAGACAATAAATAATGCACATGCAAATTCATATGAAGACATAAGCGAGTAGTAGAAGAATGAGAATAACAATCAGATCTTAAATCTTCATTCTCATTCCACGAAAGATACCAAATACCACTTCCATTTATGCAATCCAGTCATGTTTTATTTTTTATTTAGCTCCTTAAAATGTTCTCTTAGGTTGACTATTTTCTTAGAACCCAGAGAGAGGTATTGGGGATGTGTGTGCAACATTCAGAGTCCACTATGGTACAGAACCTACCCTTACCAGCCAGGACAAAATCCAGAGTCGTTCTTTTTGGTAAATGACAAGTCTTTGGCAGTCTAATTGATCAAAAATGAGACCCAGTGCTGTTGTCTACCTCCTTGAGGACTTTGACACCAACTTGGCCTTCATAGATGGTCTGTGCTATATTGTAAATGAGAAAAAGATTTCAAAAGAATCGGAAAGTTTCAGAAATAACTTGGATGAGGTGTTGCTGATGAGGGGTTTGTTCAGGAGAATGGCGAATGGCAGGAACCACATAGGCAGCAAGGCCGATTCCAGACTTTTGTCCTGGCAGCCAGCGTAGGCTTGTTTATGACAAACATAGTACACTATGTACTTCTCATCAGGCCAGCTGCAGTAATACAGTGCTCCAGAGGGAATTCAAGAGGAATGCAGTGGGTCATAGCAAGGGCACTGGCGATGATATACTCTATGCCTTCTTTAGCCTTTTCAAGAGTTCTTGTGTCCCTAATATGGGTTTCTTCTGCCAGTTCCAGCTTTACAAAGTCCTTCTCTCAAGCCTCTGTCTTTGGGCCTGTGTGTGTATGCCAATGAATGGCTATGCAGCGCTTAGCCCAAAACATTCTCCCATTCATAAGCTTTTGTGTGCTTATTTAATGTGATAAAGCAACCACCCTTGTAAACATCTGAGCTCTCTACAGCTCCTTCATTCCACTAGCCCAGTGACATGCAACTGCTCATATCTCTAAATGGTGGTAGCGTCCATATCTTCATCCCTGGGGCATGTGGTTGTCTACTATTACTTGTTTACATCTCTTTCCCAAACAACCCCTATTTGTTTATTGAGGTATGTTAGTTTAGGATGACCTGTGTGCCTCCTCATTAACAGTAATCTGAGCAGCAAAGTGACATGCATCCTGTCCAGTATTTTTCCCAGTGCGTGCTTTCCTCAAGTCATCTTGCTGTGTGTTTTATGTCAGTGATTCCAAACTTTTGACTCCTGATGGCCCCCACTGAGTCACTACTGAAAGCCGGGATCCACAAGCAATTTGTGCGATTTAAATTTCAACATTAGAACAGTAATTAGCAAAAAATACACAAACAAGTACACACCAAACAAATACTCATATTACTAAAGATTTAATTATTTTATGTTGAAAAAATATGCAAAAATCAAAAACCTTTAATGGGCAGGTTGGTTCTGCATCTCAGGGACTAACTTTTCAATGTTTGGTTTTATTTCGGAAAGTTGAATCCTCAGGTCAAAATCTACATTTCTCAAACAATTTTTGTATTTATGTTTTAGGTACAAAAGATCTGAGAAAACTTTTTCACATAAATATGTGGTAGGGAAAGAAAGGAAAACCTTAAGTGCCTCTCCTCTCTCCATAGCCCTTCTGTCACATGTATTTCATTTGTTTTTATAACACCTCTCATGCCAGTGTATGGTGTTTGAACACTTTACATCACACCCATACAGAGACCATGAATCATAGTTGTGCAAGTCGGTGTGTAGAAAATGTTACAAGTGGCAAAGGGTACTATAAGGTGTAGGATTTACATGTCATCCATACTGGAAGGCATTTTCTAAGAGTGCTTGGTCTGGCGAAGCACAAACATAGGATTCAGAACATAACACAGTGGTTAGCGTTGAAATTAATAATAAGAATGTGTTTCTACACATCAGGATAATGAAAGACTGGGAAAAATATAACTTTCTAACTTGTACCGTGTGCTTTTCTTGATTTGTTTGATGGCAGTTCATAGCTCACTGTGCTAGATTATGATTGTAACTTATGAAATGGACAGTAACAAAAGAATCTCTGTGACATAAGCAGTAACCCACTTTGCTATGCACATAAAATACTGTTCTTTGACACATATGAAGCACATTCTTTGCAGCAAGCATATTAACCATCTGCGCTACCTTAGATGAGCCAGAACTGCAACTGGACCAAACTCACATCTCTCTCCAGCAGGGACACTAATCACCAGAGTTATCTTGACACTTTTATTTTTGCCCGAAAACTGTTGGATATACAAGGAACTTTGCAGTGCTTTTAAAACTGCTGCAAAAATGAAGTAAAAAATCTAAAATCATTCATGTGTTTCGAGAGGCTCCAGCTGGAGAAGTGCCAGCCCAGGCCTGAGATGCCTGCGGACCCCCTGGGAATGTGTCATGGACCCCTGGGGATCCGTGGACCACAGGTTGGAAACTACTCTTGTATGTAGTTGGTCCCTACGAAATGTGATTCCGAGGGGTGGGATTCGAGTCCACCTGTTTTCCAGAAGCACCTGAGTGTGTCAAGTTTTACTCTACTCCTTTCTCCCACTTGAGTACAGGCGGGATTTGAATTTTGCATCAAAAAGATACCTGGAAAAAAAAACATCTTGGTCAACGCTATGCATGTTACCAAAAAGAATGAGATTGAGTTCCAGAACTTCACTGAATTTTCCAGTCCAGACTCTATCCTCTTGAAAATTATGTCACATGTTTCTCTGGGTATGACCTACCTGTATGTGAAGTTATTGAGTTTATCCAGCTCCCATTGGAGGACTTAGCTCTCATTGGGAACGTAAGCAATTTCTTGTAGTTCATGCAAAGGCCAGGCACCACCTCAAATGCATTCATCTCCTACATGAGGATCGGGACCAACTTCTGCTGTTCCTTGCAGGTACACCAATGTGTTCTGTACATACATTGACACTATAGTCCTTGCGGTGACCACCTTTATATCTCATTTCTCAATTTCACTTCCATTGTATGTCTTAGTAGCTCAGCTGTAAGTGCAAACCGCAAAGTGGAAAGCAGACTTCCGTGCCTCGTATATCCTGCACATATTTGGCTTAAACTAGAAGCTACCTTTTTTTTTTCCCAAAGCCACTGACAATTCCATGTTAGCCCATAGCATATTCACTGTGACAGTCAGAGAATAGTGGCACCTGCTGCTGTCGCTCCTCCAGATACCCTGCTTGACCACTCTAAGAATTTCTTTAACTTTGTTTAACTTTAGTTTTCATTTTATTATAACATGTACAGCCAGGTAGATATCAGACTATGCTTTTAATATACACACAGTTATATAAGTAGGTTTCTAACATGCAGAATTTCCATACAGTATATTGACCCATCCTATCTTGTAGTTAAACTATAACTTTGGGGCTCATTTAGACTTTGTCAGACAGGGTACTAGTTGCAACCTTTCCGCCTGACTCACTGTCGCCCTGCCCGATTTAGAGGTGGGTGGATCAAAAGAATATCTTTTATCTAGCGTAGTTCGGCTTTTTGCCAGCACACCCATAAACAAAATGACACCACAATTACAACAATTAAATTAGGAGATTTGGAGTTATGATTTTTTAAAATGCTAGGTTGGAATAACCCCAAAAAGCACAAATTGCAAATGATAGTCAGGGGTTGCAGTAGACCGTGACCAAGGCTCAGTGTGATACTGAAAGTGATGGTGCATAGGTTGGATACACCAACCAGATTCATTCAGGTCAAAATCTTTACTTTCAAACTTTATTCCTTCATTTCCCAAAATTAATATTAATTGCAAGGCTGAGTATTTACTTCTCAGTAAGAGCGCTATGAAATCTTCTCTGGCAATCTATTTGCACACGGCTCAAAAGTTAATGAATCCCCACCCTTGAGAAACATTTACAAATATACCCTGCCTGTAAACACACATAGGCCCTCATTCTGACCCTGGCGGTCTTTGACCGCCAGGGCGGAGGACCGCGGGAGCACCGCCGACAAGCCGGCGGTGCTCCAATGGGGATTCCGACCGCGGCGGTAAAGCCGCGGTCGGACCGGCACCACTGGCGGGGTCCCGCCAGTGTACCGCGGCCCCATTGAATCCTCAGCGGCGGCGCAGCTTGCTGCACCGCCGCGGGGATTCTGACCCCCCCTACCGCCATCCAGATCCCGGCGGTCGGACCGCCGAGATCCGGATGGCGGTAGGGGGGGTCGCGGGGCCCCTGGGGGCCCCTGCAGTGCCCATGCCACTGGCATGGGCATTGCAGGGGCCCCCGTAAGAGGGCCCCTACATGTATTTCACTGTCTGCTGCGCAGACAGTGAAATACGCGACGGGTGCAACTGCACCCGTCGCACAGCTTCCACTCCGCCGGCTCGATTCCGAGCCGGCTTCATCGTGGAAGCCTCTTTCCCGCTGGGCTGGCTGGCGGTCTGAAGGAGACCGCCCGCCAGCCCAGCGGGAAAGTCAGAATTACCGCCGCGGTCTTTCGACCGCGGAACGGTAACCTGACGGCGGGACTTTGGCGGGCGGCCTCCGCCGCCCGCCAAGGTCAGAATGAGGGCCATAATGTTTTGAATGTGACTAGTTGGGGTGCTTTACTCTTACTGCCCTTTATCAACCTTTGGAAGTGAATGCCACTGATCTGCACACTGAACAATAGTGCATGACAGTTTGCTTCAGCGTGACAGTTGTGTGAATTAATACGGATGGGTGCGATGCTTCTATTCCAGTGGAAGTCATACCAACGCTTCAGCTTCAAGTAATTTGGAGATTATACAGTCCTCATTTGCATACCTTCTTTGACCTGACCATTGACAACCTGGAAGCTTTTTTCACCAGCTCATTGGAAGACACACTGTTCTGCGCAGAAGCGTTGGTGACCATCCCATTCAGACTCCAGCTGATGCTGGTGTGACATAGAAGACCGAGCAAAAGCTTCAGGAGGCACAACATGAAGATTCAGCTCTTAGACACGGTCCAAATCACCCGATTTCCTGAAACAGAATATTTCTTCAAGGTAAAAGAAGGGCTCCTAGCATCCCCAAAGGGAAGAGTGGACCACCGAGACAGCTGGCATTCTCTGAACGATTGGTCAGCAGATTCTATACCCACTTGTTGATGGGTCACCTGAGAAGAAGAGGACCCAATAGTGCATTCAGTAACACTTCTGATCAGATATTTCTGCAGAGCTTTGTCAGGCACCAAGCTCGCCTGCCAGCCTGAAAATGCAGCTGGTGTCCCCAGAGTCTCCTCTGAACTTTCATCCTTCATTGGAAAACCATTTCAAATGGTAAAGGAGGATTTACTGGACCTCTTAAGCCTCCTGCTGAAGGCGATAATTACAGCTCACATAATTCAGATCATCTCTGTACACCAAGGTAAACACTAAAACCATTGTAGTTTACATCACTCAAACATACACCGATGATGTCTATAAAATGCTCTACATTAATATGAATGATATTAACAGTTTCAACACATCACTGGACATCAAAGAATGTAAACAGAAATAAGACTGCATCAAATACAAACCTGCAATATTTTTGTGTTCAAGTCGGCAGGCTGCTTGCATGCCTTGTGCCTTAAGTTTAACAGATCTTCTGTATTCCCCCCCCCCCCGGCTTCTACCTTCAGTTGCCCGTGACGTCTCAGTATCTGGCGCCAGGCTTGAGGGTCCTAAACCCAACTCTACACCTCCCCCGGGGTTTAAACATGGACCCTGGTTCTTCTTCATGAGTCTAGATTTCTTCACTAAGCCATCTAGATCTAGTTATCAAACGGCCTGATCTAGTAGTCACCCCTGGCGGAGTTGGTTCTTTAGCTGCCAGGACATAAGTCATCTGTTGCTATCTCAGTGTTCATTGTCTTTCCAGGGCGTCTATCATTGTTCTGTGTGAAAGTTGTGTTTTTTTGAAGTGCGTTCTGGATGATGAACTTCCTGGGGCAGGTCGCCATGACCATGCTCCCTTTTTCTGCTGTCATTTGGAGTGGTTTGGTGTCAAAGGGGTTGTACGTTTTTATTCTTTTATTTGTGCTTGACCACTACCCATTCACCGGCTCCAGGGAGAGCTTCCTGCGGTCGATGCTTTGTGTCCGGATGTGCTTTCATGTTCATCTTCCCACAGTCCGGGTTCACCAGGCACTCATCTGACCATTGTGGCATTTTGGTGCTGCTAGATCGACCAAACATGAGCGTGGCACTGCTGTCCCCTGTCATTGAGGGGTGGTTTGATAGGCCCGCAGAACCTCACAGAGCGCTATTCGTTTTTCGTTGGATCTCTGCATGGTTCGTTTGAGGGTACTGTTACTCTGTTGGCTTGGGGCCACAGTGGGGTTATTTAATGATGTTCAGTGCCTAATAGTGAATGGCGGTCCGTTTTCGACTTCAGGAATTTGGGGAATGCCCATATCGTAAATAAGTCATCCAGTGTTACTGGTGCAACTCTGGTTAATGAGACAATCTTGACTAGCGGGAAAAATTAGTATTTGTCTATTACCACCAAAAGATACTTGCTCAGCTTAGGTGGGCTGAAGAAGTCAACTGCTATCCACTCTCACTCACTGTTGAATCTGCATAGATAGTTGTCTCGGGCTAGTGATAAACAGATGCACAGGTGACATTTTCACAGTTCCATCTCCACCATGGTACCTAGGAACCAAAGTCTGTCTCCAAAGGCTCTTTTGTTGGCAGCTGTCCCTCAGTGCCCTTCATGTGCCAGGCCGATGGCTTGTTTGCGGATGCTTTTGGGAATCACAATGTGTGATCCTCTTGGGATGAGTCCCTCTCGTGTGACTGCCAGCTCATCTCTGACATTGTGGAAGGCTTTGATCTCTTCATCGTTAGCCCTCCACTTTTTGCTTTGCTTCCACTTGCTTTACCGGGCGAACACTCATCAATGTGAGGTGGACACTGACAGCCTTCAGTTTACAAAGGAAGCTGAAGAAGGCCGGGAATTTGTGAGTGATGCCTCGGTCTGTCTCGAAGTGGTAGTTGATGGACATGGGACCCATTTCACCTGTTATTGGAAAGCTGAGGAGGCCTTGCCTTTCAGCACAAGCATTGGTGCTGTGATAGTGTTCTTACCATGTTTTAGGGTCGCATTGAATGAGTCGCTGATGCGTAGTGGCTTGTATGCAACCCACATGTAGACCTTGATGGGTGACTCCGGGAGCTTTGGGACTGGATCAAGTTTAGTGAAGCGATTGAAGGGCATCACATTGTTGGATGCACCACTGTCAATAATGGATGGTGTGGATTGTCCATTTAAGTTCAGGTGAACAACTGGACAGTTGCATGTGGTGTTTGGCAGTTACACCTGCTGGATTAGTCTCAGTCTTTGAGTGTACATGCATAAGTTCCAGACTGATGGCCGTGAGCAGACAGAGGAATCTACAGACTGGTGCTCGGCAGTACGGGATGTAAAGTGGTGAGGGCACTTCACACCCTATGGTTGAGTCACTGTGAACTTCTCTACACTGTGTATTGGTTTGTTTTCAGCCCACACTTAGAGTGCCCATTGAGTATCTGACTGCTGCTCCCAATCTTGAAAGGCTGCCAGGTCTTGCCTGCTGAACATATTAACCAAAGCACCACTGTTGATGGTGAAATTCATGTCTTGCCCATTCCACATGAAGTTCACAGTAGGTCGCAGGTTCACTTGTCTGTGTGTGGACATCATCAAGAGGTATCTATCTTCTTCACTATGACTGACTGGGGACATAGCAGACTGTGAGGAAGGCTAGGTAGGCTGTTGACACCTGGGTGCTGTGGCGATAGTGCACTTGTGATGTCTGGGTCTGTCTCCTAACTTGTGGCAGCTCAGATTCTCACCACTTGTCTTGTCTCTATGTCTACTTTGGCCAGGAGGTGCTTGCGTGACCTAGGCACAGCAGAAAGCCGTGAAGTGATTTTCTTTACCACAGCCCTTTCATTCTAGTCCAATGTCTGTGCTCTCCCCATCGTGAGGATATGCCATACTTATAGGACTTTCTTGCAGTTTCTAAAAGCCGTAGCTTGGTCTTGTCCTTGTGTATCTGGTGACTGCTTCCCATAGCCAACACTGTCTCTTTGGTGGTCACGTCCGCTTCCATGGCGGCCGCTTGTTTTTCAGTTCTCTCTTCTGCGGAAGCCTGCATCTTATTTATAGTATGTTTCTCTGAGCATGCTTCTTCTGAAGGCTTCAGATTGACAGTCATTGATGATCCCCAAGAGCATGGCTTCTTCACCAGTAAATTTGTTAAATCGGCAATGCTTGAGGAGGAGGCCTTCCAGACACTACAGAATCATTTATTGACTCCTGGCTGCTGGCGGGCTTTGTCAAACGTGGAATGTTCGTAGTCCATGTTAGTGGCTGGGTTGAACTACTTGGCAAGTTCGTCTTTCACCTTTTGATACGTTTTGGTCTCCTCTTTTTGGATCTTCTGCCTCTTTCAAGCCATCGCCTGCCAGGTTCTTGAGGAGTCTAATTAACTTGGTCTCAATTGGGTCGTCCAGAGCTCAATTAAGTCGTCAAATTTTTCCGTCAGCCCAATGCACACCAATGTTGTTTAACGGGGCGGTGCCTTTAGAAACAGGAAGTGTCATACTTGGACTGTAATGTCGTCGTGCCCAGCGACGCAAACTGGAGCGCAGGCGTTATCACCTGAACCTATCAGGAACGGGAGGTTTCCTCTATTAGCCCCGTGTCCCCCCCCCTCCCCTCCCTCCTTTTTATTACGGGCAGTTGAGTGAGTCCAGTTAGTGACAAATATAGTCAATAAATAGAGATGGGCGAGCAGGTGGGGCAAACAAGAATAGAGTGAACACGCTATGAAAGCCCTGTTCGCAGCCGTCTTCAAACTCAAAGCAGCCTCCGAGTCATTATTGCAGCGCAGCGCAGCACATGCAGCACACATTAGGGTCTAGCAGCGACCCCCACACTTGCGACGAGGGACAGCCCCTGGACCCCGCCTGCAGCTCGAGCACCGCACAGTTTTCCCCTGCACCCTCCCGCGATTGGAGCCGCGCGACTGATCTCCTTCGCTGGAGCGGCATAGGAGGGCGTGACCTGCTCCCTTGATGATCCAGGGGCGCCGCGATGACTGCCTAACCCCACGGTGATCACCGGTAAGTGCGTTGAATCGCATTGTATTGCCCCACTCCATCTTCTGCCTCGAGGAGGCCTACGTGTACTGTCACTGCCTGCCACCTGCTCCCATTCACCTGTATTGCTACTGATTGTGCTTCAAATGAACATAAAGAAAGCCAAAAATAAACAGGTGCCTGATTTCTATAGTCCAGTGAGCCTGCTGCCCCACAGCCTGCCATTCTGCTGAGGAATGCTAAACAAAAAAAAATACTCCTGATTGGGGATGAGCGCCAGCTACCGCATTGTCTGGATCACCCTGGACATCATCGTACATAGACCAGTTTCACGCAACATGGCCGCCAGCAATTGAACGATTCATCATTGAGGGCGCGCCGTCCGCTCAAGCCTCCAGTTGGAAAGACCTGGTGGAAAGGGTCCTCCTTTTCTTTGAGGCAACCAAAGTGGAGAATGCCCAGAAAAGAGCAATGCCCCTCCACCTTGGAGGGAAAGACATTCACCGAATTTTCAAGCCCATTGAGGAAGCCGCCCCAAAGACCCACCCCATGCTAATCGCTGCCCTCAATGCCCACTTCGAGCTGATGACCAACAAGGACTAGGAACGTTTTGTATTTCGTCAAGCACGACAGCTGGCGGAAGAATCTATAGACTCATTCCACATGTGTCCGAAAGAATTTGCCGGCACCTGCCAGTTTGCAAATGAAAGAGAGGAAATCAGAGGACAGATAATACAAGGGTGTTTGTCTACAAAACTACGAGAAAGAATCCTTGAAGAATCACGAAGAACACTAGCTGACATACTCACCCTGGGGAGGACAAAGGAGCTCTCCAAAACTAGAGCGTCACACATGGAAGCAGCGCTACACCGACATGTGAAGGAAAAACCTGCGAATGCAGTCACAGTGATACCCAGCAAACCGAAGCCCAAACAGCGCTACATCCCACCCAGAACATGTGACTATTGTGGGGGATCCTCTTACTGCCCATCAGAATGCCCTGCCAGGGGCAAGGCATATGCAGGGTGTGGAAAAATTAACCATTTCCTGAAGGTGTGCAGGTCAACTAAGGAAAAGAGCCGTGAACCCCGCGGCCAACGCCATTTTCAATCCACAAAGCCAGACCAGTGACATGGACGATGATGATGATGATGATGAAGAACATGCCATTCATTCCATCTTCACGATTGGCTCGGCTTCCAGTACTATACGACAACTACCCTGATGTAGCATACAAGTCGGAGGGCACTCAACCCCAGCGGTTGTAGACACTGGTGCCTCAATTAATATAATGTCATCCGACACATACGAGGAAATGAGACCACCCCCATGTCTGACTCCGACAACCATCAGGGTATTCGCCTATGGCCAGTCTTCCCCACTTGCTATGAGGGGAAAATTAAAAGCGACACTTGTGTATAGGCCCTGCTCAATTGAACGACAGGTATGTGGAAAAGGACGGCCATGAAATGCTGCTGGGATGTGGAGCCGCCGAAGCTCTAGGCATAGTGTCTTTCACATTTGGAGTAAATAAAGAGTCCATTGCAGACATGTTGAAAGATTTCACTGGCATCTTTGAGAGTATCGGCTGCCTGAAGAGTAAAGAAATCAAACTGCATATCAACAAAACCATCCAGCCAGTAGCCCTTTGCCATTGCTGCATCGCATTTTACTTAAGGCCACAGGTCAAAAGAGAACTGGACAACCTCGAAGCAGCAGGCATAATCGAAAGGGTAACTGGTCCCATACCATGGGTATCCCCAATCGTGATCACCAGGAAGCCCAAGCAGCCGGGAGAGGGGCGGATTTGTGTCAACATGAGGCTGCCCAATGCAGCCACCAAAGAGAAAGACACCTCACCCCCACCATAGATGACCTGATCAGCGAAATCAGCGGAGCTTGCTGGTTCTCGAAGCTGGATTTGAGGTCTGGTTAGCACCAGTTGGTTCTCGCCGAGGAGTCCCAGTACATAACAACTTTCTTGACACACGTAGGGCTCCGTCGCTATCGCCGGCTCAATTTTGGAATCGTTAACGCTGCCGAGGTGTTCCAAAATACAATACATGAACTCTTGGCTGACCTCCTTGGCGTCCGAAACGTTAATGACGACATTCTTGTGCACGCTCGCACCCTGTCTGAACACCAGGCTCGCCTAAGGAAAGTTCTCCAGAGGATCCAGGAGTCAGGTTTGACTCTCCATCGCAACAAGTGTGAATTCCTCAAGAGGAAGTTGCACTTCTTCGGCTATGTTATCTCATCAGAAGGTGTTGCTCCTGATCCGGCCAAAGTCCAAGACGCCCCTCCTCCTCCTGGTAACGGAAATGCGCAGCTTCCTAGGAATGGTTAACTATAGTGGCCGTTTCATCAAAGGCCTCACCCTTCTAACACAGCCGATACTAGACCTCACCAAATCATGGGAGTAGGGGACTGCCCAAGACTCCGCATTTCAAACTACCAAAGATGCGCTATCTGCAGGTACCATCCTTAGGTACTTCGACCCTTCAAGGACACCACAATAGCGGTAGATGCAGGCCCAGAAGGAGTAGGAGCTTTTCACTGCAAAGAACACATCATGAAGACTGGTCTCCAGTTGCCTACGCCAGTCGGTCCTTCACCCTGACGGAACAGAGATACTTGCATATAGAAAAAGAAGCTATTGCAATCCATTGGGGCAGAAGGCACTTCCACCTTTATGTGTACGGACATCCATTCATGGTTATGACGGATCACAAGCCCTTGCCCTTGCTCCCCCTTTTCAAAGGGACAGCGTCTAACCCACCTCCTCGAATTGAGAAGTGGATGCTCCAACTCCAGGAGTACAGCTGTCAAATAGAGTATCGGCCCGGCTCCAATAATCTCGCGGATTACCTTTTGCGCCACCCGCGGTCACCTATCGAAGAAGAAGAGCAAGAGGCACAGGAAACAGACGAGTACGTGAGATATGTTGCGGAATGATCTCGCCCTCAACCCATCTCCAGTGAAGAGCTCCGCCAAGCCACCCTACAAGACAAGTTTCTCCAAAAGGCGCTTGCTGACGCCTGGAGCGGCCAGTGGCACGTTCTCAAACGACTGGTCCCAACTCACAATGCTCTCCAGGCACATCATGGAGAGCTTACACCATGTTCGAGAAGACCTCACAGCAGAGCCTGAAGGGTGCCTCCTCCGTGGACATCACCTCATCATCCCCTTCAGTCTAACAGATCAAGCCATTCAGTTAGCCCATGCAGGTCATCAGGGCATTGTGAAGACAAAGAACTGATTTGAGGGCCAAGGTGTGTTTTCCCCTGATGGATGAGAAGGTGGAAACCATGATCCGATCGTGTGAGTGGTGCCAGGCAGCAGGGAGCCCCCGTCCTATGGCCCCCATCCCCACAGAACATAGACCTAACCAGCCGTGGGAAGTAGCTAGTCTTGACTTTGGAAGTCTGCCAGATGGTCAACACAAATTAGTATTAATTGATGATTACTCAAAATATCCAGAGGTAGAGATCCTCCAGTCCTTAGCAGCCACCGAAGTGATCCCTAAAATAGAAAAGATTATAGCTACTCACGGCCTCATAAAGAAGTTGTGAACTGAGAGCAGGCCACCATTTCAAGGGCGAGAGATTGCATCCTACTTGGCGTCTATGGGAATCCTCCACAAGAAGATAGAGCCCTGCTGGCCCCAAGCGAACAGTGAAGTTGAGCAGTTCATGAGGGCAAAGGCGTCAGAATTGCCAGTGCATCTCATCAACCCCCTGAACTGGCCATCCACTCATTCCTACGGAACTATCGCCTGACTCCCCATGCCACGACTAGATGCTTCCCAGCTCAGCTTTGCATGGGGCGATTGGTGCTAGACTCTATTTCCCCCATCACCCAAGTTGGGCAACCGGCTCCATTGATGATGACCAGACCTATGAGAGGCGAAGAGTCACGGATGATCAAGCTAGCCATCACCAAGGTGCCAAGACATCGGCCCTCCAAGTAGGCGGCAAAGTGCTGGTGAGAGACAGAAACCCTTGTAGTAAGTTCAGGCTACTATTTGACCCTCACCACTTGACCATTGTGCAGCGACAGGGCACATTAGTAGCCCGCTGAGGGACCGAAGAACTCACAGGCAACATCTGTTTTCATCCCACAGCCCAGTCATCGGGGCCAACTCCCACAATTACATCACCATTGAGTGAGCCATCCAGCGCCCACACAGTTAGCAACCTCCCTGCCATTCCTGAGGACGTTACGAACCAAGCGCTTGTCCTGCCGTCCAGTCGCCAGATAGCTGAGACAGAACCATCTCCGCCCCAAGCTAACTAGATCCCAGACTGGTCTGCCCGCACAAGGTACAGTCTGAGGCGCAGCCCACTGCCATCTGTCAAGCTCCAAGACTTTGTGGCTTAAACCAGGGGAGGTCCATTCATTTGGTGAGCCCACCTTGTGTGACTCCCTTTAACATGACTGAACTGAGTCCGTCCCAGTTCGTGTTCTGTTACGTTTTTATTTTTTGGGAGGAATGTAATGTCACACCCAGTGACACGAACTGGAGCGTAGGCATTGCCACCTGAACCTGTCCGCAAGGGCGGGTTCCCCCCATTAGCCCTGTTTTACCCCTTTTATTACAGGCAGTAACTATTATAGTCAATAAATAGAGATGGGCAAGCTGGCGGGGCACGGAGAATAGAGTGAACACGCTATGAAAGCCCTGCTCGCAGTCATCTTCAAGCTCAAAGAGCCGTCTGAGTCATTACCGCAGCGTGGCGTGCGCAGCACGCATTGGGGTCTAGCAGCGACTCCACATTGGACCATCTATAAGTGGACATGGTGGATGGAGGAACGTTGTGTGCCTTGCACCCTCATTGTAGATGAAAAGTACCTGGACAGTCACAACGCTTGCCCCTCACTTGAGAAGGCTGCTTCTATTGGGATGCTGGCTCAAGGTAGGAAGCAATTGGCAGGCTTTCCCAACCCAAGATGGCTACCAGCTGGGTGATCGGACCCCAACCCTACCAGGTGCTGCAAAAATGCTGGTAGTACCTCAGATGGCCTCCTGAAGAGACTGCAGAAGCCTGGATGCTGTGGGGATGTGGCGCTGATGAAGAGTGTAGACTGGCAGCATAAAAGATGGGCCAGCATTGGCAGCGTTATCTGCTGCCACATTACAGAGTGGAGGATTTTGGGTTCCACAGGTAGCAATGGGTTTGCCCTTGCGGCTGTCAGGTGAGCGCGCTCTGCAACTAGAGAGAAGGGTTGCGGTGTCGCAGGAACAACAGCAACACAGGGCCATCTCGACTGGAAAACTGGTCTGCAGGCGGGTCCTCCACTCCTCGCCAGCTGTCGTGTTGAGCACATGGAAGGAAGACACAACACAGCATGAGTTGCTGTATAACTTTTATTATATTCCAGGTCTGCATGCTGCTTGCACGCCTGCTGCCTTCCACATAAGGATGTGCAGAAAGTAAACACTGTCTCTAAAATATGAAACTGTCCCTAATGTCACAAGATGTAGATGGGAGTGTCATGGAGCACCAATACATTAAATGCATATTATAAATTAACACTGCCATAGCCTTATAAATCCTCTGCTTCCGGTGAAACTCCCCCCATTGCGAACTTTTTCTTTATGTAACATTTTCCCACCACAAGTTTCTAACTAGCATTTCCTTAGTTATACTGGAAAACTAACTATGCCTTCTGATTCAGTAGTTTGTTTTGATCTGCAGTGTGTTTTTGCAAACCGTCATCTTTCTCCAGAGATGCTACCTGACAACTACTCTTATTTGTCTAAGAATTAACGGGAGACTCTAATTCAGTTTGTAGATCTAGTGTGTGGAGCTCTCCTTGCACAGTTCCCAGTTTAGAGTGCCTGATATTTTTTTCAGTTAAACAAAAAGAGCTAGAGTTCAGTTGGTTATAATCAGGAACATATGGCCAAGATCAAACACAGGTGCCATAAACATAGGCATCTGTCCAGTTTTACATTTATTTTGGTATCCTTAAACAGGATGAGGCATGCACATTGAACTGCATAGGAATCTGGGCTCTTTAGATTCCTATTGTGCTGTATGCATCGTTTCTTCAACAGAGCGCTACCTGCAGCCATCATTAAAAATAATCACAGCTCTTGCCTCTCATACCGTACCATGTAAGCTTCTGGACACAGTGAAGAAAACTCCTCGGGTTCAATGTCTCTGTGAAATGCTCTTGCGTGAGTATGAATGGCTATCAAAGCCGATAATGCCCTTCTTTGCTCTCAACCATATGTTGATTGCTCATACCTGAGTATGGAAAATGGATTAAATATCCCTTCTGGATACCAGAACTCCTCAATCTGGCATTGTTTTTCTCCATTCCCAGTCCACTTCCACAGTGCTGGTAATCCAGCGTGTGTCTGATTGATGTATTTATTTTTATGCAAACTTCATTTTGCTTGTCACAGCCCATTTAAAGTTCCTTACGTTCCTACAGGACTACTTAATTCTTCGTCTGTCTGCACACCAGGCTCTGGATCAAAGCCGCTCCGGGCTTTAAACAGCTCAACTTATTTAAACAGGTTCTCTGTAGCTTTTATTGGGATTAGCTGGTATGGACTGTTTCACATCACTATACCCAACATCTCCATCCTCCTTGACAGGACACCTTCTCTATTCAACTCTTCTATGCAGATGGTGAAGTGAGGTGGGTAGGTGTAAGTAGAGTTTAGGTCCAGGAAAGGCTGAGACTTAACAGTAGTGTGCAACAACAGGAAATTATGTTGGGGAATATCCGGGGCAATGGGCAGGATAGGCAGTGAGAGATTAAGGGGGTCATTCTGACCTTGGCGGTCTTTTTGCAAGACCGCCGAGTTACCGCCGCGGTGAAGACCGCCGACCGCGGCGGTATGCCGCTGTGCGCATTCCGACCGCTGGGAGCGTTCCGCCGGAAAACCGCCAGCAGCCACACTGGCGGTCGGCGGGAAAGTGGAGACTGGTCAACCTCCACCGCCACGCCAGCAGAACACTCCCCACAGAATTACGACCCACATTTCTGTGTGGCGGTCTTCTGTTGGCGGTCACCTCCCCATGGCTCCTGTCGCCTCCCGGAGGACCAACGCACATAGTAAGTTGATCGTCCATGAGGGGAGGGGGTGGGGGGGTGTTGTGTGATGTGTGCGTGCATGGGGGGGTGCGTGTGAGTGTGTAGAGGGGGTGTGTGAGTGCGTGCATGCGGGCGGGGAGTGCTGCTGTGTCTATGGGCAATGTGTGTAGTTCGGCGGGTGCGCATGTCGGCATGTATGTGTGCGGGTATGTGTCCCCGTTGTGTATGTGTGTGTGTAGGGGGTGTGTATATGTGCATGTCGGGGGTGTGTGCATGTCGGGGTGCGTGTATGTGCATGTCGGGGTGGGGGTGGGGAGGGGGTTCGTACCACCTCTGGTGGGTGGCAGGGGGGTGGAGGGTGTGGGGGGAGGACTCGGGGGGCAGTGGGGGGTGGGGGAGACCCCTATCAGTGCCAGGGAAGGAATTCCCTGGCCCCGATAGTGCCTACCGCCATGGTTCGCATGGCGGTTCCCGACCGCCAGAAACCGCGGCGGTAAGCAGGGTCATGATACCGTTGGCGGTCTTGGGTCGACCGCCGGACCGGAGTGCGCAGACTCCAGCCCGTCGGTCATGACCGCCGTGGCTGTCTGAGTGGGGAAGTGGCGGTCGATCGCGGCGGTGACCGCCGCGGTCAGAATGCCATTTTTTTGACCGCCGGTCTGTTCGCGATCCGACCGCCGCCTCTCCGCCGACCGCCAAGGTCAGAATGAGGGCCTAAGTGTGTTGGACATATGCCACGAGATTGGGAGAAGGAACAAACTATCTTAACTGTGCAACATTCTCCATTTGTGATGTTGTAGTCATTCTTCATCACTTTCAGCCATAACAACACTCCACATTTTCTATAGTCAGTACTGGCTCAGCACCACTGCAGCCTCAAAATCAATTTCCATAAAGCCTGTCATTGGAGGGACAGGATGCTTTACCATCAAGACATTGTAATGAAATCACTTTTAGTTACTAAAGGGGAGATATGCTGTGGACTGTAAAGAATTAGTGTGAAGATTGCATCAGTTACTCCTGCCACATATTGAAAAAATAAACACCACTTAAAGGTGTACTTGGCCTTCAACCTCGATATTTTGTAATTTCTAAAATTAACAAATATGCTCTGGATAGAAAATAACAAGTAACAGTTTTCTCTCCAGTTCCTCGAGTAGTCTGGTCACTGGGCTGTTCCCAAGTTAGTAAGGGGAGCAGGATTTGTAACAGTTGTACCACTCAGAAGATTCAAAGGTTCCTACTTGGGTCTTAACTCTTTTGTGAGATATATGCAAACATTATTTAAAGAGGGTGGCTGTAGATTAGTAATTGAGATACAGTATGGCACAATAAAATAATGCTCAATGACATAGAGCTATAATTTAGGGCGCTATTAGGCTGTCATAGGTTGACTCTTGCTCTAGGCAAGACTGCTGGTTTAAGGATGACAGTACTTATGTTTGTAGGGGACTATGTCTGTCCTAAAACAGCTCGAACAACCTACAGCCTAATTAGGTGGCTCCTGTTCAGCTGAGGAGGATCTTCCCCAAGACCATGGACGTCTATGTATAATGGTACTTAGGGTACCTGTAGTATTTGTGATAGTGATAGTCAGGGTATCTGTAAATCAGTGCCCAACACCATTGTTGGTGGCGCCATGTTGTAGTTTGACTCTTGCTCTAGGCAAGACTGCTGGTTTAAGAATGACAGAACTTATGTTTGTAGGGGACTATGCCAGTCCTACAAGTCACAACTGTCGTCCCAACCCTCCTGGCTCAAAAGCAGCATCTCACTAAAAACCCAAACAGTAAAAGGTGATTTGTGGCAGCCTTTATGCATGGACTCAAAAGTATGACATCTCAGGAAGTGTTGTGGTTAAACGGAGAGTGCCCCTTTCTCACATGAACAACATGTCTCAGTCACACACAGGCAATAAGGAGATGCAGTAAAGTTTTCAATAGGTTTTAGTAATAATACTGCAATCTACGATACGTTGCATGGGCTGCAATGATCAGGATAATGGACAGTGCAAGAAACAGAATTGTGAACACGAGAGTCATTAGCACAAAGACCGCCTCCATCTTGCAATAATATTGTAGGAAGTTGGCTCTGTATATACTATCTCAAAGTAAGAGATAGTGTGCACAGAGTCCAAGGGTTCCCCTTACAGGTAAGATAGTGGCAAAATTAGATCATTTTAATGCTCTATTTTGTGGTAGTGTAGTCGGGCAGTAGGCTTGTCAGAGAGTAGTGTTAAGCATTTGTTGTACACACACAGGCAATAAATGAGGAACACACACTCAAAGACTTACTCCAGGCCAATAGTTTTTATATAGAAAAAATTTGTTCTTAATTTATTTTAGAACCACGAGGTTCAAGATTTGAAGTAAATACATAAAATGCAAGGTACTCCACACAGGTAAGTTAGGAACTTTGAATTAGAGCAGTAACACACACAGTTTTAGTTAACATGGCAATAAGCTATTTTAAAATTGGACACTGCAAAAATCAACAGTTCCTGGGGGAGGGTGGGGGGGGGGGGGTAAGTAATGGTTAGTTTGTCAGGTAAGTAAGGCACTTACAAGTTCAAGTTCCTGGGCATAGGCAGCCCACCGTTGGGGGTTCAAGGCAACCCCAGAGTTACCGCACCAGCAACACAGTGCCGGTCAGGTGCAGAGGTCAAAGGAGGGCCCAAAACACTTAGCTGCCTATGAAGAACAGGAGTGCTCTGGTTCCAGTCTGCCTACAGGTAAGTACCTGCGTCTTCAGAGGGCAGACCAGGGGGTTTTTGTAGAGCACTGGGGGGGACACAAGTAGGCACACAAAACACACCATCCGTGGCACAGGGGAGGCCGGGTGCAGTGTGCAAAGCAGGCGTCGGGTTTGTGATAGAAATCAATGGAGGGACCCGGGAGTCACTCTAGCGGTGCAGGCAGGGTACAGGGGGGCTTCTCAGGCCAGCCACCGACTGAGCTAGGCAGGGCGTCGCTTGATGGTCACTCCTACACTGAAGTTCGGTTCCTTCTGGTCCTGGGGGGTGCAGTGCTTGGTCCAGGCTTCGGATTCCTTGTTACAGGCAGTCGTGGTCAGTGGGAGCCTCTGGATTCTCTCTGCATGCGTCACTGTGGGGGTTGCAGTCGCCTGGGAGTCCTCCCTGTAGTGTTGGTTCTCTGGAGCTCAAGCCGGGGGCGTCGGGTGCAGAGGGTTAAGTCTCACGCTTCCTGCGGGAAGAGAGAGTTCTTTAAAAGTTGCTTCTTTGTTGCAAGGAAGTTGCTGTGGGTTAACAGTGCCGCTGTTCTCAGGAGTTTCTTGGTCCTTCAGGTTTCAGGGCAGTCCTCTGAGACTTCAGAGGTTGCTGGTCCCTGTCGGATGCGTCGCTGTGCAGTTTTCTTTTAGTCAGGAGACAGGCCGCTAGGGCTGGGGCCAAAGCAGTTGTTGTCTCCGTCGTCTCTGCAGGGCTTCCAGGTCAGCAGTCCTTCTTCTTGTAGGTTGCAGGAATCTGATTTCCTGGGTTCTGGGGTACCCCTAAATACTGAATTTAGGGGTGTGTTTAGGTCAGGAGGGCAGTAGCCAATGGCTACTGTACTGGAGGGTAGCTACACCCTCTTTGTGCCTCCTCCCTTAGGGGAGGGGGGCACATCCCTAATCCTATTGGGGGAATCCTCCAATCTCAAGATGGAGGATTTCTAAAGGCAGGGGTCACCTCAGCTCAGGACACCTTAGGAGCTGTCCTGACTGGTGGGTAACTCCGCCTTGTTTTTCTGATTATCTCCTCCAGCCTTGCCGCCAAAAGTGGGGGCAGTGGCCGGAGGGGCGGGCATCCCCACTAGCTGGGATGCCCTGGGGTACTGTAACAAAAGGCATGAGCCTTTGAGGCTCACCGCCAGGTGTTACAGTTCCTGCAGGGGGAGGTGAGAAGCACCACCACCCAGTACAGGCTTTGTTCCTGGCCACAGAGTGACAAAGGCACTTTCCCCATGTAGCCAGCAACTCGTCCGGTGTGTGGCAGGCTGGCAGAAACTGGTCAGCCTAGCACTAGGAGTCGGACTGGTATTAAGGGGGCATCTCTAATATGCCCTCTGGGTGCATTTTACAGTAAATTCCCCACTGGCATCAGTGTGCATTTGTTGTGCTGAGAAGTTTGATATCAAACTTCCTAGATTTCAGTGTAGCCATTGTGGAACTGTGGAGTTCGTATTTGACAAACTCCCAGACCATATACTCTTTATGGCTACCCTGCACTTACAATGTCTAAGGTTTTGCTCAGACACTGTAGGGGCATAGTGCTCAGGCACATATCCCCTCACCTGTGGTATAGTGCACCCTGCCTTAGGGCTCTAAGGCCTTCTACAGGGTTGACTTACCTATGCCACAGGCAGTGTGTGGTTGGCATGGGACTCTGAGCGGAGTGCCATGTCGACTTAGTCATTTTCTCCCCACCAGCACACACAAGCTGTGAGGCAGTGTGCATGTGCTGAGTGAGGGGTCCTCAGGGTGGCATAAGACATGCTGCAGCCCTTAGAGACCTTCCCTGGCATCAGGACCCTTGGTACCAGGGGTACGATTTACAAGGGACTTATCTGTGTGGTAGGGCTGTGCCAATTGTGGAGACAAAGGTACAGTTTTGGGAAAGAACACTGGTGCTGGGGCCTGGTTAGCAGGGTCCCAGCACACTTTCAATCATAACTAGCATCAACAAAAGGCAAAAAGTTAGGGGATAACCATGCCAAGGAGGCATTTCCTTACAAACATGAAGTGACCCAAGATGTAAAATATGTCCTAATACCCTAGCATGATAAACCTAACCCCTAACCTAAAAGATAGCTAGGTGTGATAAATCCTAATCTGCCAATGCCATGTCCATGAGAAGAGCCACAACCCTCGTTAACTTGGAATGAGGTCTCTAGCTCAGACTCCATAGGGACACGAAGACTGGGTCAGCGTAAAGGCGACGTGCCGCATCAATAGCAGCAATGGCTTCTGGTCAGAATCTATCTGACTATCTGTCTAAGTGAGGTGCATTTATACAGATCTGCTCGGACCCCTGACGTAGGTATGTTCCTACACAATAGATAACAAGACATGCTTGGGGCGGCAATTTATGTAAACAGTTCCCTCGAAGGTGTGAAAGAGGGAAAGTACCTAATGTGAACACCTACAGTTTGTTTATCTTTGTCACTTGATATTGTCCCTTAGCGCGGTGGCACTGATAACGTGAAACTAAAACATTGGTCTAACTAGAAATAAGGCAGCCACCCTAAAAGATACAATTAAATAAATGTGCTAAAACAGAGCAAGCTAAGTAGGGTAAAAGTCACGAGGTGACCGGGGCACGAGTCTGCAAGGCTAAGCTAACACCTGTTTCCCATTAAAACAAACTAAGATTCACTATAAGGCCTCACTTAACATGTACCCTAATAGAACATTTATACTGAAGCCTAACAAAGCACAGTGCAAGCACCAAGTTGATTCTGGGTCTTAAATCATTGCACCAAAATATGCCATAGTACCTGGGGGTGCCTCTTGCAATGTAACACCTCAAATTGAATGTAGTGGAATTCTGGTGACAAGCAACATACTATTCCCATTGGTAATAGAATAGCACTCCTGTTTACTAAAGTCAGATCAATATTGCAGCAGTTTACTCGCAGGCAACTGGACGTTTTGTCAAGCCAATGACATCACTTTATTGTCACTACAAAAGCGAGTTCGTACGACAGTTTCTTGGCAAGTTTCCTGCCTAATCATAACTTGGAAGGTGAGAAACCAGGTCAAGTTGCAGTGCTTGATGTTTGCAAGCATCCAAATGACACCAGAAACCTAGCACTCAAAATGACTACTGAATTCCCTTCTATTATGATGGCTTAGCAAACTACTGATGTCTCAAGTCAAAGGATAGGACTAAAAAACATATTTTATGTTTGGCTTGCCTGGTTGTTGTATGGCTGATGTGGTGGGGCAGCGCATCTGCCACCCTTATTGTGGCTGTGTCGCCTAGCCCAAATATGTCCATCTTTTATTGGAGGGTTTGTCATAGAAAAATGTGCTATGATAAACTCTATATACTCCCTTCAATCTTTCTGTGCTCATCCTAAAAAAATAGCTTCCTTTAACTCAATTCTGTACTTGTCTTAGTTTAGTATGACTGTTTTTGTTGGTAATTATAGACTGCAAACTTAGAAGTGGAGCACTGAACAGAGGGTGACCCAAGGGAAGATTTAATACTTTGAGAAAAGTAAAGGGTTGAGTCAGGGTTTGTGCTCTTTGAAGAGACGTGTCTTCTGCTTTTTTTCTGAATATAAAAGAGCAAGTACTGATCTGGTGTTGAAAGGAATGCTGTTCCAGATCCTTGGACCATAACAGAGAAGGCTCGCCTTCTGTTTTTTTGTTCCTTTATGTAGTGTATTGTCTCCAGTTTCGTGATACCAAGGCTTCTGGTCTAGCTGCATCCCCAAGACATGAATAGTTTGTTGCCTTTTAAGCTGAGGTATTGTATTGAGGGCTTTTGAAGGACTGGATGAAGGGACAGACATTGTAGGTCTGTTAACATGGAGATTTTATGTTTGAATTTCGTCAAGCCTTTGCTTGAATGATACCTGTTAGCGGTGCTAGGGTGTCGTAGGGGACACTACTGAGTAGGGCGTTGCCTCAAACCAAATGAGAATGGACTGGGGCTTGTATAGTTCTGAAGTGACCTTCTAGGAGAAACTACTTCACGTTCTTCAAAAGAGAGAGTTGGAACTTAGCTGTACTGGTCTATCTGGCAGTGTGTTGCTCGAAAGGTTTGTGTCAATGGTGGATCCCAGTGATTTTGCATTGTCTGCAACTGCTGGCCAGCTAGGTTTGAGTTGGAGAGCCAAGCTTGAATCAGGGGTTGTTTAGTGCTGTTGCCAAAATGAGAAATTAGTTTTTTCTAGTGTTAGCTTCAGGAATTTAGATGGCTTCTCAATTGGATGTGTTTGAATTACAGATTGAACCTCTAAATGTCATTAATCAAGGTTTTTATTAGGTAGAGTTGGGAACCATCTGAATTTGCTTGATCGTGATGCTGCAGTCTGCTAGAATCTGAGATGGGTCACATGTAGAAGTTGAAGGTGATGGGAGAGTAAATGAAGCTCTGGGGTACTCCACAGGATACCGGGGTGTCTGTGATCACGTGCAACATATTTGTATGTGCTGACACTGTTTGATGAGGTAGGAGGTGAACCATTTTATGACAATACCCCAAAATACCATGCATGTTTTCATTGTGTTGATCAGAGGTGGCTGGTCAGATAATGTTGAAGGCTTCAGAGAGGTCAGTCAAGTCCTGGCATTTTTGGATGTGGTCAAACAATTATAATCAAAGATTACCACCAACACCAAAATAGGTTTGATCATTACATTTAACTTACAAGTAACACTGAACATTTATGAGCAGGCATATCTGGCATAGAAAATGTTAAATATGGATCACATAGTAAAGCACAACTAGCAATTTCACCCTCTCGAATCGTGTCTCAATTATATTAAATGTATGGTTAACAAGGGAAATTATTTTATTATAATTGTTTCTGAGTTCCTCCCTCGCCAGCCTTAACAGGAACCCCTAAACCTCTGTGTCTGACGTCAAGCTCAAGAGTAGAACATCGTCGATCACTTGGAGGTGGCTGTCTCAGTGCTGTTCACTGTTCTGACGCCTGAGTGGTAGTCCTGTAGAAGATTCTTTTTTATTATTTGCTCCTGTAGCTGGGTGGGGACTGCTTTCTTAATGATTTTTCTTATAAACTGAAGGTGGGTAGTAGTGTGGAAGCTGTTGAGGTTAAAACTGTGTTCATGGATGGTTTCTTTAGGAAAGGGGAGAATCTAACGTGCCGTAAGGGCTTCGGGGGAAGGTTCCATGGCTTTTCTTACGTCTTTAATCTTAAAGTGGGAAGTGTTTGGGCATTCAAAGGGTTTTAGTACAAATGCAATATAAAAGTACTACACACTGCGCTGTTCGCAGTGTACACTGTGTTGAGATAAAGGCAGTCATCTGCAAGACCGTCTATTAAGCACCTTTCAGCACAACTGCCTTCCCTGTTTAATGTATGGCATAATATCTGTCAACTGCAGAATCAGAGAAAAAGCTTTTGTGTCGGTCTAACCATATTTTTTGAACTGATAGAGTATCAGTAGAAGGCCTTTTTTCATGCAATACCACATCTGTTTACGAAGTGTTCACTGCCACATTCGCCCCTGCCTCTTGTCCCTCTTTGTTTCTATTCATTCTGTATTACAGAAGGGCCCTCTCTAATTCTGTCTTTGTGGTTCACACAAGGGACTTATTTGAAAAGAAAAAGCAGATGCTTTGTGGTCACTGAAACAGCTAGATTTGTACTTTAATATTCTATGCAGTTGGTTGACTGTAAGACCCTGCCCGTTCCCAAAGAACCATTATTAGTGAAGGACTGCATGGCCGCTACCTGTGCATGTGTGAATGCTTCCTTTGTATGGTGAATCTGCACAGATCCTCCCCTTCATAATCCCACTATCGCAATAGATGTTATGGGAAACGCCTCTCGATCTTATTACTGAACTTTTTTAAGGATGTGGGTGCCTGCTAAAGGCTTCATTAAGGCACTCTTTGGTGATCCGTAATCCCCATGCAGTAATCCTGCACCTTTGTAGGTTTTAGCCTGTGGAATGGGGAATTAGAGAGGAAATACAGATTCTTCCCTTATTTTGCAGTGTTTTTCTTTATTCCTGGAAGTTTACCACAGACTTAATGTGCCGAGATTTCGCTGGTGAAATGTGTTTGTGGAAAACCCACAGAATGTCTGCTTATAGCATTCTTCCTAAAATTAGTCAGGCATAAACTTCTGTTTCTGCCCAAATTGACAGTACTTGGGCAGAAACCTTGTAATGAGTATCTCAGTTTCGTGTTTCTAGGCACCTTCTTACAAATATTGAAATTGTCAAGAAAGTATTTGCCTCCAAATATTAGGCAGTCATTGGAAGCAGTTGACTACTACTATCAAATCAGTGCTGAAAGCATAAAAACAAAATTAACAATGGGATTTATGCTTGGATGCAGCATAAAGGGATGATCCATTATGTTGGTAGCAGTGAGGAGGACAAGGAGGCTATTCTAGTCTAAAGAAGGTTGAAAAATGTGATGGGTCGCGTGGATCTGAGTATGTTCTATGTTTGATT
The DNA here is from genome assembly GCF_031143425.1 of Pleurodeles waltl. Lineage (NCBI taxonomy): Eukaryota > Metazoa > Chordata > Amphibia > Caudata > Salamandridae > Pleurodeles > Pleurodeles waltl. The sequence continues at coordinate 669,952,088 of NC_090451.1, read as the reverse complement.
TTGGTGGTTGAGATGGCACCCAGTTCTCTGCATTAGTCCCTTTATTTTTCTCCTTATTTTATATATATATTAGGTTGTATGCACTGGGATGCCACCATGAGTGAAATGGAAGATCGAAATATAATTATGCAAATCTCATCTGGTACAGTTGGTGCAGCTCTGTGACCACCTTTGCTTATCATGAAAAGGTAAGAGGCCGCACATTTCAAGTATTTCCACTGCAGATATACGTTTTTTTTCTACATTCTTTGAAATAGCCAGGTCAGCATTAAGGAATATACACTGTTAAATATCTAATTTGGCAGAGAAATGAATAATAGATTCAGGGGCCATCACCTCATTTAAAAAACCTATCTTCTGATGGATGCAACTACCTGTGGATTCCTCACCTTATGAATTCGATCCTTGCGCCAGCATCCGACGGAAAGTCTTCTTCCTAGCTGTCTACATCGACGAGGACGTCATAATGGCACGGCTCCGCGTGACTCCGTCTGACGTCAACGTGCCAATAAGAGGTCCTCGTCGGCGTACTAACGTCAGTTTTTCCTTTTTCCGTGCTTCGACACCAACGTTTTTTTCTTCCTGGCCCGTTTGCAACTGTAGCGATCTCTTGAAGTTACAATGTCACCTCCGCAGAAGTCCGGGTTTAAGCCGTGTAGGGAATGCGGGGGGTCGGATGTCAGTGACCGACCCCCATCCGGACTGTATTTGGTGTTTAAGCTCCGAACATGATGTGGAAGGTTGTTCTTCGTGCCAGAGCATGAATCCGAAAGCTCTGAAGGAACACGAAGCGAAGCTCTTCTTGGCCAAGGCAAAGAAGAAGGAACACAAGAAGATTTCTTCCCATGCTTCTCCCAAAAAACATAAGAAGCGGCGTCATCATGACTCTCGGCACCGTCATGACTCTCGGCGCCGTTCGGAGCGGAGCCGATCGAGGAGTCGTTCGAGGTCAAGATCTCGTTCGTTACGGCACCAGAAGACGTGGGAGATGAGTCCTACGGTCACGCCTAAGCCGGAGAGTCCGTGGTTGTCACCGGCGCCTTCAGTCTATGAGGTCACTCAAGGTAGTCCTCGCTTTTTGCCGGCGCTGAGGGATCCTGATGTTCCCCAGACATCTACACAGCAGTACCCGGCTTTCCCGACTCCAGGGACGGATCCGGCCGCATTTTTGAATGCGATGTATGCTGTTTTTCAATCCATGGCCCCTGCTGGTGCACCGGCGGGTCCCACGGGCCATTGGCTTTCAATTTGGGCTCGCCGGCATCATACAGGGCTGCTCCATTCATGCCCTTCTGCCCTACAGAGCCTGGTGGTCCGGCGCCGGGGATTTCCCCTGGCAGGAGTCCTTCGCCTGGGACCGTGGATCCGTCGGCTTCTCATCCGACTCCTTCTCCGCGCCATCCGGCGTCATTGATGGCCTCATCCAGACCGGCTCCATCTCCTTCTGTTCATTCGGCTTCGAGGAGGTCATCTGCCGACTTCGGGCCGGCGCCGGTTGAATCTGGGAGCTTTCCTGAACCGGTTCGGTGTCTGAGATCATCGGCGTCGATGGAGTCCTTGTCAACGCCGGCTCTGGAGACGCATTTAAGATCTCAAAGGAAGGTGTTGAGGCTTCTGGAGGAAGAGGAATACAGAAGGCTTGAGGAAGGTGAGATAGAGCCTTCTGATGATTTCCAGGGACTTGCCACTGCAAATGGTTTGGATACTTCCCCGAAGTGGGACATTGCTTCTCCGGGGGAGTTTACTGAGGAGGCCGCCTCCTTCCATGCTGTGGTGAAAAAAGGCAGCTGATTACCTGGATTTGCCTTTGTCCACGGCAGAAGTTAAGACTAACCTGCTCACAGAGGTTCTTCATCCATCTTCCTCCAGTGCTGACCCTTTGTTGCCTTTTAATGAGGCTTTGACTGAGCCTATTATAGACCTATGGCAAAAAGCCGGTGACAACTCCTGCTGTGAACAGGGCAGTGGCGAGAAGGCATAGAAGTGCCCCAGGAGATCCAGTTTTTCTATCTCGTCACCCGACTCCGGAGAGTTTGGTGGTTCAGGCATCCTGTTCTACAAAGTCTGCCCCCGGTACATTCCCTGGTGTTTCGATAGACAGAGAATCCAAGAGGATGGAGCAATCCTCGAAGAACATTTTCTCCTCTTGCAGCATGGCCCTAAAAGCTACCAATTCCACCTGTGTGCTAGCCAGATACATCCATGCCCTAATGGACTCTGCTAAGGAGATGGCAAAAGATCTGCCACAGGAAGTGCAAATATCTTTTGGGTCCCTTTTCTTGGATGCGCAAGCTGCTGCACAGCAGATTATTCAATCTGGCTTGGATACCACGGATTCTATTGCCAGGGCCATGGGAACATCGGTGGCTACGAGAAGGCATGCCTGGCTAAGATCTTCGGGATTCTCGTCAGATGTACAATCCACTTTAATGGACCTTCCATTTGATGGGGAAAAGCTGTTTGGGGACAAGGCAGACTCTGCCCTTGAACGGTTTAAGGACTGTCGGGCTACAGCTAAGTCCCTGGGTTTGAAGACCCCTTCTGCTACATTGTACAGACCTTTTCGTAGGTTTCGAGGGTTTGCTAGAGGTTCTGCCTTTCGTAGGTCTCAATCTTATGCCCAACAGCCTGCCACCCCGCCCTATCGTGCCTTCAGAGGGCGAGGTAGGGCTAGAGGTCCAGCCCAGCAGCTCTCTTCTTCTTCATCCTCCTGGTGGACAACAGCAGAAGCAGCCCTAGTTTTCCCCACTTTATCAGTCATACTTCTCCTGCAGGGGGAAGATTGAGCCTTTTTCTACAGCAATGGAGGTCAATTACAACAGACTCGTGGGTGCTAGGAATTGTGAAAAAAGGCTATGCTCTCCCCTTTCAGGAGTTTCCTCCTCCCTTCCCTCCCTGTCCCTCCTTTTGTTCAGAAGACCATCTTCTGTTGTTGCAACAGGAGGTTGTAGCCATGTTGGCAAAGGGCGCTATAGAGTTGGTACCATTGCAGGAAAGGGGTCAGGGGTGTTATTCAAGATATTTCCTGATTCCCAAAGGGGACGGTCGTCTAAGGCCGATCCTAGACTTGAGGATTTTGAATTTGTTCCTCAAGCAGGAAAAATTCAAAATGCTGACCCTAGCGCAGGTGCTATTGGCGTTGAACGAAGGAGACTGGATGGTGTATGTCGACTTACAGGACGCGTACTTTCATGTTCCCATAATCAAGTCGCACAGGAAGTATCTCCGTTTTGTGGTCGGATTGCAACATTACCAGTTTGCGGTCCTTCCGTTTGGTCTTACTTCAGCACCCCGGGTCTTCACAAAGGTGATGGCAGTTGTTGCAGCACATCTCAGAAAGAGGGAGGTAGTGGTTTTTCCCTACCTGGACGATTGGTTGATCAAAGCCAAGTCTCCAGAGATTGTGTTGTCTCATCTGCGAATGACAACGCAGTTGTTGTTCGATCTGGGCTTTTCGGTGAACATACCCAAATCTCACCTGGAGCCCTCTCAACGCCTCCTGTTCATAGGGGCAGTATTGGACACAACAAGGTTTCGGGCCTACCCCCCGCCTCAGCGGGTACGGGACATTCAGGCGCTGATTCCTTTGTTTCAAAGTGGAGCGGCAGTTCCAGTCCTCAAAGTCTTGCGCCTGCTAGGTCTGTTTGCTTCTTGCATTCTGTTGGTCACTCATGCTCGCTGGCATATGAGGGCTCTTCAGTGGTGCCTCCGCAGACAGTGGTTCCAGCACAAGGGGGATCTCAGGGATTCAATAAAGATCTCCAGGGACGCTGTAGCGGATCTCCTGTGGTGGACAGAGGACGGCAACCTTTCCCAAGGAAAACCGTTTTCACTGCCCCCTCCAGTGGCCACAGTGATATCGGATGCTTCCACTCTAGGGTGGGGAGCTCATCTGGGGGACCTGGAGGTCAAGGGTCGTTGGTCTCCAGCGGAGCAGATGTTGCATATCCATCTGTTGGAATTGCGGGCTGTACGTTTGGCGCTCAAGGCCTTCCTCCCTTCCCTTCGCGGTCAGTCAGTTCAGATCCTGACGGACAACACTACCGCGATGTGGTATATAAACAAGCAGGGAGGAGTGGGGTCGTATCTGCTTTGCCGAGAAGCCCTACGACTCTGGTCCTGGGGTCAGGACCATCAGATTTGCTTGATGGCGAATCATTTGGCCAGAGTGTTGAATGTACGTGCGGATGTTCTCAGCCGTCACTTCTCATTAGATCACGAGTGGCGTCTCCATCCGGATCTAGTCCTCCACATCTTCGAGATGTGGGGTACTCCTCAGGTGGATTTATTTGCCACTCTGGAGAACGCGCATTGCCCGTTATTCGGCAGCCTCCAGTTTCTGATGCAAGGGGCGTTGGGGGACGCGTTTCAGATGTCCTGGAGCGTCCAGTTGCTTTACGCGTTTCCCCCCCATACCCTTGATTCCTCGGGTTTTGAGAAAGGTTCGTCAGGACCGGGCCCAAATCATATTGGTGGCACCGGACTGGCCGAGAAGGGTATGGTATACAGACCTACTTCAACTCTCTCAGTGCCCTCCGCTCCGTCTCCCGCTCAGGGCAGATCTCCTCTCTCAATCGCAGGGGCAGGTTTTACACCCTCACCTCCAGATCCTGCAACTTCATGCCTGGAGATTGAAAGGGGCAACCTGAGTTCATTTTCTCTCCCACCGGATGTAGTGGATGTTATACTATCGTCCAGGCGACACTCCACTAAATCTATTTATGCCGGAAGGTGGGCAAAATTTGTGCTGTGGCGTGGAGAGAACCAAAAAGATCCTTTAAAGGCCCATCTTTCAGATGTACTTTTGTTTGTTCTCAGTTTGGCGAAGAAAGGCTGTGCTATAGCTACAGTTAAGGGTTATTTGGCAGCTCTGTCGGCGTTTCTTTGCCTTCCGGATCAGCCGTCTTTATTCAAGTCTCCCATTGTACATAGGTTCCTTAAGGGTTTGGTGAATAGCTTTCCTCCTACTCCTTTTCACATGCCTCAGTGGGACTTAAATCTTGTTTTAACATTCTTAATGGGTTCGCCTTTCGAACCCATGCATTCATGTCCATTGAGATATTTAGCCTTCAAGACTGTTTTCTTGATCGCAATTACTTCTGCCAGGAGGATTGGAGAGCTTCAGGCACTTTCGGTTAAGCCCCCTTTCACAATGTTCTTCCCTGATAAAGTGGTTCTAAAAACCAGGGCTGCTTTTCTACCGAAAGTTGTCACCCCTTTTCATATAGGGCAGAATATCACTCTTCCTGCTTTTTACCCTCCTCCCCACCTGTCTAAAGAAGAAGAGAGACTCCATAGGTTGGACCCTAAGAGGGCCCTGAGTTTTTATCTCGAAAGAACTAAAGACTTTCGTTTGGATGAGCAACTGTTTGTTGGATATGCTGGTCAGCAAAAGGGCAGAGCTGTACAGAAAAGGACACTCTCCAGGTGGGTCATCTTGTGTATCAAGATCTGTTACTCTTTGGCAAAAAAGGTCCCTCCTGAAGGTATCAGGGCCCACTCTACTAGGGCTAAATCTGCATCCTCGGCTTTGGCGAGGGGAGTTCCATTGAAAGATATATGTAAAGCGGCAACTTGGGCGTCCCTCCATACTTTAGTAAAACATTACTGTTTAGACTCTGAGATGAGGAGGGACGGTCACTTTGCTCGCTCGGTATTGCAAGATTTCTTGGTGTAATCAGGCGGGCATCCACCACCGAGTGCGGTACTGCTTGGGACTCTACTCATAAGGTGAGGAATCCACAGGTAGTTGTATCCATCAGAAGAACAAGTTACTTACCTTCGGTAACGCTTTTTCTGGTGGATACACTGACGACCTGTGGATTCCTCCCGGTCTCTCCCGCCTCCCCGTTGCCTGCCTGGTTACACTCTTATCTTGCAGTATTTAGATTAATATTTATTCTTATGTTGTTATGCATATGAACGCGCATATATTAATATGTATATAGTGATATTTCTTTATATATTTTTGTATATTCATGTATTTCAACTCTCAATAAGAATGGATAGTTTAAATGGTCAAGGTTTTTGTGTGCGTATATCTTTCTATATTATTTATCAATTTTCATGGTCGGTTTACTCCCATTTGCTTTAAGAGCATGAAAAAATGTGGTGAAACTGACGTTAGTATGCCGACGAGGACCTCTTATTGGCACGTTGACGTCAGACGGAGTCACGCAGAGCCATGCCATTATGACGTCCTCGTCGATGTAGACAGCTAGGAAGAAGCCTTTCTGGCGGATGCTGGCGCAAGAATCGAATTCATAAGGTGAGGAATCCACAGGTAGTCAGTGTATCCACCAGAAAAAGCATTACCGAAGGTAAGTAACTTGTTCTTCGGGGGGAATAAGATTCTTTTGTCACATAAAATGTTCGTTACAAAAAGGATAGCCGGACCTGGCAAAGACTCCCAGCCTATCAGAATATGTTGAAAGGCCTGGAATTTTCATAGAATATCCTCTGTCGTAGGAGAGTGAAGCCCACAATCCTAAAGGAGACTCTTCTTAGATCCTCATTGGCTGCATGATGATTTCTCTGCAAACTCTAATACCCACAATGAGGATTTTCTTAGGACAACACGCACCTTTTCTGATGCGTAGATCTCTGCAGCTTAAAAGGTGGCCGTTTAGTTCATTTAGGAAGCTAATTCTCTTAGCTTTCACTGCTGAAATGTTACAACACTTTTTTTTGGCACATCGGTGGTGCTCTGGTTTGCAGTTTGTGCTTTGCTATATGAATCCACGTCGCCAGAGCTAGTCATTTATGTGGAAATCCAGAACATTGATTGTGGACATAAGAACTTCGTGGTAAAGCAGAAATGTAAATAGGGACAGTGAATCATTAGTGATGTACATTTCTAAGCTAAAGTTATTGTGAGGGCTGTTTGTGGTGAGAGACAGGAAAGGATTACATTTTTTTCTAATAAACAGGATATTTTTATTTGAGAGGAAAAAGATCGTTCAGCCAAAACGAAAACATGTTTAATATCGTTCCCAAAATGTTTTTGTACCACAGAACCAAAGTCGTCTTTTTATTGGCGCTCTTTAGCAATCTAAATTCGAAAAGATGCTCACCTAAAAAGAAGGCAAATGCATACGCCTGACTTCGATCTGGCTGATCTCTGCACATTCCTTAAGGCTTCCCCTGTAGAACTAAGTGACCAAGGTAGTTTGAAATTTGATTAACACTAGTATCAAAGGGAAGGAAGTAACATTACATAAACCAGTGACCCCAAGCAAAGCAGACAGCCCTTTAATAAACCTTTTTTTGTTCCTTGGATACGTTAACCTAGAATTGAGAAGGGATATTCTTAATTGTTTTATCTTTATTGTTCTTCATAAACAATTACATGTCGACATTTCTGGGGGCACACTTTTAATCAAATTAAACGCCTTTCCAAAAATCACAAACAATGTCAATGTAGGCGTTATTAGATTTCATTCAAATTTTTCTTCGTTTCAAACAGCACGATTTTGCTCTAAACTTATTTCACTTTTTTCTTTTTTCAAAGTGTTCGATATATAAAAGGGACCAGGGATTTCGACTCGGAGGGTTTAAGACTGCCAAGCTGTAGCATATCATCACAATACTAAGCATTGTTGGTTAGCCGCAGTTTATTTTTGTCTTTTATTAGGGTGGATCTCTGACTTATTGTCTATTAGAGAAAGATAGCATTTGGAATGATTTCTTGCGAAGTCAATATTGTCGTCGGCCTTTATTCTCCTTGTTCTGTAGCTATTTTTCCCTGTTACTATGTTAGCACACTTTGAAAAGTGTCCATCCTGCTGTATCAAGAAGCTAGGAAGGGTTTCCACGCAGTTTCCATTGTCTGTCTACATAATGAAGATGGGAGCTCCTAATTTGCCCAAGGATATTTTACTCAATGCTGTAGAATGCAGGGAATCCAAGTTAGGGTCTTGTTGAGAGTTCTGTTTCAGTGCTACAAATCTCATTGTCATACCTTTCTCAGCTCCAAACAGACCAGGAATGGTGAGCTGTGTATACTTCCAACACCTTAGACCTTGCTAGGTACCTTTCTAATATGATTTGGACAACGTGGTCATCTGGATGACCTTCATCATACGATGGCGAGGGTCTCAACAGTAACATGTTAAAAATGGAAAACCTCTTACCATTGGGGGATGCAGCTGTCTTTGCTTTCACTTCTCCTATTTTTGCTGATCTTGTTTTTGTTGGCTTTAGGACTCCGTGCATGTACTAATAACCAGTGCTAAGGTGCTTGTGGTCTCTCTCTCTCTAAACATGGAAGAATTGGCTTGTACCCCATTGTCAAATATAAATTACTTGTAAGCCCCTAGTAAAGTGGCATCCCATGTACCCAGGGCCTGTATATTTAATGCTGCTAGTGGACCTGCAGCACTGATTGTGCCACCCACTCAAGTAGCCTTATAAAATATGTCTCCGGCTCGTCATTGCAGCCTGTGTGTGCCATTTCCACCAGGGAGAATAGACATTTTGCCAGGCCTAAAACTTCCTTCTTAATACATATTTTACAACTAGGGCAGGTGCTGAATAGCCCATAGGGCAGGGTGCAGTGTATTTAAAAAGTTGGACATGTACTTTCAAGTCTTACGTGTACTGGTAGTGAAAAACTCTTAAATTAGTTTTTTTCTACTGCAAGGCCTACCTCCTCCATAGAATAATAATAGCCTTCCTTATTACATTTAATAAATGATAACTATCAATTGGGCCATTAAGCTACAGTGGGGGTAACCCTGTATTCCCTAGAACCTAGGTATCATTTAGTAGAAAGAGACAATTGGTTCTGTTGGAGCGAAGCAAATGCCGCATAGACAACTAAAAATGTGTCTGAATTCTTTAAGCTGGCACCCCTACACCACATCCGTAGATATGTTGGCGAATTTCCCTTGTTTTGCTCGCACATGGGAGACCATAATAATGAACCGCTGTGTGAGGCAAAGTGTTAGATCGGGATATACCTTAGAGTTCCTTGAAAATATTCAGTCTGGCCACCCAGTAAGGAATATCAGTTTCATTTGAGGGAGCTGCAACAGGAAATACTCCTTCTCCATGGAGAAATTGAAGGAGTTCAAAAGGCCCGGTGGAATCAACAATTCCACTTCAGATTCTTCCTATTGGTAAAGAAGACAGGTCAATGGAGACCTATTCCGAACCTCGGGGAACTCAACAAGTTTCTCAGAAAGCAGACCTTCCATATGATAATGCTTCAAGAAGTCCTCCTGATGCTCCAAGAGAATGACTACTTTGTATCCCTTCATCTTCATGGTGCATACTTTAACATTCCAATACACAGGAAACACAGAAAATACATCTGCATTGCAGTGGTGCTGCAGCACTACCAATTCAAGGTTCTCACCTTCGTCCTCAAGTCAGCTCTCGCATTTTCAGCAAGTCCCTAGCACTGGTTGCTGCTTATCACTGGCATCAGGGTCACCAAGTATATTTGTATTTATACAGCTGGTTCATCAAACTCCATCAAATGCTTCGACAGTTTCCTGCATATCTTTCTTACACAAACTAGGACTTATACCGAACATTGAAAAGTCATCCATAAAATTTTGCTCAAAGCTGCAGCTTTTGGGAGCGATACTGGCCAAACAAGTGGGTAGAGTTTTTCTTCTTGGTGGAAAGGCTAAGAAACCTATAGTTTGTGGCAAAGACCTTGTCTATCAAGCAAATGGTCACAGTCAGACAAAACTAAATCCCTGCAGGGCCTGATATCTTAATGCAGAAGTATTATACCCTATTGCAAACTTTGAATGAGATCCATCCAACAAGAGCTGTATAGCCAATGGAGGCAAGTTCACGGTATGGAACATGACATTGCCCATGTTACGAGATGTTTAAGACAAGTATTATGGTGGCAGATTCCTACAAATCTTAATGCAGGATTTTCATTTCATCCTTCATTGCACAGACACGTCCATGGAAGACTGCGAAGCACACACGCATAAGCTCTCAATAAAAGGCCTATGGTCAGATGTAGAAAAGAGGCTCTACATCCTGAAGTTTTAAGCCATAAGTCTAGGTTGTCCAGCGTTTCTCACAAGGCTGGCAGGTTGTACATTCTCCTCATAAGAACAGACTACACAACATTGATGTTTTACATCGCTAAACAAGGGTGAACGAGGTCCCGGCCCCTATCAAAGGAGGTTCAGACACTGTGGACTGGGTCACCACCCATCACGTTGCCATTGCCATAGAGCATCTCCCTGGACAACACAACGATCAAGCCGATGTACTCAGTTGACTGTTATTGGCATGTCAGGAACGAGAGCTCCACCAAGACTCTGCATTTGCTTGAAATAGGTACAGCTAGAAAAGTCACTGTTATGCTAATGGTTTTTGGCAATCAGTGTCCCGGGACAATGTCTTTTTTGATCAGATGGTCCAGCGCCTTTGCCTATTCCTTTTTCATCGTTTGTCCGGCTCCCCAGGATCTTGGCGAAAGCGAAGACAGGCCATTGTACCCTGATTCCCATTGCGCCAGCCTGGCCTTGGCAGTACTGATTCATAGAGCTCCTGAAACACTTAACATGCCCTTCAATACAGTTGAAGATACTACTCAAACTACTTTCCAGGCACAAAGGAGGCATTCTGTATCACACCCTTTGGTCATTGAGCCTTACATCATGGTCCCTGAAGGCCTATATCATGGTCATCTTGATCTCTAAGCAGAATGTAGAAACATCATGTTACTCCAGTTTTGGAACTTTTATAGATTCACATGCTTGAATCATTCCCCGTCTTCGAGACGGGAGTCCCCGGTATAATTTACACAAGTAATGTGAAGACATATTAACAAAGAAAAAAAGGCCCTAGGCCTCTTCAATTTAACAGTCTATCAGAGTCATTTTGTGAGAAGGACCAAACTTGAGCCTCCACCAATCAGGCGACAGCACCCTCCAGAACCCTCCTGAGAGAAGCTCCAGCACCTCAGATTTTCTACCGCACGTCGTGCTAGGGAGTCTCTTCAGAGCTCTGCTCTGTCTTCACACCTTTTTCAACTATTTTCTCTCTGAGAAACTGATCTAACTTGATTTGTCAGCTATTTTTCAACTATGTCTGACAAGGAGAAGAAGGGTCTCTTCAGAGACTGCAAGACTTGTGGAAAGAAAAGGCTTCATTCTGAAGACCCTCACCAAGACTGCATTTACTGCCTGTACCCAGATCATTCAGCTAAAGACTGTAAGATTTGTCGTACTTTTTCTTCCAAAACTTTAAAAGACAGGGAAGGCAGATTATTGATATGGCTGCAGAAACTAAAACATAGGAAGGACCCAGTTTCTGATTCTGAGAGTGATGAATATTCAACATCTAAGAGATCATCAAAAAGGGCGAGATCAGGCTCCAGATCTCCCTCACAACTCTCAAAGAAAGCCCTCAAAAAGACTACTACAGGGTCTTATAAGGGCCGCAGCCCATCTTCTTCCCCAAAGAAAGTTTCCAGAAAAGAGGGGAAAAGCCATTCTTCCAGTTCAGAGAGGCACAGGAAGTCTTCATCTGTACCACCATCTGTGCCTTTTAAGAAGCCATCCTCTGTAACTGGGGAAAAAAGCTTCGTCGATGGATTCACCGTCTACGGTACCGTCGGTGAGTGCTTTTCCGACGACGTCATCTACTTCTGGGTTTCCACCGTCGACGGCTCCCCCGGCGACATCGTCGACGAGGACAGGTACACCACCGTTGACGAGAACTGCAGCGATGACATCAGCGTCGATGACCGTCTATACATCGTCATCGTCGACGGTGTTGATGTCAGTGTCAGCCCTACCGTCGTCGACGGTAGACTCGTCGGCGAGACTTTCTTCTATTAAAATCGCTGTGCGTCCAGCATCTACGACACCGTCCATGACGGTCTATTTATACGTCGTGGACGACATCGTCGACGACACAGTCGACGAGGGAAAAACATAAAAAAAGTGTGGAAAAGCTGACGCCAACTCATACATCACCTAGTAAGGTGTTCTCCCTTGTTCCAGTATATCTTTTGGAGGGAGACGAAGACTCAGATGGTGAGGGGCCATTTGGAACAGCCCACAGTCCATCCCAACTAAATGTAAAGTACCAGGAAGAGGAGGACTATGAAGAGGCCTATGACCCCCTACTTTATTCAGAACAACAACAATACCAACAGGGAGCGTTTATTCCTTCCTCCCTACTAACTGACCTCAGAGCGATGTTGGTTGATTACAACAGGAGGTTTCCCCCTCAAGGAGAGCAACCTCCCCCATCGCCCATTTCTGGCGTTTCTACTCCACACCAGAGGCCAACGTCCTTACATCTCACAAATGTGGCCACTCCGGATATGACAATTCCTCATGACACCGACATCTCAGAAGGGGATCAGGAAGAAGGGGAGCTCCTAGACACTCACTCAGAGTGGGACGAATACAGCATCCTTGCTCCTCCTTCTCCTTCTCAATCGAAGGTGGAATCCCCACCAGAAGACATTGGAGAGTTTCACAATCTTCTAGAGAGAGCAGCCAAACGTTTTGCCTTACCTATGCCTACTAAGCAAACAGACTGTTTTCTTTACGACTTTAAGGAGCCTTTTCAGAAGTCTGTGCGCTCTATCCCGATTGTAAACTACCTGTGGGAAGAGGGCCTTAAGGTCATGAATAATCCGGCTACAGCTACGGCAGTGCTGCCGCTCCTGGATAAGAAATACAAAGCACCTGACGATGCACCAACATGCTTAACGGGACACCCTCCTCCGGATTCAGTGGTAGCTCAGGCAGCACAAAGAAGATCTAAGAATCCTTCTGCCCCGATTTCCGCATCCCCAGACAAGGAGGGTAGACGGCTAGATAAAATAGGGAAAAGGTTTTCTTCTATGGCTAGCCTAGTAGTTAGAGCGGCCAACTCTTTGGCTATTCTGCCTAGGTTCGACAGACCGCTTTGGGCGGACATTGCACCTTATATTACTCAACTGCCGGAAGATGCGAGATCAGAGGCAACTAAGACGATACAAGAGGGTCAACGCAAGTCTGCAGAGCTTATAGACTGTGCAATGGATATAGCAACCACTGCTTTTAGACAACTCGCCTGTGCAGCGGTGCTAAGAAGGCAAGGCTGGCTTAAAGCCACCTCTTTTCGCCCAGAAGTACAAAATAAAATCTTAGACTTACCTTTTGATGGCCAGACGTTATTTGGGAAACATGTTGATTACGCCCTACAGTCCATCAAATCGGACACGGACACGGCAAGGTCATTAGGGACCCTGCAATATCGAAAATCTTCCTTTCGTCCTAGAGGGCGTGGCCAACCCTCATACAGAGGGGCATATCAGCAACCCAGGTATTCCGCCTATCCTTCCTCTTCCCAGCAATATCGTCTATACTACTCACAAAGGCAGACGCCGCAACCGGCCTATGGTAGACCTGGTGGCCGGGGACGTTCAACCCGTCCGGCCAAAGATTCAGCTCGTAGAACCTGATTCTTTCGAGGCTCCGGCTACGTCCAGTCCTCCTCCTGTCATTCTGGGCGGGAGGATATCTCTATTCCTCAAACAATGGCAAACCATTACTTCAGACAAGTGGGTCCTACAATTGGTGAAACGGGGCCATACTTTAGAATTTATCCAGATACCTCCCTCCAATCCCCCCCGCAGGACTCCTTCAAGATACCCTCAACAACTCAAAAAGGAGATCGACAAAATGCTTCTCAAAGGAGCTATAGAGAAGGTGCCTCGGGCCCAACGAGGAACAGGATTTTATTCCAGGTTCTTCCTCATTCGGAAAAAGTGGAAGGATTGGAGGCCGATCCTCGATTTAAGGGAACTAAATGTCTACTTAAAAAAGCAATCGTTCCGCATAATCAGCCTGCAAGACGTCCTCCTGCGTCTCAATCAGGGAGATTTCATGTCTTTCCTAGACCTAAAAGACGCATACTTCCACATACCCATCCACCCTGCCCACAGAAAATACTTGAGATTCACCGTAGCCTGCAGCTATTTTCAATACCGTGTCCTTCCTTTCGGACTGAAATCAGCCCCAAGAATATTTACCAAGTGTCTAGCACCAGTCGCAGCCTTTCTCAGAAGGAGAAAGCACCAAGTTTTTCCATACTTAGACGATTGGTTGATAAAGGTAAAGACTTACGCAGGAACGCACAAGTCAACAAAAAAGTGCGTTTCCTTACTAACCAATCTCAGATTCACAGTCAACTGGGAGACGTCCAACCCTCTACCAGCACGCAATATTACCTTTCTAGGAGCAAGACTAAACACAGAATCCACCATGGCATGTTCCACGTTAGAGAGGCAACAGAGATTACTGACTCTAGCAAGTTCCATACAGAGAAGAGGAAAGGTTACTGTCCGTCTGTTCAAGTCGCTGTTGGGCATGATGTCTTCATGCATACCTCTGGTCCCTCTATGTCGGCTAAAGATGCGCCCCTTACAAGAGCAACTAAATCGTCAATGGCTCCAGGTATCAGGCTTTCGAGGACCAGATACAAATAACTCCAATAATGCTCAGAGCTCTGAGATGGTGGTCTCAAAGGCATCATCTATCAATCGGCCTTTCGTTTCTACAGCACCCAGCCCCGTGGACCATAACGACGGATGCATCACTGGAAGGCTGGGGAGCTGTGTTACAGGATCTGCAAATAAGTGGCAAATGGCCACTGCATCTGGCATCAATGCATATCAATTGGCTGGAGCTCAGAGCAGTGCACCTAGCCTTACAAGCGTTTCTTCCCAAGATCACAGGATCGCAAGTGGTAATAAGGACGGACAACACCACTACGATGCATTACCTCAACAAATAAGGAGGCACAAGATCTCTCACTCTCTCCAGGGAAGCCCAAGCAATCTGGAACTGGGCCTCGCAGCAAAACATCACACTATCAGCGGTACACTTGCCTGGAATAAACAACAAGACAGTAGATGCACTCAACAGGCAGAAATCGGACTGCCACGAGTGGGAGCTAGACCAGACAGTACTGAACCGTATTTTTCTCCCTGTGGGGAACACCAACGGTAGACCTGTTTGCGGACAAAAACAACGCCAAATGCCGGTTCTTCGGAAGTTGACATCACCAGAAGGGATCTTGGGGGAATGCGTTTTCGATAGTCTGGTCAGACATCTTTGCTTACGCTTTTCCTCCCATTCCGTTGATTCCACGGGTCCTCATGAAGATGAAAACAGAGCCGTGCACTCGGATACTGATAGCTCCGTACTGGCCGCGTCAACATTGGTTCGCGGAGCTTCTCCTTCTATCAATCAAGCCTCACATTCCGCTGGAGCCGTTACCTCAATTACTAACAATAAACAACGGCCAGGTTTGGCACCCCGATCCCCAGTCAATGCGTTTATCAGCCTGGCTCCTCATCACAGAGAGTTCGCACATTTGAATATCCCGCAGGACTACAGGGATATTTTATCAAAAGCCAGAGCGGATAGCACTAACAAAACGTATTATTGTAAATGGAAAAGATTCTGTGCCTGGTGTCATGAGCGACAGATTGACCCATTAGTCTCACCACCAGAGGAAATATTACCGTATCTGTTGCAGCTAGCTCAATCTGGCCTACCACACTTGTCCATTAAAGTTCACTTGGCAGCTATAGCTGCTTACAGACGTTCAGATGATACACCCTCACTACTCTTCTCGCCTGATTAAGAGATTTTTGAAGGGGCTTTTCAGAGTTTTCCCTCCCTTCAGACCACCACCTCCTTCGTGGAACCTGAATATTGTCTTAGCACAACTGATGAAACATCCGTTTGAGCCGATCCATCGTGCTTCTCTCAAGTTCCTGCCATGGAAGGTTGCCTTATTGGTAGCTCTTACATCAGCTAGGCAAGTCAGCGAGGTGCAAGCTCTTTCCATCCAAGAGCCATTCCTACAGCTTAAACACGACAGACTACTAATGCGCGCTAACCCGCATTTTATTCTAAAGGTTCCTTCAGACTTTCACATCAACAAACCTTTAGTCTTCAAATCTTTTTTTCCTCATCCATCTACTCCGGCTGAGAGGGCATTACACTCCTTAGACATTAAAAGATGTGTTCAATTTTATTTGGACAGGACTAAATCTTTTCAACGCTCTAATCAGCTATTCGTAGCATACAGTGCTCCTAGGAAAGGTTATCCACTCTCCAAGCAGAGTATTTCCAGGTGGATCGCCTCAGCCATTCACTTCTGCCATCAAGCAGCGGGCAAACCCTTGCAATTACCTGTGCATGCTCACTCTACGAGAGCAGTCTCATCGTCAGCGGCACTGTTCGCCGGAGTTTCACTACAAGACATTAGTAGGGCAGCAACATGGAAGAGCTGCCATACATTCATGAAGCACTACTGCTTGGAATCTCTATCTCAGGGAGAGGTAGCAGTGGGCCAGGCGGTTCTCAGGAATCTCTTCAGGTGAAGGTGAGCCATCTCTTGTACATCCCTCCATCCTAGAACAGGTATGCACATTGTTGCTATTTCTTATATTAAAAAAAAAAAGTGGTCGGTTTTGATGATGATATTCATGTTATATAAGTGTCTTAGAATGGTTTTTTGCTCTGACTTGGCATTTCTTCATGTATCTGTATGCGTGTATATATATATATATATATATATATATATATATGTGTATACCTTTTATAGTTGCATATGTATGTGTGTATATATATATATATATATATATATATATATATATATATATATTATGCAGGGCGATAATGATGTTTCGTGTATCAAAGTGTTTTCCATCAAAGATGTTATCATATTACAATGTGCATAGCTACTGCTCTCTACTCTGATTCAAGCATGTGAATCTATGAAAGTTCCAATATGGAGTAAGAAAATAAGTTACTTACCTGTAACTGTAGTTCTCCAGTATTGGAATCTTTCATAGATTCACCTGCGACCCACCCGCCTCCCCGGAGAAGCTCACTTCACCTCTTTCTGTCTCTCTCTGTTTAATATATTATACGCACTTGTGCTTGGAAAATCTGAGGTGTTGGAGCTTCTCTCAGGAGGGTTCTGGAGGGTGCTGTCGCCTGATTGGTGGAGGCTCAAGTTTGGTCCTTCTCACAAAATGACTGTGATAGACTGTTAAGTTGAAGAGGCCTGCGGCCTTTTTTTCTTTGTTAATATGTCTTCACATTACTTGTGTAAATTATACCGGGGACTCCCGTCTCGAAGATGGGGAATGATTCAAGCATGTGAATCTATGAAAGATTCCAATACTGGAGAACTACAGTTACAGGTAAGTAACTTATTTTCACACCAGCCCCGTGCTCCGTCTATCACAATGACTTACAATGCCAAATGGAAATGTTTTTGTGTCTGGTGGAAAAACTAAGGGATTCCCTTTAATAACATTAACTGCTCATCAAATACGTCTTTATCCTCAAAGTTTGGAAAATATTGGCTTAAAATATTCCTCAATACAAATTCATCTGGCAGCAGTCTCATGGTTTCGCACAACAGAAGACAACTCGCCCATGCTTTTCTCACAAAGAATTGTAAATCAGTTTATAAATGGACTTTTCATATTCTTTTTCTCGTTATGACACCCACAAGTATTCTAGGATCTAAATACTGTCCTGAGCCAACTCATGTTGGCTCCATTCAAACCCATCCATAAAGCACCTTTGAGGTTCCTTTCTTGGAAGACTTTGCATTCTTTGGTCCTTTAATCAGTGCCACGAGTACATGCGTTTACTGTAAAATACCCCTACTTTCATTTCACTATGGAGAAAGTCCTCCCATGAACCATTCCAAGTTTATTCCAAATGTCCATACTGAAGTTTAGCTCAATTAACCCATTATTCTCCAGTCTTTTTTCCCCCTAAATTCCACGTCATCAGCATAGAGGTCTCTGCAATCACTGATGTACGAAGGAAGGTACAACGTTTTACACTGACGGAACAAAAGATATCCACATTTTTTACCAACTTTTTGTGTCCATCAGCCACTTTGGAGTGGACCAGCCTCCTTCAAACAGGAAATGGCATGTTGGTTACTGGCCTGCATCAACTTCTGCCTCAACCAGGTCAAGTATCCAACTTAGGGACGAGTGAGGTCTGTTTCCACCAGGAACATGGTTACAACTGCAGCACTCTTCGCTGGTGTGCTTTTGTAAGACATCAGCATTGCAGCTACCTAGATAAGTAGGTTCACAAAGCACAGCTGCTTTGATGTGTCCACCGAAACCAACTCAGCAGTGGACAGGCAGTTCTTCGTAACTTGTTTCAGTAACGGTGAGCCTGCTTCACACTTTTCTTGTATTTATTATGAATGTCAAATACTGCTTACTTATCTGATTCAATTATGTGAATATATGAATAATACAATGCTAGAAAATAAATTAGTTATTTACTTGCAAGTCCAGTTCTCCTGTGCTAGTATATTTTTTATATTCTCTGTTCAGAGGCTAATTTATTATATATTCTTCTCACACTAGTGCTTTGAAATCTGAGCTACGGTGTCCTCTAGGGCAAGTTGGCACTTCCACCCTATTGGCTGAGGTTCAGGTTGCTTCAAATGCGGTAGATGTTTTACTAAAGAAACACTGTTGTAGAGGCCTATGGCTATTTTAACACTGTTTACTGCTGTTCACGTGTACTAGGGATTCCTCCTGACAGGGAAAGAGTCACGCGTAAATATAAGAACGATACCAACGCTGGCGAACTTGAGTTAGCGGTAAGTAAAACGTTTCTTTCACCTTAAAGTAAGGTGGTGACATATAGGCGATGACAGTAAAACTAGAGAAGATTTTTGTACAAAAATAAAGAGTTTAATAGAAACACCTATATTTGTGATTTTTTCACAGTGGCGTACTCATTCTTTGGCTGGTGTATTTGACACATGGGTCCGAACACCAAAACAAATGCAATTTTTTTACTATTGTACTTTTAATCTATTTTATGAATTGGACTCTTCCTGCCCAACCTGTGAAGCCTTTCGTTCAGGCTTCTCTTTTTACTGAATTTTTTGGAAATGTTGATCTATGAGTGTTGAACACAAGGTCCGATGACTAGTGTTTAAAGTTACTTCAAATTCATTTTAGACATTTGGAATATGTTATGGGTGTTCATCTGATTTCTGAGACCTGTGACTTGTTTCGTGGCTATTTAGATTTATAAAGCAATTTACTTTTCATTGAATTTCTAGGTGCTTAGTCCCTCTTTTTTGACTTGTATTCTTTGAATAATCCTAATTTATCAGCTGAAATAATGTGTACATTAGAGTAGTGCTCTTGAAATAGAAATTGAACTAAAATTGTGGCTAAAGAACAAAATAAAAACATATACTATTACTACAGGAAAGTCGCTCAATGTGCGGATGTATACTTTTCCGCTAGATGGTAGTGTTGGACTTTTTATGCGTCTGTAATATTTACGTCGAGTATTCACAAGCTGCCTCGCGAATAGCAGCTTTTCTTTTCCATAGTCATGTTTAGTCTGGCTAACAGCATCGCTGGCTCTTTCTTACGTGATCAATAGAACGGGATTTAAGAAGCATTACTCAGAGAAGCGTTTTGCCTTCGCCTATGTATTGAGTTTCCTGGGCATATTTTGTTTGATCAGCAGTTTTCTTCAGAAAAAGATTACTTGTATTGCACTTTTTGCTTTCTGGGAAAGCTTATACTTACACAGCATAACGGAATTTAGTATTGTAACAAGCTATTGACCAAAGCTATATGCTTGAAACGCCTATTATGAAAAGATATTACACATGTAAAAGACTGACCGGTATGTTCTAAAGGGCATATGTTAAAGCCAATACCCTCTTAAGGGTGGCTTGTCATTATGCTGTGTTGAAGCCTGCAGAAAGATATTTCTGTTACAAGTTTCTTCTTGTCACAAACCCTCGGGTTAGAATATTTGCACTTTTAGTTTCCTTATTATAGCATATTTGATAGAGCCTTCTAATTGGAGATTCCTTACCTTAGAATTTTCTCCCAGGTGTTAGACTGAATCCGGAGATTTTTTCTTCGAGCAGTAACCCTGCACATGGATAGGTGGTGTCAGTCAACTCCGCAGGTGTCGTTGGCATCGTAGTCCCTGTGTTGACATCGGGAGTAGTACATAGATGCCACCTCAGCGACGTCAGTTCTTTTCTTTACGCGCCACGTGCTGATCTGCCGAGAGCTACCCTTTTTGACTGACTTCAACTCTTTTGTTGAGTTTTTGTGATGTTTTTGGTGCGTCGAGGGATGTCCCCGAAGACCAGCTTCAAACCGTGCGAGGACTGTCACCACGTGATGTCGGTGACTGAGCTGCATTGGGTCTGTTTGGTGCCTGGAGCGTGACAATGACCCAAAGTAGTGCTCCGAGTGCCGGGCCATGCACCCGAAGGACTTGAGAGAGCAGTCCCTCAAGCTTATGGAGGCCTGGCGCTCGACTCCGCATAAGTCCCAGTCTCGCTCGAGGGGGAGGTCTTGAGACAGGTCACGGAGCCACCACTACTCGTCGTCTTTGGAGTCTTCGGGTCAAAGTAAGAAGAAGAAGCAGTCGAACAAATCCTGTCATCCTTCGACTTCACCCCGTCGCTTGGCTGATGTGACGCAGGATGAGCGTCGACGCTCAAGGCATCTATCTTTGGAGCCTGCTTTTGGGTCTGCTTCGTGCCTCCCCGAGCTTCCGGGAGCTGGGGCAAACCCTGCCCAATTGAAGGAATTTTATGAGGCTATGCGCCTCATTTTAGGGCAGCCAGACCCCGATACGGCACCTTTGGGCCCAAGGGGTTCAGTTGCCGGCGGCTCCGGGCCGGGCCACCAAAGTCTCTTCCGGAACCGCTCTCAGATCCCCACCAATGCCGTGCTTACCATCGAGACCTTCCCCGGCGCCGGTTCGATTGTCGACGCCCCAGACATTGGTGGTGCCCGCCATCGACGTCAACCCGATCCTGATCCCCGACGACTCGGAGTCAGACCGGCGTCATCCCGACGCTGCCTCTTTCTTCGATGGTGCCTATTCGCCTCAGGTTAAATTCTGACCCTTATTCTTATGGGTTCGAATTCGGGGAAGGATTGGAGAGGTCCCTGAATCCTTATGAATATCAGGATGACCCTAACTTGGACTGGGCACAGGAGCTGGGCGAGGCCAGTGGTCTGGATACTTCTCCAGACGCTGGCATGCTGTCTCCACCTACTGTGGCTATGGCGGAGGGAGCAACTTACTCCATGGTGGTCAGTAGGGCAGCTGAGGTCCTCAGCCTTGAGCTGCCAACTGTTAAGGTCAGGTCTAATCTCCTGACGGAGGTGCTTCAACCAGGGGTTTCCACATCTACGCCTCTTCTTCTTCCATTCAATGAAGCCCTCACCGATGTCCTTTTGGGTACTTGGTCCAGACCTAACACAGGGGCTCCTGTGAAAAGGACAATTGCCCGCCGCCATCGGCCCGCCCTGAACGACCCCAAATGCCTGTCCCAACACCCCATGCCCGAGAGTCTAGTTATCCAGGCATCCTCATCCTCTGGCACATTACCTTCCGCACTTCCAGATTGGGAATCAAAGGCTGGAACAATTTGGGAAGGTGTTTTCTTCCTCCAGTCTCACGCTGCAGGCAGTGAACAGTGCATGCCTTTTGGGCCATTATACTCACTCTCTGTGGGATACGGTTGCGCATGTTCTGCCGCAGATATCCCAAGCTGTCACCAATGGGAGAGATGAAGCAAAGTTCACTATTGGATGTGGGCTGGAGACCACCGACTCTCTGGGTAGATCGATTGCGACGACGATGGCCTTGAGGCGCCACGCCTGGCTACATACATCTGGTTTCTCAGGCAATGTCCAACAGACTCTTAAGGACATGCCCTTTGATGGCGCCCGCCTCTTTGGAGACAAGGCGGACTCGCGATGAAGAGTTTCAAGGACTCCCGGGCTATGGCTCGGACCCTCGGCGTTTCCACTGCCCCTTGTCTCTAACAGTCTGCCTTTCGCCCCTTTCATTGCCATGGAAGGGGCTCCCTGTCGCGTCCCTTTCCCAGCCACCCATGCTGTTCAGCTGCTGCGTGGCTGGGGACGTGGAATCCCACGTGGTAGTGGGACCAGGAACCAGAGGTCTGCTGAATCCCCCCCTGTCCCTGCTGCAGCTTCCAAACCCGCCTAGTCCGTCCCCTCACTCTGGTCCTGTTGGCGGCATGATTCACCATCACCTGTCCCACTGGGAATCCATCACTACGAACAGGTGGGTTTTGCAGATTGTTAGAAGGGGCTACTCTCTCCCCTTCAAATCCTCCCCACCAGCCATGCCTCCATCATTCAGCCGTATACTGGAGGATCATTTGGCATTTCTCCGCCAGGACGTAGTGGCTCTCTTGGCCAAGGGAGCTATAGAGAGGGCCCCTGCGCCAGAAGTAAGTCGTTGTTGTTATTCCCGCTACTTTCTGGTGCCCATAAAAGACAAGGGCCTATCCTAGATCTTCGGGCCCTCAATCTCTTCCTCAAGAAGGAGTAATTCAAAAAAGCTCTCCCTGGCTCAGGTCCTATCTGCCTTTGACCCAGAAGACTGGACGGTAGCATTGGGCTTTCAGGACCTTTATTTCCATATTCCGATCCTGCCTGAGCACAGACGTTACCTACGATTCGTGATAGGTCACAATCACTTTTAATTTACCGTGCTCCCCCTCGGCTTTACCAGTGCCCCTCGGGTGTTCACGAAAGTGATGGCGACGATTGCAGCTCATCTGCGCAGGTTGGGGGTTTCAGTCTTCCCCTACCTCGACGACTGGCTGTTGAAGGCGGACTCGCCCCAGAAAGTGATCTTCCACCTTCAGACTACGGCAAATCTCCTGCACATGCTGGGGTTTACATAAATGTGTCGAAGTCACTACTGACTTCCTCTCAGATGTTCCCTTTCATCTGAGATGATCTGGACACAGTGCAGTTTCGGTCCTATCCTCCCGAAAAGCGAGTCTCGGATATTCAGGCTATGATTCCGATCTTTCAGCCTCTATCTTGGGTTTCGGTGAGACTGACTTTGAGGTTGCTGGGCCTCATGGCCTCCTACATCCTGCTAGTGACTCATGCCAGATGGCATATGCGTGCTGTGCAGTGGGACTTGAAGTTCCAGTGGGCGCAGCATCAGGGAAATCTCTCTGACATGGTCCAGATTTCTGAGGGGACTGCAAAAGCCCTGCAGTGGTGGCTTTCGAATCTGCATTGGGTCAACGGCAGATCCCTCTCCCTTCCCCAACCAGATCTATCCATAGTGACTGATGCATCACTTGTGGGATGAGGCGGCCACATGGGAGAGGCGGAGATCAGAGGCCTTTGGTCTCCTGTGGAGTCTGGACTCCATATCAGTCTTCTGGAGCTCCAGATCCAAAAAGAGAGTTGGCATTCTGTCTCAATTGTACTAAAGATTTTCAGGTGGACGATCAACTCTTTTTTTGGATATGTAGGTGTGAAGAAAGGGAAGGTGATGCAAAAATGTACCATCTCACGAAAGGTACTTCTTTGCATCAAGATGTGCTACGCTTTCGCAAAGAAGCAACCCTCTGAGGGCTTTCACGCTCATTCCACCAGAGCAACTTCTTCTTCCACAGCATTAACAAGCAGAGTTCCTGCCCTGGATATCTGCCAGGTAGCAACGTGGGCATCCCTGCACACGTTTACTAAAAATTACTGCCTGGACAGTCAGGTCTATGGGGATGGCTACTTTGGTTGTTCGGTCCTGCAGGACTTTCTAGAATGATCTTGGTTCATAGCTCACCTCCGAGGATGGCATTGCTTGGGTATCTATTCTAAGGTAAGGAATCTGCAACTAGAAGTCTCTATCAGATGTTCAAGTTACTTACCTTCAGTAACGATATATCTGATAGAGACATATTCTAGTTGCAGATTCCTTACCGACCCACCCATCCTTCTCGCTTGCGAGCTGATTTCTAGGGACAGGTCTTCCCCATTCAGGGCCTTAGCTCTGGCTCATCAATTTCAGTATTCTCCGCATCTCTGCGCTTTGGCTTGGGATGTCGTGAAAAGAAACTGACGTAACTGCGCTGAGGCGGCATCTACGTACTACTCCCGACGTCATCACGGCGACTACGATGCCAACGACGCCCGCGGAGTCGACCAACGCCACCTAACCAAGGGGTAAGGGTATTTATTGCTCGAAGAAAAAAATCTCCGGATCCAATCTGATGCCTGGGGGAAAATTCTATGGTAAGGAATCTGCAACTAGAATATGTCTCTACCAGTTATATCTTTACCGAAGTTAAGTAACTTGTACTTTAGGAGCTGTATATTATTTGGCCAGAGATACTTATGTATGTTTTGTATACTTGTAATTTTATGACTACTGAGATTTCGCTTTGACTCCATTCAAATACATATTCCCTTGAATAGAGAATTTAATGGGCATGGGTTGTGTGCCTTCGATGTTAAAGAGCAATTGGGTTCCAACTTTTTTTGCCTTGTGGGAAGGCCTGTGCTCAATAACAGCAGGACAGGGTTGATTATGTTGATGACCATAGATCAAGGCTTCATGCCTGCTTTGCTTTGCACAAAAGCCAGTGGGCCTTTAAGAGCAGATTGTCTTCACAGTGTGTTAAAACTTGTCAATAGATATTTTGTTCCAGGAAATCTCACCCCAGAGTTTGATGTTGGTTACCTTTGTGATATACTGTTGGGTTTAAGATTTGCACTTTTTAAATCCTTGAAATGACATTTAGGAAGGGCAACTGTATTTTTGTTTATTTTCCAGGGGATCCTCATCAATAGTCATAAGCACTGAATAGTCCCGCCCACAAAATATATATATATATATATATATATATATATATATATATATATATATATATATATGCAGCCTACAGAAGGAGGTAAAAATGGCCAGATTACAGCCTACAGAAGGAGCTAAAAATGGCCAGATTACATTGCATATTCATTTTAAACAACTGCCCAACACAAGAAAACATGTCATTAATACCCAATAACTATATAAAAAGTTCACAAACCTCTAGTTTAAAGGTTAGGAAATGTGAGCTATTATAAGCCAATAGGCTGCTATTGAAAGAGTAACAGAGGACAAACTAGCACTGTGCCTTTAAGAACCTCACAGTACCCTGTGTATCCCATCATGCCTCACAGGTGACAGTTGAGTCAGTTAATATTTTCGACTCCTTCTGTTAAGATCCTGGAGCACTGAGTTCTACCTTTTTTTTGACAAATTGTCAAGAAAATCTTTTTTCAGAACTGTTATTACTACCATCATTTGATAGTTCTCACTACCTGCTGTACTGAGAGCCTTTTTTTCTGGCAGAAAACATTACTTTTTTCTATCAAGAATGCCTTCAATTTTGTTAGAGTGCCCTTCTTGTGGGGAGAAGATGACTCAGACTGATCCTCACTCAATCTATATTGTCTGCCTGCCTGAGTCACATCATCCACACATTTGTCTTCCCTGCAAGAAGCTATCCAGGCACACTCTGAAGGACAGAGAAAAAATCATGCTTTACGGACTCTAAGAGAAAGGAACAACTGGTTTATCAAGAGGCGTTGGTGAACATCATCTTCCACCAAAGAGCCCTTCTCGCCTCCCGAAGAATCCCACAAGGGAAGATATAATGAGACACACCAGAAGAAGGGACCGCGATGGAGGTCGAGAGGTATGGCTCCGAGATCTGAGAAGATGCCGTTATGTTTGCCGTCCGCATCTAAGACACTGTCGCAGACAGGGTCCACTCATCAATCGATGTCAAGGCGCAGTCAATGCTTGCATTGCCGGCAGTCACCTTTGATGGCCAGAAAACATCAGTTGTCAAAACATGCATCACCGTTGCTTTCACCGGCGATGTCCTGGAGACATTTGTTGACGTCAAAGCCAGCAAAAAAGGAATGACTGACATCTAAAATCCCATCGGTGTCAAGTGACAAGCATACAGATAGGCCGAATTTAAGAAGTTAAAATTTTGCCTACATATTCAGCTGAATCAAGACTTTGTTCTCCATCTAGACAGTCTCCATTGAATATCTCAGCACGTTGGTTGGAGAGTTTACAAAAAAGACTTGTGCCTCATACCTAGGACTCTGAGTAGTCAAGAACATATTCTCCTTCTAGAGTCACGCCACATACACCATTGTCTAAAAAGACGCCTTCTACTAGGTTGGTCACTAGGCACCTCATCTGTGCCACCTATGATGCCATCACAGTCTGCAAGGAGCGTGTACCACCCTAGGATGCATAGATCTCACAGATCAAGAAGTCCTCTGCGTCATCACCCTAGAACAACATCTAGAATCAGACCCACCTTAAGATCTAGGAGATCTTATGGTTCTACATCCAGGCATAACAAGAGAAGATCACCCTCCTGGTCCACCACTTCTTGTTCTTCAGTGCAGGAATACTCACCTACTCTTACGGACACATCTGCTAGAGTGTCTCCTGTAGATTATCTATTGACTTTTAATGATATTCTTATGAGAGGTGCAAACAAACCCAACATTGACATCTCAACTACTGCCTCTACTTCCTCAGTCATTTTTTAGACTCTACATCATAGGGCAGTAGCATGGCCTCTTTTTCCACTGGTTCCCGGACCTTTGGAGTCTGTGATTCAGTTGTTTGAACTCAAGCATCCTTAAAATTTGTACCATCTCAGCTCCTTAAAAAACAAAGTTCCTGAACATGATACTTTGTTTCTTAGAGCTGATTTACCTCCGGACTCCGTAATAGTTACTGCTGTACATAAGTCACATTCTGTGGCCTCTTCCTCTTCGGGCCCTACAGACAAAGAGAGTAAGCAGAGAGACTCAACAAGTAAAAAAATGTGGCAACATCTGCATCTTAGATGAAGGTGGCAAGTGCCACTGCTTTACTGGGGTGGGGGTGGTGTATGACAGATATCTGTGGGACTCATCAGATTTGCCAACAAATTGCCTAAGGAGGTTCAGCAGGATTTCCAGAAAATTATAAATGAAGGTGGCCTAGTATCCATCCAGATCATAAGTGCGATGGAGGATGCATCAGATCTACCTGCACATGGTTACCAGCACAGCATTTGTGTGAGGAAGGCTTCCTGGCTATGACTTACTGGCTTAAAGCCAGAGGCACAGCACAGAATAATACATTTCTCATTCTCTGGTAATACCGTATTTGGTGCTCACGCGGACGACATGTCCAGAATGAAGAATGAGATGGACACACTTGAAGCTGTTTGTTTGGAAAAGAACAAATAATTCTCCAAAAGTTACAGGCCCTGCACTATCATCCTCACAGGTCATCTAGAGGAAGAAAGTCACTTTCAAGAGCCTGCATCTACAGGAAAACCTTCTGCAAAAAAATTAGTCCTCGGTTCCGCCTTCATTAAACACTCCGGTGGGGGCGGGGGGAGTATCCTCCATCATCTGAAACAGTGGCATTCAATAACAAAAGACAAATTGTTCTTCAATATAGCGCAGAATGGATACTCTCTTCCATTCAGGTCCCCTCCTCCTTGTGTTCCATCTGTAAAAACATCACAGTTTCAACAATACCTCTTACAGAAGAAAGTCAGCATTCTGTAACAAAAACAAGCTATGGACAAGGTTCCATGTCACTGAAGAGACTGGGGATTCCTTCCTGCTATTTTCTAGTAACAAAGAAAGGACCAAAACAAGAGTTCATATCCATTTTTGATCGGCGAGTACTGAACAAATAGATATAAAAAGAAGTTCTGAATGCTAGCGCTTCACCAAATCTAAGCACAATTGCATCAAGGAGTCTGGATGTGTTTGAGAAATCTTTAAGATGCCTACTTTCACATCCCAATTTCCACAAAACATCAGAAATTTCACGTTTTAAAGTCGGATCTCAACACTATCAGTACAAAGTCCTACTGGCCTAAAACCAGCTCTACGAACGTTCTCCAAGTGTATGGCTGTGGTTGCTGCATAATTAAAAAACAGAAGATCTTTGTTTATCCTTACATAGACAATTGGCAGATAAAAGGTTCTTCACTCTCGCAAGCAAGAGAACATCATCAGCTTTGTTTCGATAACAGTAAGCAATCAGGGTCTCCAAGTCAACTTCAACAGGTTTGTCCTGTTCAGAGGTTGCACAACCTGGGAGCAACACTGGATACACAGGCCACAAAAGTGTATCCTTCAAAGAAGAGGCTGTTATCGATTGATCTGAAGTGTTGCAATCTGCTACAGACTCACCATCTCTAAGCGAGACAGATTGTGTCTCTGCTATGGTAGATGGCCTCTTGCATTTTCATAGTCCCTCATGCAAGACTGCACATGAGGCCTCTGCAGCATTGTCGAGAAGACCAGTGGAATCAGCTTTCTAACCGCTGAACAGGCAAGCTGAACATAATGCAAGCTGCATGTCAGTCCCTTCAATGGTGGTCTCAACGGAAGAACTTGCTGGTAGGGTTATCTTTTTATCAGGAAGTACCAAGGTAGACACTAATCACATATGCTTCTCTCTAGGGATGGGGGGCTCGTATGGGCTCCCTTCAGACCCAGAGAATTTCGTCAGACAAGGAAAGGGCGTGTCACGTCAATATGCTGGAATTGAAAGCAGTTCGTCTGGCTCTAAAGTCCTTTTTTATATTGTTAACAACTAACTCTCTCCTTGTTCAAACCCATAACACGACAACTATGCATTGCCTGTACAAGCAAGGACAGATTCACTCCCGTCCTTTGTCTCTCGAAGCCCAAGCCATTTTGAAATGGTTAATAGCCAGTAATTTAACCGTAACAGCCATTTATTTCCCAGGGGTTCAAAATACCGAAACAGATTCTCTCAGTCGAAATTTCCACGAAAATCACGACTGGAACTTAAACGGTGAGGTCTTGCAACACGTTTTTCAGGAATGGGGATACACTCAGATAGACTTGTCTGCAGACGCATGCAACACAAAAATGCCAAGATTACACATCCAGGTTCATCGAACCTGCGTCAAAGGGCAACGTCCTTTTGATAAACTGATCAGGGACATTTTTTTTATTAATTTCTCCCACTTCCTCTCATACCAACAGTGATTATTAAACTGTACAAGTCCACAACTAGGAGGATACTAATAGCAGCAGAATGGTGTCATCAGTGGTGGTTCACGGACCTTCTACACCTGTTAGAGAGACCATGCAAGAGATTAACGTGCAGACAGGATCTCCTGTACAGGTTTGGAGGACAGATACTACATCCCAACCTTCCATCACTGAGCTTGACATCATGGCTCCTGAATTCCACCAATAAGGACATCAAGGCCTTCCTAAAAATGCATGGACATTTTAAGAGAGGCTACAAGACCTTCCACCAGAAGATCATAAGCTTTCAAATGGAAAAGGTTTTATTTATGTTGTACATAAAATGATCACAAACCGATTCTGTGCCACAAAGATGTTATCATTGCTTATCTTCTCCATTTAGCTAAATAGGGACTGCATTTTTTCCATTAATGTACATCTTGCTGTCATTACGGCCTGTAGGAAATATAATTCACAGACATCTTTCTTTCAAATTCCTGTGGGCAAAGGCTTATTGGAAGGACTTAAAATGGTTTTCCTCCCAATTAGTTCTCTGTGGGAACTTAATATTCTGCTTTCCGAACTCTTGGGTCCTTCAATTGAATCTATGCATAAAGCCTCTTTGCAGCATCTCACATGAAAAGCGGCTTTTCTTGTTGCCATTACTTCAGCTTGTAGGGTAAGTGAAATTCAAGACCTGTGTTCTGAAAAGCCATGCACAGTTTTTCATTCCAATAAAGTGGTCATGAGAACTCATCCCAGTTTTCTTCCAAAGTTAGTGTCAGACTTCCATATTGACCAGAATATTTCACTACCTACTTCCTTCCCCAACCCTTCTACTCCAGCTGAAAGGTCATTACTCTCTCTTGATATTAAAAGAGTGCTAAAGTTCTACTTGGATAACACCAACATTCTAAAGAAATTGGCTACCTTTTTGATAATTAAAGTCCGGTGAGAATAGGTTTTGCATCCTCCAAGCAAACTTTGTAGGTATTGTTTCTTGCATACTGCTTTCGTACTAGCTAGGACCTAGTTTCTATAGCAAAAGCGTTTTTTGTTATGCTAATGACGTTGGCACCGTTTGATGAATCTTTACAAAATTTTCCAAGAAAAGCCGACACTCACTTCAGCGTCTGTCTGTAAAGTTTCGGGGTGATCCATCAAGTGGGGAGCCTCAAAACGCTTTCCCCCACTAATTTTTCTGTAGGGATTTTGAACAGCAATTGTGCCCGAACCACTGGATGGATTTACACAAAATGTGGTAGAAAGGTAGCTCTTGGTCCAGAAAGAGCCCTTCTCTCGTAGGGGATTTCCATGTATAGTCATAAGCACTGAATAGTTCCGCGCGCCTGCGGGGACCCCGGAGCACTGATGTGAAGTATATTCTTAAGTGCAGATACCAGCCCTTTGAAAAAGGTCTGTCAAAACCCACTTAAGAATAACACTGTGCAGCCTATGTGAACAGCTTCACAGGCCAAATTTGTTGAAAAGAAAACAGCTGTAGTGTAAATTCACGTTCAAATACCTATTTATTCTAGAAATGTAATAAAAAATACATTCTCATACTTTATTTACACCTCTCATGAGAATAAAACAATGCAGGGCAGTGTAGCCCATAGACTGCCATTATACAGAATGTAAATAGAGCTGTGCCTTTAAGAAAGTAAAGTCTTCCTGTATCCCATCATGCCCAGCAAAAGGCAGTTGCCTCAGTTCTTTTTTCCGGCTCCTTCTGACAGGACCCTGAAGCATTGAGCTCTACCTCACAAAGCCTTTTTTTGACAGAAATTCAATTAAAACCTTTTGAATTTCAATTTCACTCGACGTTTTTAATATTGAGTGAACATTTGCTAACCTTTTCTGTCAAATTCTGACAGAAATGTAAGGTTTTTCTATTTTAGAAATGCCTTCACTTTTTGATAAATGTCCTTCTTGTGGCAGAAAAAAGGCTAAAACAGACCCACACCGGGTCTGTATAATTTGCCTTCCATCCAGCCACAAACCTGACTCCTGTGACATCTGTAGAACTTTCTCCAGAAGGACCCTTCGTGATAGGGAGAAAATTCGACTTCAGGCAAGAGAGGACAGGAGAAGAAGTGGTCAATCTGCCACAGAGCGAGGAGAAGGTCAGTCTTCTACCAGGGCTCACCCTGTTTCCTCGGCAACTTCTGCTAGACCTGCTCAGAAACGGCATAGGTCTCCGACGACGTCGAGGGCATCGACGTCGAGGCCAGGAATGGTGCCAACATGCTCGCCGTCGAGGACTGGTTCACCGGCGAGAAAGAAGCATCGCTCGACGTCGGCAGCCGTTTCGCCGTCGAGACGGCGTGGACGCTCGCCGCCGAGAAGATCTGGGTCCGGGTCGGCGCGACGAGGACGGTTGGCGTCGAGAAGATCTGGGCCCGGTTCGCCGTCAACGCGACGAGGACGATCGGCGTAGAGAGAGAGTGCTCGCCGTCGAAGACGGTCGCCGTCATCACATCGACGTCGAGGGAGGTCGTCGTCGAGAGGATCTCAGCGACGAGGGGAATCGACGTCAAGAGGCACCCGCCGTCACCGTACTTCGACGTCGAGGTGTGTGTCGACGTTGAGGCGACAGTCAAAGAGACCTAGAAGGGTTTATACCACTTCAGAATCCTCAGCCTCACTCATCCTACTTCCAGCTTCGCCGCAGCTCTCTCAACAGCCGCCGTTGCCGCAGACACCAGTAACACCTACGGCTCCTCTTCCGGCTCCCCCTTCAGAGTCTGTTCCGAGGACTCCAGCGGAATCCATAAGACATTCCAGACATTCCTCTAGACGTTCGTCTTCCTCTCGGCACCATCGTCATGAGTCACTTCAGAGATCTCCACATTCACGTCATAGACATTCTTCTTCGTCTACACGGGACTACTCTCCAACCCTATCGGACTCACCGTCCCCGAGAGTGTCCCCCATAGATGACGTGAATACATTCCAAGAGGCCCTAGTGCGCGGGGCTACCAAACTAAATATCCCGCTGGCGGTACCCGCCCCATCGACCTCAGTGATTTTCGAGACTTTACACCAGAGGACATCTTCAAGACCTTTACTTCCACTGGTCCCGGTTCTTATTGAACCGGCAATGGATATTTTTCTGACACCGGCCACAACGAAATCTGCTCCTTCCAGACTTATTAAAAAGTATCGCCCACCGGAGCAAGACCCTCTATTCCTAAGGTCGGACCCGGTGCCCGACTCGGTGGTTATAGTAGCGGCAAAGAAATTACACTCTACATCATCGTCTTCCTCCTCGCCTCCGGACAAGGAGAGCAGAAAGATCGATGCTGCAGGCCGAAAAGTATGCTCTACCGCAGCCATCACAATGAAAGCAGCCAGTGCCACTGCTTTATTAGGAAGATATGATCGGGCCCTTTGGGACTCTATGCTGCAGTTTGCGGAGCACCTACCCAAGGACAAAAGGGAAGATTTCTTGGAGGTCATGGGTGAGGGTGCCATGGTTTCCAACCAGGTGATAAGCGCTGCTGCTGATTCTTCGGTGCTGTCGGCACATAGCTACGCTCATGGAGTAGCGTTAAGACGATACGCATGGTTGCGATTGACATCTCTCAAACCAGAGGCACAGCAGAGAATTCAGAATTTACCATTCTCAGGCTCCACCTTGTTCGGCTCTCATGCCGATGACGAGATGTCAAGAATGAAGTCTGAGCTAGACACTTTAAAAGCGGTAGGCATCGAATGCCCAAAAGAACAACGAAAAGTATTCCGTCCCTACCAGCGAAGGCTTTTTACCCACAGGTATCAGACACCACACTGGATGTCCTCACGTCCCCAGCAGCAACAGCAGCATCAAAGGGCCTTCTCGACACAGCGAAAGTCGACAAGGGGTCGTTCCACGCCGCAAACTCAGGCAACTCGCCAGGCTCCCGCGTCTAAGCCCTGAATCTTCACTTCCCCCTCCTCCGTTATCCACTCCGGTAGGGGGAAGTATCTCAAATCATCTGGACGAGTGGCTACGCATCACATCAGACGCTTGGGTATTGAATATTGTGCGAAATGGTTACGCTCTCAGATTCACCAGTCCTCCATCTGTTCCACCCAAACCAGCCAGCCACCACCTCGAAGCTCTTCAGTTAGAAGTCGCTATTCTATTACAAAAAAGAGCTATAGAACCCGTCCCGATCAGCCAACGCGGGAAAGGGATTTATTCGAGGTATTTTCTAGTGCCAAAGAAGGACAAACAAGAGTTTCGTCCCATTCTAGACCTAAGGACAGCAAACAAGTGGATTCAAAAAGAGAAATTCAGGATGCTATCCTTGCACCAAATTTACCCGCATCTTCGTCAGGGTGACTGGCTCTGCGCGATAGACCTTTGCAACACTTATTTTCACATTCCGGTGAGCAAGAAACATCGAAAATTCCTAAGGTTCACCGTAGGCAAAAGTCATTACCAATTTGCGGTTCTACCCTTCGGCCTCAAATCAGCGCCGAGAACTTTTTCCAAATGCATGGCGGTGGTAGCCGCCCATTTGAGGAAGCATCAAATATTTGTCTACCCATATCTAGACGATTGACTCATAAAGGCCTCCAACTATCTAGAGGCCCAACAACATTTCAAATGGGCTCAACAGCTGCTACAGAATCTCGGTCTTCAAGTCAGTCTTCTGAAGTCCACAGCAACGCCTGTTCAGAGGCTGCATTACTTAGGGGCCATTATAGATACCAATCAAGGAAAGGTGTTTCCTTCGGAGGAACGACGATTATCGATTCTCCAAAAGTGCAAACAACTAGAGAGAACACCACAGACCACTGCAAGAGTAATAGCCTCTCTACTGGGCTCTATGGTGTCTTGTATCCACCTCGTTCCCAATGCTCGCCTCCATATGAGACCCTTACAGGAATGCCTGGAGGATCAATGGTGTCAACTGATGGACGATTGGGAGAGCAGAGTCCTTCTTTCTCCCCACGCCCTACAGTCCCTCAAGTGGTGGTGTTCACCCAACAATCTCTTGGTGGGGATTCCTTTCCATCAACAGCCTCCAGCTCAAACCATCGTAACAGACGCATCACTGCTCGGATGGGGAGCGCACATGGATCATCTTCGAGTCCAAGGCAAGTGGTCACAGAGAGAGAGTCGCTATCATATCAACCTGCTGGAGCTTCGCGCAGTCCATCTTGCGCTCAAGGCCTTCCTACCTTCTCTGAAAACGGAAACTCTCCTCCTCCAGACGGACAACGTGGCCACCATGTATTACGTAAACAAACAAGGAGGCACCAGGTCCATGATATTATCCAGAGAGGCTCAGACAATCTGGCATTGGCTTCTAGCCAGGAACCTGTCGCTAGTGGCAACTCACCTGCCGGGCAGCCAGAATGTTCAAGCGGATGCTCTCACCCGCGTAATGGACGAGAACCACGAATGGGTATTACACGACGATGTCGTTCGTTCCATTTTCGCACTATGGGGTACCCCCTCTATAGACCTATTCGCAACCCCAGAAAACAAAAAATGCCAAAACTTCGCCTCCAGATATTACCATCTAAGGACACTGGGGAATGCCCTGTGGATAAGCTGGTCAGGAGCATTTCTTTACGCCTTTCCACCGCTTCCCCTGATACCGGCAGTCCTCCAGAAGCTATCCAATGCCCAGTCCAAAATGATTCTAATTGCTCCAGTATGGCCACGCCAATGGTGGTTTCCAGACCTTCTTCGCCGGTCACTCAAGCCACACATCAGACTGCCTCATCGTCCGGACCTGCTCACGAAGTTCAGAGGGCAGATATCTCATCCCAACCTCTCATCGTTGAGTTTGGCAGCATGGCTCCTGAGTTAGTGCAATATGGACACTTGAACCTACCTCAGGACTGTATGGAAATCCTAAGAGAAGCAAAACGCCCTTCCACACGATCGGCTTATGCATGCAAGTGGAAAAGATTCTGTGTGTGGTGTTTGGAGAACAACGTTGACCCGGTATCCTGTGGAAAGGAAACTATCCTGCCATACTTGCTAAGTTTGGCAAAATCGGGTTTACAATTGACCTCAATAAAAGTGCACTTGGCGGCTCTAACGGCATATAGAAAGAGCCCTTCTCAAACCTCCTTTTTTAGGATCCCAATTATCAAGGACTTCCTGGAGGGCTTAAAGGTATTTCCTCCCATTAGGAGGCCATCTCCTCCATGGGAACTGAATGTTGTCCTATCGCGTCTGATGCTACCTCCGTTCGAGCCAATACATAAAGCGTCACTTCAACATCTCACGTGGAAAACTGCCTTTCTGGTTGCAATCACATCAGCGCGTAGGGTCAGCGAAATCCAGGCCCTTTGCGCTCAAGAACCCTACATGGTCTTTCATTCTGCAAAAGTAGTGATGAGGACTCATCCAAAATTTTAACCAAAAGTCGTTTCCAACTTTCATGTGAACCAAACCATTTCATTACCAACTTTCTTTCAAAATCCAACTACTCCTGCCGAGAGAACTCTGCATTCTCTGGATGTAAAGAGGGTTTTGAAATTTTACTTGGACAGGACAAAATGCTTACGTAAATCACAGCAGCTCTTTGTTAACTATGGCCCAGTTAGAACAGGGTTGGGCACGTCTAAGCAATCATTATCCAGGTGGATTGTTTCATGTATACTGTTATGTTATCAGTTAGCGAACAAATCTCTTGGTGGCAGGCCAAAAGCCCATTCTACTAGAGGGAAGGCAGCTACTGCGGCCTTAATGAGAAATATCCCTTTGGCAGAGATATGCAAGGCAGCCACTTGGAAATCGGTCCATACCTTTACACAGCATTACTGCCTTGATTCAGACGCTAGGGCAGATGCGCAGGTTGGACAGGCCTTGCTTAAGAATTTATTTGCATGACTCATGTTTTTTGTCAGTATTATTCTGTCTACTCCACCGCGGTTATGGGGATGGGCTTGCTAGTCTATTCAATGCTTATGACTATACATGGAAATCCCCTACGAGAGAAGGAATGGTTTCTTACCTGTAACTCCAGTTCTCTCGTATGGGTATT
Source organism: Pleurodeles waltl (assembly GCF_031143425.1). Taxonomy (NCBI): domain Eukaryota; kingdom Metazoa; phylum Chordata; class Amphibia; order Caudata; family Salamandridae; genus Pleurodeles; species Pleurodeles waltl. The sequence continues at coordinate 669,916,190 of NC_090451.1, read as the reverse complement.
TCCATGATAGTCATAAGCAACCCTCCCTCCTCCCCGGTGGAGTTGACATAGAAAAGGTTGCCATAGTAGTATCGATGTTGGTACTCCAACAAATGTTTTGTTCCTTCATTTCAGGTTACAAGCCTTCAAAAAGAACTGAGGCAACTGCCTTTTGCTGTGCATGATGGGATACAGGAAGACTTTACTTTCTTAAAGGCACAGCTCTATTTACATTCTGTATAATGGCAGCCTATGGGCTATACTGCCCTGCATCGTTTTATTCTCATGAGAGGTGTAAATAAAGTATGAGAATGTATTTTTTATTACATTTCTAGAATAGGTATTTGAACGTGAATTTACACTACAGCTGTTTTCTTTTCAACAATTTGGCCTGTGTAGCTGTTCACATAGGCTGCACAGTGTTATTCTTAAGTGGGTTTTGACAGACCTTTTTCAAAGGGCTGGTATCTGCACTTAAGAATATACTTCACATCAGTGCTCCGGGGTCCCCGCAGGCGCGCTGAACTATTCAGTGCTTATGACTATCATGGAAATACCCCTACGAGAGAACTGGAGTTACAGGTAAGAAACCATTCCTTTTGGTTATTTGATGTAAATCCGTTCAGTCATTTTTGAGATATTAAAGAAACTCCAAATTTGTATATATAGAACATGAAGGCTTTGCAAACCCTCTCGATCTTGTGCTGAGAACTGATTGGCTGCCAACATTTCAAGAAGGAAGTAGCAGTCATCTTGGGACTCGGATTCATCTGAGTCCCAGAAAAACAGATGTAAAAAAAAAAAAAGGGGGGGCAGGGTAGGGACACCCTGACCCATTAGCTCTGGTGCAGGGGTCCCAAAGGGACACCCCTCCCACCCCCCCCCCCCCTCCACCCCCAAGATAACAAACATTGCTTTTTAATTTTTGCCACGAGTTGAGGCAGATCTGGCAAAAAAATAAAATAAAAAAACAAGCGCAGACTCCTGCGCTGAATAATTCTGAAGCCCTTGGGTGGGCCAAGTCCTGGGGGCATTACCATTTTAATGTGGGGGGGCCTTGGCCACACTGCAGCATTCATACTCCTTGACCTCCCAGCAGCATTTGACACAGTCTCTCACAGCACTCTGTGCACCAGACTCCACGACATGGGAGTCCGCGGAAGAGCCCTGGAATGGATCCACTCCTTCCTCTCCGGGAGGATGCAGAGGGTCAGACTCCCACCCTACACCCCCAGACCTACAGGAGTCAACTGCAGAGATTCCCAAGGATCCTCACTGAGTCCCACACTGTTCAACGTTTACATGGTCCCTCTCGCTGCCATCGTCAGAAGCCACGGTAAGAACATCGTGTCTTACACTGATGACACGCAACTCATCATTTCCCTCACTGAAGACCCGGGCACAGCCAAAAGGAACATCCACTCAGGAATGGAAGCCGTTGCCACCTGGATGATAGAAAGCTGCCTCAAGCTCAACTCCGACAAGACTGAGCTCATGATCTTCGTAAACACCATCTCAGCTTCGGACGACTCCTGGTGGCCCACATCCCTCAGCGCCCTCCTCCTGCACCGACTGAGCACCCCTGCAACTTATGAATCATCATCGACTCCTCCCTCTCCATGACCCACCAGGTAAACTGTCGCCTCCTCCTGCTGACACACACTCCGCAAACTTCGGAAGATCTTCAAATGGATCCCAGCAGACTGCTGCAGTCACCCACTCCTTAGTCCCTAGCAAGCTCGACTACTGCAACGCCTCTATGGCCCTCTACGCCGGCACCTCAACCAGGAACATCAAAAAACTAAAACTCATCCATAACGCCACCACCTGACTCATTCTGGACCTCCCTCACTGAGAACACATCTCCCAACTCCTGAGGACCCTCCACTGGCTACCAGTCGAGAAGCGAATCACCTTTAAGCTTCTCACCTACAAGTGCAGGCCATACACAATGTAGGACCGGCCTACCTCAACCACCGCAACTCCTTCCACACCCCCGCCAGATCCCTCCACTCCACCTAGATAGCCCTGGCCACCATCCTTCGCATTCGCAAAACCACCGCCAGAGGACAATCCTTCACCTAGGCTGCAGTAAAAAGGTATAACAACCTCCCCCTGCACCTCTGACAAAGCCCGTCGCTCACCATCTTCAGGAAGAACCTAAAGGCGTGGCTCTTCGGATGAGGACCTTCCCCTCCCCACCGCCTTGAGACCCTCATGGGTGAGTAGCCGCTCTTTACAAATACTGATTGATTGATTTGGACCACCACCTAACTGGGGCTTTGCTGAAACGAAACACTGTGGGGGCTGCCACCTCCCTGGGGCTTTAAACCACAGTCCTGGGCACTGCCATCTCCCCTGGGCTTTGATCAAATACAATGGGGGGTTACCACCCCCACCCAAAAGCCCCAGGGACCACCACCTCCCTGGGACTTACATCAAATGCAGTGCAGGGGGTGAGCACTCAGACCTGAGGACCGCCACCTCCCTGGGGCTTTCATCACATTCAGTGTGGGGGGGTCTGCCCCACATTGATGCAGAGATGCAGTCAGGGAAACCGAGGAAACTTCTCTCACAGAGAGGGAGATCTCTGTGAGGGCAGTTTGCTCTGAGACAGCAGTGCCGGCTCCCACAGGAGGTAGGGAGCCGGCTGGGACTACAGGGGCCTTCTTGCGCTCCCCGCATTCCCCAAAGTTGTGACTTGGTGCCCTGGGGGGCACCCGGGGCACATGGTCGGGCCTCAGGGCAGAGATCGGCCTGGGGAGGAGGCCTGCGAAGCCCCTCCTCCCCCCACCCACCTCAAAAAAATTAAATCTTTGGGCCGGACCCTGTGCGATGGGTCCCCAGGGCCAAGATCGGCCCCAAAAATATATATATAGGCCAGTCCTCGGGATGAGGTCCCTTGGGTCGAGATCAGTCTGGGGAAGGGCGTGCACAGCCCCCTGCCCCAAAAACAAATTTAAATGTTTAGGCCGGGCCTCAGGATGGGATGCCCAGTGCCGAGATAGGCCTAGGTGCAGGTCGCGCCCCCCTCCCCCACAAAAAAAGTATACCTTTAGGCTGGTCCCCAGGGGATTGGATCACCAGGACCAAGATTGGCCTGGTGAGGAGGCCGGGTGGGGTTGGTTGGTATAGGGGCGGCCAAGTCCTGCGGCCGACATCTGCTGCCAAAGGCCATACAAATTCACCCTTTATAGTTAGTTATCCCAAATAACTATAACTTGTGCCCTAAAGTAACTATAACTTGCGCCCTCGCCATGCACTGCTAGTTACCCCACAAATTACAGCAGTCATGACATCTTTGATAACATCATTGATAATGTCACTATAATATCTGCAGTGAAATTATTGATCAGATAACTGTGCATGGCAGGGGCGCGAGTTATAGTTACCTTAGGGCACGATTTATAGTTACTTGAGATAACTCTAACAATACCAGGTGAATTTGTATGGTTTGGTACGTTTAAAGTGTGAGCCTAACTAACGTCCCAGTAACCTTTGTTTTTTTTAAGTGAGGTTCTATGTTTTTTTTAATTCTATTTCCTAACTATAACATGCCTATAACCCCTTTGTTTTTTTTGTAAGTGCATATGATTATTGATAAGGAGCCCCTGGGAGAAAAGCAAAATTACACTTGACAATAGAATATAAAACCTTTCCTAAATGGCAGAACAAGGATTTAGAAAGTGTAAATCTCAAACCTGAGGGTTTGTCACAAATGTAAGTAACACCAAATTCTGGGTTGAGATTCCCTGGAGCAAAATACCTATTGACAAGTTTTAACACATTTGTGTTACAATTGTCCAATATGGGGGATGTAGCTCCGTACTTTGATCTACCACTGAATTGAAATAAGTCTTTTGAAATCCTCCAGGAGAGAGAAAAGGCTTCTTTAGTGATGATTAATGAAGCCATAGATTTGATCAGACCTAGCTTCCAGCATATTGCAAGAGCCATTGTTCTTAAGAGGCAGCATTGGATACAGTTGACAAACCCATTTGCTAGGGGTCCTTCAATATCACCTGCAACCTTTTTGCCAAACAAGAGGCAACAGTGCCTCATCTTTCAGATGCAGCTACCAACCATACCGATCTCTGCAAAAACAAATGCTACATATCTTATCCAACTAGCAGTCTTATTATATGCCATACTCGAATTTCCCACGTACTCTTTATGCTCCACACAGCCATCTACACCAAAGACCTTGACCAGGGTGAACAACAGGATTCATCACACCATCAGTGACTCTGTACAGGCCCCGCCTACCCTATCCATTTGTCTCTTTTTTACAGATCACTGGGGCGTCAGATTTTGAGCTGTTCTGCGCAATCCCAAGGTATCAGAACAGACAGGTGAATCTTGCACCTCATAAAAATACAGCCATTCACTTGAGTTTGTTGAAAAACATATATGCCACCCTAGAAGGTCTCTCATCATCTAAAACTCTTGCAGGCAGAGATACTGTCTGCTACTCAAAGGGGCCCTCGAAATCATCTACAAATGCCATTAATAAAAGAGGTCCTACTGCAATGTTTTCCAGATAAAGAAAAATCAGGAGAATGGTGCCCCGCCATGCCTCTTTAGCATGCTACAAATTTTCAAAGAAGCAGTCATTCAGACTGATGCCCCTGCGGGAAGTGTTACTGTTGCTTTAAGATGGAGAGTTCATGCCTTATATGGATTTTCCAAACACTTACTTGTATATAGCCAATCACCCCAAACATTGCAAATACCTGGGTTGGAGGTAGCTTGGAGCCGCTGTCAGTTCAAGGTTCTGCCCTTTAGTCTCAAGTTGGTGCCCCTGATATTCACAAAGTGCTTGGTACCAGTGTCCACTTTGTAGCATTGGCAAGGTCTTCAAGCCTTAACCGTATCTGAATTACTCACTGGTGAAGACATACACTTTTCACATAGCAAAAATGTCCAGAGAAGTATGCACAAACCTGTTAACAAAGTTGGGTCTGTCAATTAACATAGTCTGAGCTCAACCTCCATCCTAGTCATCTATTCAATTGTCAGCCAAACTCTAAATAAGGGCCTTAGATAATGCAGGTAGTTGAAATCATATTCTCTCCCAGGGCAAAGTTTCCGCTACCACCAAAACTTTAAGGAAAACAAGAACACTTCTGTATTTAATGCCAGGGTAATGGTTGTACCCAGTCTAGTTTCAACCACATCATATATTAACCTCTTCTGTCTTGCAACAAGTGCAGTGAATTACTATAACCACCATTTAAACCCATCCAGAAATCTTATATCAAATTTGTGTCATGGAAGACTGCTGTACTGTTGGTCTTGATATCTGCTAGGCTAGTTAGTGAAATCCACTTTTTGCAGATCAAATTTTCTTCATACACTTTCGTAAAGTTGGTCCATCACAAAATTAATTCCGAAAGCACCTATTGATTTTTATTTGAATACGTTGGTTGTCCTCAAAGCATTCTTACAAAATCCCACAACAAGCACAGAAAGAATGCTCAATTCCTTAAATGTCTTTTGAAGCTCTACATTCTACATTGAGTACCACAAGACTTTCTGCCAATTTGACAAGCTCTTTTTGTAGCCTTTTGGACACTCATAAAACAAGGAATAGCAAGGTGAATTGATACTGTGATTGTACTTTGCCACTCTAAGGCTGGCTGGCCTCTCTGTTCTGCTGTATTACTTCAGTCTACAAGGAAAATGGCAGCTAGTGCAACTCTCTATTCCAGAATTCCTTTGTGTTATATTTGTAGAGCTGCATCACAAAAGAGATTCCGTTCATTAACGAAGCATTACTGACTAGATGTGAATTTTATTAGTGCATCAGCCGCAGGTGAAGCAGTTTTGTGTCTTCTTTTCCAGAAAGGTGAGATTCTTCTTGCATATTTACTTAGATACAGATATTATCAGTTTTAATTGTATTTTTGTATGATCCCCATTTATTGTCTATTGATTATACATGAGATACTGCTTGTTGTACTTGACCTTGAGTTCTAGGTTTAATTTTCCTGTTTGTTCCACAGTTATGCGATATAAATGGAATAATTTTAGTTGTAGACCTACTTTCATACGAAAACACGTTAATTTGACCATTGGTTGATAAACAATGCAAAGATGGCCCATTATCTTGGTACATCTCAGGCTCCTATTGTAGTTGCAATGCTTGTCATTTTATTGTACTTTAGCACTTGCTACATGGAAAAATAATCTCTGTTGGAGGAACATCATGATTTGATCCAGTTCTGTGAAACCTAGTATGTGATTTACTACGTTATCATCCATTGACACAGACTGGAATAATGAATCAAAGATGTTGCAATAGCTTCAAAGTTAAGCGACTAATTCTGAAATGTAATTATACACATGTAACACTATTAGTTCATTTTGCTGTTCACTACTTAGAGGGCCCTTGTCTCCATTTATATTATGTTTTGTTTTTATCCTTCTGTTTTGCAATTTTCTAGCTCATTTTCTATGCCATCAAAAAATGTAACCTTTATTAAAATGTTCAAGAAGACTTCAATAAATTGTAAGTGTACTATGGCTGCGATTCCATAGACGATTGCTGTAACTACTTTTGATAGAGGAAATTAGGTTTAATTGGCAACTAAAAATGATCCTGGAATTCTTAATAATGTGTGAACAATGATTTAGATGTCCTTGTGAAATCCAAAAAATAAACAATTTTGCTGCAAAACATGGTTACCTTTTCATAAATCCTCATTGTTGGCAATCTCAGAAGTATTTAAACATGAGGGAACATTTCCCCACTGATTACTGTTGAAGATTGAGATTGTATAAATTATATATTTCGGTTGGTGTCCTGTAGAAGACTTTGGTCTCTAAATAAATGTGAGACTACGGTCCTAAGGATAGAACATTGTAACTAGCCTAGGATGTTCATTCTTTGCAGCTCGTAAAAAGATTCCATTCCTGTCCCTTTCTTTAACAGTGCACCCATAGTCTGTTGTGCAAAAGGGATAAGGTACAGAAAATTCTCATATGATAAAATACATTCTACATTCTTTCAGGATTAATGAGAGGTCGTGGAAGTTACTTCAAGTTTTTTAATGGTTTGCAGAGCTGTGACACCTTATTTCTGTGTGCTGCTCCCATGCTGTTTCTAGACTCATTGAGCCAATACGCCTGGAAAAAACTGAAAGACGGAACTTCCTAAATCTCAGTTTTTGTCTTGTGTGTATGAATATTAATGCATCCTTTGCGTGGACCTACATATGTCTGTTTTGTAGCTTTTATAAATGGTCTTTTTCTTTTATAAAGGTGCTAATTAGGATCTATTGTGATAATTCTCGATCATCACTTGATTTGTTCTTCTTTTTGTCTTTTGGTGCAAATAGGAATCTGCATTCCCATAATCACAGTTTAAGATGTTTCTGTAAGTTTGCTGCTGTTCTTAAAACAACTCTTTAAAGCTGAACAGGGAGGACTTTGCATCTACTCTGTAATATTTAAAAAATTGCTTTTGAAACTTGTGACTGAATGAATGTTTTCTTGTCAAAGCCCACCTGTATTAGTATCGTGCACCTCTACCCATTATTTCAACTTTTTAGACTCTGTATTAGGATATTGCATGAGTCGAGCCATAGCTAGATAATTTGTCATCCAGCTGCGTTTATGAACTTTCTGCAAGGTATGTTTCAGTGTTGTGGCAACTAGCAACTCCTCTGAGCTTAGTGACAAACACCATGGCCCTCATTACAACATTGGCGGTATAAGGCGCTTACCGCCGTGCAGAAGACCGCCAGTACACCGTCGCGGCTGCGGTAGACCGCCACAGCTATTATGACACACATCACGGAATCCGCCGAAATTCAGACACCCACACAATACCGCCACATCAAAGGTCAGCGATAAACTGGCGGAAACACATCCTCCACCTCCACGCCAACAGAAACACTCCCATGCTATTACGACCCACGAATCCACGCAGCGATCTTTCAACTGCGGTATTCCATTGCCGGTACACACCGCCGAGCTCAAAATACACACACATCTACAAAACACCGCCACATTGGACTATTCAAAATACACACACCTGATACACATACAAACAACACTCCCACACACCCAACACAATCTAAAACAACCACCCACATCACCCACAAACCCCTACAACCAGAATTTCTGAGAGAAGGCCAGAGAGACAGCACAGCTATTGACAACCCCATCACACAGAGGCACACAACACCATCACCCACACTACATCCATGCACTAAACACCACATACCACTACACTCACCACACTCATCACCACATACACCACCCCACACCTCACACACACCACCCCATGTCACGCCAAAGACACCCCCACTTCTCCGAGGAGGAGCTCAGGGTCATGGTGGAGGAAATCATACGGGTTACAACAGGGACCTGGGGGCAGTGGTAGTGGGCACATGGTCCAGGGGACGGAGGCACAGGAACATAGGGGAACTGGGAGGGCTGCTGTGCGACAGAGGGAGGACAGGCCAAGGGAACCAACTCTCCATGAGGCCCTCTCCTCCATCATGGGAGCATACCACCACTCCCAGGAGACGATGGCGACGGTCCTGGACAAGTTGCAAGAGACCCTGCGTCTGCAGGACGAACTGTATTTGGGGTTCAGTGGGGAGCTCAGGACCATCAGCTCCGCCCTGGGCACCATCGTAGGGGTGCTGACGGACATTTAAAAGACCTTGAGGGACACCGTGGCACTCCAAGGGGCCCCTGACACTAGCCAGGACGACGAACTGCCCACCACCTCCGCTAGCGGACAGGACGCCCCGCCACAGGACCAACACACCAGCACCCCATCCCCTGCAGACGGACAACCACCACGCAAGTGCGCCCTGAGATCCAGGACAGAGCAAGATGGCAAGACCACCGCCAGGAAATAAGACCACCCTGATTGTCCCCCCACTGTCCCACTTTGTCACCCTGTCTAGATTGGAACTGCCCCAGCTCCAGTTCCAATGCCCAGATGGGCAGTGCACCTGTGAGACTAATAGACTGGACTCTGCCATAGACATTCCTCCACCATCACCCATCCCCATTTTACAACCTTCCTTGATTTTTTTATCACTTAAATAAACACCCTTGAAAGCCAAAGAAATCTGGAGTCAGTCTATGATTTGGAACTTTGTATTATCAATTACAGTGTCATAATGGGTTACCCATTGTAAGGCTAACATACCAATGTCACACATCACAAGCCCTTCAAGGATGCAAGCAGTTGACACGTAGGTAACCACACCTGTGAAACTGAAATGGAAGGGTACAACTCAATTAACAAATAGTGAGTGAAATGTAGGTACAGGATAGAGGTAGACGTGTGAAAGTTAATGTAATGTTAAACCAGAAAATGTTCTCACCTGTGTGTCACTGGAAATATTGCTGTATGACTGACTCCCTGTTGTCGTTTTCTTCATCCTCAGCTTCATCCTCATCACTGTCCACTCGCTCCACAGGCTCCACAGCTGCCACAACACTGTCATCTGGATCATCCTCCTGCAGAAAAGGCACCTGGCGTCGCAATGCTAAATTATGGAGCATGGAGCAGGCGATGATGATGTCGCACACCTTCGGTGATTAGAGTAGGGATCCACCTGTCATATGGAGGCACCTGAACCTGGCCTTAAGAAGGCCGAAGGTGCGTTCGATAACCCTCCTAGTCCGCCCATGGGCATCATTGTACCGTTCCTCTGCCCTGGTCCTGGGATTCCTCACTGGGGTCAATATCCAGGAAAGGTTGGGGTAACCAGAGTCCCCCAATAGCCATACACGGTGCCTGTGAAGTTGACCCATCATATCAGGGATGCTGCTATTCCGCAGGATGTAGGCGTCATGCACTGAGCCAGGGAACATTGCATTTACCTGCAAGATGTACTGGTCTGCCAAACAGACCATCTGGACATTCATCAAATGATAATTCTTCCTGTTCCTGTACACCTGTTCACTCCTGCGGGAGGGACCAGAGCTACATGGGTCCCATCAATAGCACCTATGACGTTCGGGATATGTTCAAAGGCATTCCTCCACCTCAGGGAAAATGATGTATCTCCTTACGTGTTTCAGCAGGGCAGACAACACTCTGGACAACACGATGGAAAACATAGGTTGGGACATCCCAGATGCCATGGCCACAGTTGTCTGGAAAGACCCACTTGCAAGGAAATGGAGCACTGACAGCACCTGCACGTCAGGGGGGATTCCAGTCGGATGGCGGATCGGTGACATCAGGTCTGGCTCCAACTGGGTACATAGTTCCTGGATTGTGGCACGGTCAAACCTGTAGGTGACGATGATATGTCTTTCTTCCATTGTCAACAGGTCCACCAGCGGTCGGTACACCGGAGGATTCCGCCATCTTCTCATATGTCCCAGCTGACGGTGCCTAAGAAGGACAACAGCGAAGAACCAGTCACTATTCCTCCAGGTATGTACCCACAGTTACACACAAGACTACACCAGACAAAACCCCTTCCTGTATGTGTGTTGAGTATAGGCCTAGCTATGTGTGACGCAGTAGTAAATGAAGCCATGTGGGCCCCTGAAGTGGCGGCTGCCTGACCTCTAAACTGGGACAATGGGATTGTGGGGTAACTGCGCTGGCGTTGCACACCGTCGCGGTAGGCGGTCGTAGACCGCGGCGCAATGCTGCATTGGTTAACATTGGACCCTATGGGTCCCAGGAGCCAATGAACAGGTGTGCTGGCGGTGATGATGCGCACCGCCGCGGACGTCACCGCCATTTTCTATCTCTTCAATCACTAGATACCTGACCTTCGACAGGAGAGGACCTACACTGCTAGTGCTGCTGTGACCTCGGTCTGGAAGCGACGATGGCTGCTGCGTCTGGGGAAAGGGCCCCTGCCTTCACTGCACAGGAGTTGGAGAAACTTGTGGATGGGGTCCTCCCCAGTACACGCTACTCTACGGTCCTCCAGACCAACAGGTTAGTACACAGGGAGCACGTTGTATGGGCTAGGCCTGGGTGGAGAGGGCTGGGTGGAAGAGGGAAGGGGGCAGAGTTCATAGAACATTAATGCATGGGAATGAATGGGCCACATGGCCAGAGTAGGGAGGGGGCCACTCACATTGACGGTGCAGTTGGTAATGACTGTTCCTCTTTCCTTGTGCATGTCATGTAGGTCAGCGCCCACCAGAAGAGGGACATTTGGCGTGCCATCGCCAAGGGAGTCCGGACCCTGGGGGCCCACCAGAGACGGGGCACCCACTGCCGTAAGAGATGGGAGGACATTCGCCGCTGCAGCAAGAAGACGGTGGATGCTCAGCTGGGGATGGCCTCCCAACGTGGGAGGGGTGCCCGTCGCACCATGACCCCCCTGATGTTCCGGATCATGGCGGTGGCCTACCCGGAGTTGGATGGGCGCTTGAGGACATCACAGCAGACACAAGTGGGTGAGTACAACCTCGTTCTGCGGACTTTGCGCGCATTAGAGGGGTCTGGGTGGGGGAGGAGGCCTGTGGGTGTACCTAGGCCAGGGCGAGTTAGGTAGGCAAGGCCCCTCCGTAATGTAGGCCATGTGGCACTCAACCCCACCTCAGCAGAGTGCCAAGTTGAGGTATAGTTGCCCCTGTGGACTCCATGTGCGCAGATTTCCACCATTGCCATGTAGGCCATGTCCCAGAAATTGCATCTGCAGAGGTCAGGAGCAAGGCGTAATGCAGGGGGCTGCTGCATCTGTCTTGTCCGCCAACGGTAGCGGAATGCCATGCACTAAAACTCTCTTTCTTCTGTCTCCCCCCCTTTTCCTGCTCTCCCTGTCCTTTTGTACATCAGCATCATCAGGCGGATGTACAGTGGCACCGGCGCACGAGGGAGCTGCATCCCACATGGCCATTGAGGGCCACACCACAGACTCTGAATGCACCAGTGGGACGGAGGGCGAGGGGAGCTTCACGTCGGCCACCGGATCACCAACCAGCGACACGGACTCGTCCGCCGATGGGAGCTCCCCTGTGGTGGCGGCACCATCTGTGCGCCCCACTTCTACAGGTACAGCCGCCACCCCCCCCCCCCCCTACCAGCACCGCCCTCCCAGCAGCCCCTCAGCGTTCGCCCCGTGCCTGCTCACCCAGGAGGGTGGGCATCACCTTCGCCCCAGGCACCTCAGGCCCTGCCCCAGTCACCCCTGCTGCCCTCAGTGAGGAGGCCATTGACCTCCTCAGGTCACTCACTGTTGGGCAGTCTACCATTGTGAATGCCATCCAGGGTGTAGAAAGGGAGTTGCAACACGGTAATGCATTCCTGGAGGGCATTCATTCTGGCCAGGCTGTCCTTCAGCGAACCCTGCAATCTCTGGCCTCAGCACTGATGGCAGCCATTGTCCCTGTGTCTAGCCTCCCCCCCTCCAACCTCCTCCACCCAGACCCAATCTCCTGTACCCCAGCCCATCCCAAGCACACCTACAGACCAGCATGCACACAAGTCAACACACACAAGTAGCTCAGGCAAACATAGGCACCACAGGCACTCATGCAAGCCTCACCCACATACAGACACAGCAACATCCACTGCCTCCACTGTGTCCCCCTCCTCCTCTTCTCCCTCCTCCCTCCCAGTCTCGTCTACACACACACCTGCATGCACCACATCTACAGGCACTAGGACTCTCACCAGGACACCCAGCACCACAAGCCGCTCACCTGCACTCACCACCTCCACTGCCATTTACACGTCCCCTGTGTCCTCTCCCAGTGTGTCTGTGACACCCCCTCCCAAAGTACACAAACGCCGGCAATCACTCACCCAACATCCATCCACCTCACAACAGCCTCCAGTACCTGCATCTGCACCCAAAACAGCTAAAGTGAAACCTCCTACAACCACCTCCTCTTCCTCCACTCCCAGACCCCCTCCAGCTACCCATCCCAGTGTTCGTCAGAAACTGTCCCTCTGTCAAATTGACCTTTTTGCCCCCCCCCCCTCCAATTCATCAGTCCCCTCGTAGCGCCTCAGCCAAAAAGCCTCCAGTACCAGTGGTGCGTGTTCCAGGTTTTTGGAGTGCACCGTCCACCAGGGCAGGCAGTAGGACCTGGAGCCAAGGCACTGGCAGCCCACCCCCTGTAAAGGCTCTTAAAATGGAGAGTGGACGACGGGACCGTCTTAAGACCCCTGGTGGGACAACAAGTGACATGGGACCGAAGGGGATTGGTGAGTCATCTGTAACTCCAACAAAGGTGGGGAAGGTCCAGAGGAAGTCTGCCCAGCCTGTTGTGAGTGTCACGGCGGAGAAGTGCGCCATCATGTCCGGCGGTCCAGACTCAACCGCCAGCACCGTCGTCACTGGTCAGGAGACCACCGCCGAAGTCACAGCCCAGGAGGGCACAAGTATCGTCACTGGTCCAGAAACCACCTCCAGAGTCACAGCCCAGGAGGGCACAAGTATCGTCACTGGTCCAGAAACCACCGCCGGAGTCACAGCCCAGGAGGGCACAAGTATCGTCACTGGTCAGGAGACCACCGCCGGAGTCACAGCCCAGGAGGGCACAAGTATCGTCACTGGTCCAGAAACCACCGCCGGAGTCACAGCCCAGGAGGGGCCAGGATGCCACAGCCCCGCTGGGCAATGATGGAACATCATGCCACACACCAATGCCCAGTGTAGAGATCGTCAAGCCACACACCAATGTCCAGTGTGGAGATCGTCATGCCACACACCAATGTCCAGTGTCGAGATCGTCATGTCACCCACCAATGCCCAATGTAGAGATCGTCATGCCACCCACCAATGTCCAGTGTGGAGATCGTCATGCCACCCACCAATGCCCAGTGTAGAGATTGTCATGCCACGCACCAATGTCCAGTGTGGAGATCGTCATGCCACACACCAATGTCCGTATCAGAACCGCCATGGCAAAGCAGCGCTAAACAGTCCTGAACCACCATGTCAAAGCACCGCTGAACTGTCCAGAATCGCCATGTCAAAGCACCGCTGAACAGGGCAAAGACCGCCATGGCAAAGCACCGCTGAACAGTACAGACCCGCCATGTCAAAGCACCGCTGAACAGGGCAAAGACCGCCATGTCAAAGCACCGCTGAACAGGGCAAAGCCCGCCATGTCAAAGCACCGCTGAACAGGGCAAAGACCGCCATGTCAAAGCACCGCTGAACAGGGCAAAGACCGCCATGTCAAAGCACCGCTGAACAGGGCAAAGACCGCCATGGCAAAGCACCGCTGAACAGGGCAAAGACCGCCATGGCAAAGCACCGCTGAACTGTCCAGAATCGCCATGGCAAAGCACCGCTGAACAGGGCAAATACCGCCATGTCAAAGCACCGCTGAACAGGGCAAAGACCGTCATGGCAAAGCATCGCTGAACAGTACAGACCCGCCATGTCAAAGCACAGCTGAACAGGGCAAAGACCGCCATGTCAAAGCACAGCTGAACAGGGCAAAGACCGCCATGTCAAAGCACAGCTGAACAGGGCAAAGACCGCCATGGCAAAGCACAGCAACAGGGCAAAGACCGCCATGGCAAAGCACCGCTGAACAGTACAGACCCGCCATGGCAAAGCACCGCTGAACAGGGCAAAGACCGCCATGTCAAAGCACCGCTGAACAGGGCAAAGAACGCCATGGCAAAGCACCGCTGAACAGGGCAAAGACCGCCATGGCAAAGCACCGCTGAACAGGGCATGCACCGTGTAGGAATGAAAAGGCCGCCACATCAGGCATCCTTATCCCATGTGCAGCTGGGACAGTGACAGGACAGGTACTTTCACGTGGAGACTCATCCAGTCTGGGCACCAGTCCCCCTCCAGAACCAGTGGAGACCTGCATGTACTTGAGAGACTGTGGCTTTGCACTCCCCAGGATTGAACAGTGGGCAAGCCACCCACTATAGAGACTTGAGAGACTGTGGCTTTGCACTCCCCAGGATGGCACAGTGGGAAAGCCACCCACTGTAGAGACTTGAGAGACTGTGGCTTTGCACTCCCCAGGATGGCACAGTGGGCAAGCCACCCACTTGTGAGACTTGAGAGACTGTGGCTTTGCACTTCCCAGGATGGTACAGTGGGCAACCCACCCACTGTAGAGACTTGAGAGACTGTGGCTTTGCACTCCCCAGGATGGCACAGTGGGCAACCCACCCACTGTAGAGACTTGAGAGACTATGGCTTTGCACTTCCCAGGATGGTACAGTGGGCAAGCCACCCACTGTAGAGACTTGAGAGACTGTGGCTTTGCACTCCCCAGGATACATCAATGGGTATGGAGCCCCATCGTGGATCTGGCTTCGCATTCATCTGGCTGAGGTGCCCCCCCCTTCCCTTCCCCCTGAGGTGCCTGTTTTATTTCCATCTGATGCCCCGGCAGTGTTCTCTCCGATTTTGGTCAGGTATCTATTGTGGGCCTCGCCCATGCATTTTTGGACTGTTGGTGCACGGACATTGTTGTGTACATATCTGCACGACTTCTCGGATTGTATGTGTAAATAAGAGTGATTTTGAGATATATATATATATATATATATATATCTGTATATTTTTTTATGACATGTATATTGGCACATTACAATGTTTGCCCGAATTTGGCTTTGTGTTTTCATTCTTCCGGGGGGATTGTGGGTTGTTACTGTGATTTTTGATAATGCATTGGTGTGTATGTTGTATAATGCGAGGGTGGGGGTGGGGTTGTTTGGTGGGTGTCCCCCTAACTTTTGCCTCCCCCGTGTCGTAGGTGCAGTACTCACCGGTATCTTCTGCGCCTACGTAGCTGTTGGTCGTAAAGGAGCAGAAAAACAAGCGCAGGGAGTATTTGGAGTTCGTGCTCCATGGTGCCTCGTTCCTCGTGGGATGTGTTCAGGTGAGCGTTTTCCCATTGCAAAAGCTGTTTCCGCCGTGTTTTTATCCGCGGTGCATCCGCCCCGGAAAAGGTGGCGGATTGGTGGGTTGTAATAGTGTGGGCGGTACATTGTCTCCCGCCTGTCTGTTGGCGGTAACCGCCGCGCTGCTTGTCTTTTTTTTGTCCGCCGGCCTGTTTGCGGTATTACCGCACCTTTAACACCGTCCGCCAGGGTTGTAATGACCCCCCATGTCCTTTGAGCTAATAACATGCCTCTGCTGTTTTTGGCTATTCTTTAAAACAGCAATTAATATTCAAAGACCTCCTTTTTTCGGAATGTTGAGACATAACCTTTGATGGTTGCATTTGACTCGTTCCACGAAGACCATTGACTCAGCTGATCAGTAATTATTTTTCTGTCAATCACCTCGTTGTGCTCTGTGTGAGCCTGTGAGGTGAAAATCAAGACCTCTCTTACTTTGTATTGAACTCATTAAGCACTTAACCTAAACTGGTTTCGAGGGAATAGTCTGGGAACTGTATTTTTTCACTCCACTGCGTGACCTGTCCCGCCCTTTTCATAGAAAAGTGCCAACTAAAAAAAGCAACACGATAGTATGAGAATCTGCAGTATCCATGTTGGAAACTGTGTTAATTGCTATGGGAATTATCACAGACGAAGTTTAGTCAATAATAATGGTGGGTGTGAGCTTCAGATTTCCCAACAATCATGCTGGCACATCATATTAAAATATATGAGATGCATGGCATTGGCAGCTTAAGAAACAGGGGCGAGAGAAAGGAGTGTGCGAGTTGTTAGCGGCATTTAAAGTAATTTTGCAAAATAAGCAGTATTTTTAAGATCTTCAAAGAGTGAAAGAGTGCATGCATGTGTGTTTTTGTCTGTTAGTGTGCCCGAATCGAGAAATCCGGAAGACATCTCACTGTACCCGAATGAAAGCGCCTGTACCCAACTAATCACTAGATAATACATTTGTTAGGTGGATGTAGCATAATTCTTTGTTTGCTCTTAAACCTGTTGTGTTTTTATGTGGTTGGATGTGCGTTTGTGCCTGTGCAGTGCTTGCCTGGGGAAGATGTTGTGCATTCATGTGTTTTTGAACATTCCTGTCTTTATAGTTATTCAGTGCACGCTTCAGTTCTTTAGGTCGAGCGTAAGCATACAGCTCCTGGTATAGTTTTAGTATACTTACTTCTGTGGGCTTAAAGCCCTTTCATTTGTTCGTTTGAGTGTCATTTAAAACTCCTTGCTTGCTAGTAGTCAGTCATGCCACTTTGTTCCTCCTTTTTAGGTTGAGCGTGCAAGTGCTTCTGACCTGTTAGTTATGTGGGCTTTTAACTACAGCCATCTCATGCCCATCACTTTCACTGGTTTATGGGCTTGCCTTTCAAAAATCCCTTAATATCATTGGTAAATTCTTTTCGGTTGTCCCGCGTTGAGGCTGCTTTGTTAACCCCTTGAGGACCGACCCTGTTACATGGATGATTACACAGTTGGCTATATGCTTTACTGTGAGCAGACTACTTTTGTATTTCTTTTGTCTCTCCCCCTCGCGCTCCTTGGCAGTTTCCAGTGCTACACAGCGCAAACTCAATCGCTGTATTGGAGCGATTTGACTGACTACCAGTTATTTCACATTGTTTAGCTTTTGCGCTCCATGGTGCTTTCAAGTCTTACACAGCGCAAACTCGATCAACAGTATTGGAGCGATTTGCATGGCCACCAGTTACTTCACATTGTTTCATCTGTCCTTCGCTCTATGGCGGCCATGGCGCTTTGCAGTTTTACATAGCGTGAACTCGATCACACTCGATGTCCCAAACAGATGGCAGTTTCTCCATGTCAGGGACATGATCTAAGATTCCTTTTGCCATGGCACCACCCTATGCAGGAGCTGAGCTGGTCCCATCTACCTTAACATTGTGTTAACATCATGTTAATGTTTTGATATTACGTTTAAATATGGCAAGTTTAACATTTGTTCACAGTGAATCATGGATTTTCAGACAGGTTGTTTAACCGCCATCACTGAACTCTGATAAATTGCTTTGCTGACAACCTGCTTTCTATATAAAACAAAATGTGAATTTATATACCAAATCAAGCCAAGGGATTATATAATGGCTATATCCCTGCCCCTTTTACCACTGTAAAGCGAATGAATGTGAAAGCATCGGAATTCGTCTGCCTTTGTCTTTCCGGGGTGGGCAAAATAATAATATAAATACATATAATAAATAATGGCAACATTTTCATTTTTTGGTGCAGATAGAGGAAGAAGGTAAACGGAAGTGCTTTAATTAAATGCAGGCCACTGGAATTTTGTGGCAGAGAGGACCAAATTATGCAGCAGGATTCACCAATTTATGTGGCAAGAAAAGTCCAGTTACGCATTTACAACGCCAATAGCTGTAACTCAAGCAAATATGAGGCTGTTAGAAATGGGGTCTCTAGTTGGCAGTTGGTTTGCATCCTTTCCAAGCAGGGACCCTCACTCTAGTCAGGATAAGGGAGATACCCACTCAGATAACCCCTGCTCACCCCCTTGGTAACTTGCCACAAGCAGCCATGCTTATCCCAGAAGCAATGTGTAAAGCATTTGCAGCTAACACACTGTAATACAGTGAAAACACTGCAACAGGACACCACACAAGTTTTAGACAAATAGCCAATATTTATCTATATAAAACAAGACCAAATCAATAAAAACCCAACATACAATAAATAAAATACAAATGTTGTAAGAATTACTTGAAAAGACAGTTCCTTGAAGTCAATAGCTCCATCTGGGTCTATCACGGCGTCGTGAACAACAAATCCAACAGTTCAGGCTGGCCACGGCGTCGCGGGGCCAGCTACTATGTCGGGGAAGTACCTTTGGAATTGCAGGGTGTCGTGATCCTCTCAGTGGAATCCGGAGAGCTGCGTCGCTTGCATCGCGGTGTCGGTTCCGGAGATTGGTGTGGGGGTCCTCGGGCCCGTGAAGTCACACACGTTGCAGATCGAACTCCAGGCTGATGAAGTCAGGAGCGCGGGCGTGGATGGCGTCGGAGCGGTCTGCGGTGCGGTGTCACCGGTTACAGTGCAGGTATTGGCGTCATCGTTGCTGAAGCGCTATCGTCATTAGGCCCAAGTCATTGGTGCCGCATGGAACGGGCTCCATGCGGCGTCCAAGGGTCGCAGTGCAGGCAGAGACACCTGGTGATGACACTGGAGTTGATGGTTCTGGCGTCGGTGGGCCAGGGCTGAAATGCGGGATGGTGCTTTGTGTACCTCACGAGCGGTGTCTACAGGCCGCCGTGCAGGCAGCGGCGCAGGAGTCAGCAGGCCCAGGCTGCAGTGTGAGCAAGGCATTGCTGGCGTTCGGGGCCCACAGGTCACGGTGCAACCAGCAGCTCAGTGTCGGCGTCAGATGGCGGCGTCAGTGAGACCAAGGTTGCAGTGCAAAGTGGGGCAGTGCGGTTTTCGTGCAGTGTTGGCACGTCATGGTGCAGGCCAGCGGCGTCATTGGCGGCGTTGCAGTGGTTTTTCTTCTCGAACAGCACAGCACAGCACAAAACACACAGTTCCCAGTGCTGTAGGTAGATGAAACTGAAGTCTTTGGTGTCTCTGAGACTTCCAACAGGAGGCAAGCTCTACTCCAAGCCCTTGGAGAACTCTCTCAAGCAGGATACATAGCAAGGTTCACCCTTTGCTCTCCTTTAAGGCAGAAGCAGCAACTGCAGGCCAACGCAGCAAAACAACACAGCAAAGGGGCAGTACTCCTCCTTCAGCTCTTCTCCTTGGCAAAGGTTTCTCTTGATCCAGAAAGATTCTAAAAGTCTGGAGTTTTTGGTCCACTACTTCTACCTTTCTGCCTTTGAAGTTGCCTAAACTGAAAGGAAAGTCTCTGTTGTTGACAAGATCCTGCCTTGCCCAGGCCAGGCCCCAGACACACACCAGGGGGTGGGAGACTGCATTGTGTGAGGGCAGGCACAGTCCTTTCAGGTGTAAGTGACCACTCCTCCCTCCACTCTAGCTCAGATGGCTCATCAGGATATGCAGGCTATTCCCCAGCTCCCTTTCTGTCATTGTCTTGAGGGAATTCACAACAGCCCAACTGTCAGTCTGACTCAGACATGGAATACACAAGCAGGAAGAGGCACAGAATGGCTTAAGCAAGAAAATGCCCACTTTCTAAAAGTGGCATTTTCAAACAAACAATTTACAAACCAACTTTAACAAAATATGTATTTTTAAATTATGAGTTCAGAGACTCCAAACTCCAAATCTCTATCCGCTCTCAAAGGGTAGCTTCACTTTAAGGATAATTAAAGGCAGCCCCCAAGTTAACCTATGAGAGAGATAGGCCTTGCAACAGTGAAAAACGAATTTGGCAGTATTTCACTGTTAAGACATGTAAAACATACCAGTACATGTCCCACCTTTAACATACACTGCACCCGCCCTTGGGGCTACCTTAGGAGTGCCTTACAAGTAGTAAAAGGGAAAATTTTGGCCTGGCAAGTGGGCACACTTGCCAGATCGAATTGGCAGTTCAAAACTGCACACACAGACACTGTGGTGGCAGGTCTGAGACATGTTTACAGGGCTACATATGTAGGTGGCACAATCAGTGGTGCGGGCCCACTAGTAGCATTTGATTTACAGGCCCGGGGCACCTCTAGTGCACTTTACAAGGGACTTTCAGTAAATCAAATATGCCAATCATGGATAAACCAATCAACAGTACAACTTCTATATGGAGTACTTGCACTTTAGCACTGATTAGCAGTGGTAAAGTGCACAGAGACAATAAACCAGCAAAAACAGACCATAAAAACAGGAGATCAGAAGGCAAAAAGACACGAGAGACTCTCCAAAAAGCTGCCAGATCTAACACATGTTCCCTCCAGCTGAGAGAAGGGGGAACCACCCAACCACTGGGGAGTTCTTCCCACTAAGGGAGAAGAACCTGGAAAGACCATCAGCGTTGGTGTGTTCTGTGCACGGACGATGCTCCACCATAAAGTACATCCCTTGTAGGGAAAAGGACCACCTCAACAGTTTTGGGTTCTCACCTCTCATCTGCATTAACCATCTGAGGGGCCGGTGGTCGTTCTGAACCCAAAAGTGAGACCCACAAAAGTAGGGTCTTCTTCAGCGCCCAGACCACAGCAAAAGCTTCCCTTCCAATTGAACTCCACCTCTGTTCCCTGAGGAGTAGTCTCCTGCTAAGGAAGACCACAGACTGGTCTAGGCCCTCTTCGTTAAACTGTGAAAGTACTGCTCCCACACCATGCTCTCGGGCATCTGTCTGTACCACAAACTCCTTGGAGAAGTCAGGGGACAGCAGCACGGGTGCCGTGCACATGGCCTCCATCAGGGTGTCAAACGCGATTTGGAATGCCGCAGTCCAGATCACCTGTCTAGGCTGCTTCTTAGAAGTTGTTGGGAATGTTGCTGTACCCCTTGACAAATCTCCTGTAGTACCCAGTGAGGCCTAAGAAGGCTCAGACATCTGTCTGGGTCTTGGGGGGTACCGAAGCCCGAATGGCATCAATTTTGGTTTGTAGGGGCACCGCCCAGCCGCTTCCTACCTGGTATCCCAAGAACTCCACTAATCCCTGCCCTATCTGGAACTTACTGGCCTTGATAGTGAGGCCTGCGGCATGCAGCGCCTTCAACACTTCCCAGAATTGGTGCCAGTGGTCCTCCCAACTGGAACTGAACCCAGCAATGCCAACAAGGTAGGCGGCACTGAAGTTTTCAAGCCCAGCTAGGGCCTGCTTGACCAACCTCTGGAAGGTGGCAGGGGCGTTCTTCAACCCAGAGGGCATGACCCAGAACTGGAAGTGCCCCTCTGATGTTGAGAATGCTGACCTCTCCTTGGCCCCATCAGTTAAGGCAGTCTGCTAGTATCCAGACGTTAAATCAAACGTGCTGAGGAACTTGGTTGCCCACAACCGATCAATGAGCTCATCAGCTCTGGGAATGAGGTGGGAATCAGTCTTGGTGACTGCTTTGAGCCCCGGGTAGTCCACACAGAACCGAAGTTCTGGTGTGGGACCAGGTGCAGCAGCCTTGGGTACCAAAACCACTGGGCTGGACCAAGGGCTGCTGGAGCGTTCAATCACCCCTAAAGCCAACGTCTTGGAGACCTCCTCCTTGATGCTGGCCATCATTTTGTCAGCTAACCTGTAAACCTTGTGTTTCACAGGCAGGCTGTCCACAGTGTCCACATCATGCTTGCATAGATGGGTGACCCCTGGAGGGAGTGAGTGATTGAGACCAGAGTTGCAAAGTGTCCCAGTAACTGGCAAAACTCACTCTGCTGCTTTAGAGTCAGAGAAGGGGAGAGGACCACGCCGTCTACTGACCCATCCTGCTCCTTAGCAGACAGGTCAGGTAGAGGTTCTCTGTCCTCTTCCGCCCTATCATCTGTAGCCAGAAGCATGGTTAACTCAGACCTCTCAAAGTGGGATTTGAGGCGATTCACATGTAGAACCCTGGAGTCTGCAAGTCCACCAAGTAAGTGACATCACTCTTGCGCTCCTTCACCTCAAATGGCCCTGACTACCTGTCCTGCAGAGCACAAGGCTCTACGGGGTCATGACCCACACTTTCTGGCCAGGCTGAAACTCAACCAGAGTGGTATTCTGGTTGTACCACGTTTCAGGTCCTCCTGGCTTGCCTCTAGGTTCTCTTGTGCGAGTTTCCTGAAGCTTGCAGTTTGGTTTCTGAAGGCCAGTATGTAACTGAATACATCCTGGGATAACTTCCTAGTAGCTTGCTCCCAGCCCTCTTTCACCAGACTTTGAGGTCTTCTGACCGGGTGCCTATACAACAGCTCAAAGGGGCTAAAGCCAGCCCCCTTCTGTGATACCTCCCGATAGGCAGGGAGAATGCATGGTATGAGGACGTCCCACTTACACCTCATGTAGTCTGACAGACCCCCACTCATGCCTTTCAGGGTTCGATGAATCTATCAACCAACCTGTTACTTTGGGGGTGGTAAGGAGTGGTGAACTTGTAGTTCTCTCAACATTCCTTCTACATGGCCTTTATGTACATGGACATAAAGTTGGTACGCCTGTCAGATACTACCTCCTTGGGGAAACCACTGGGGTAAAGATCCCCATCAGTGACCGGGCCCCAACGGGGCTGTCACTGTCCTTAGAGGGATAGTTTCCTGGTACCAGGTGGCATGGTTCATGGCCCAGGGCTGTCTTGGGGTCCAGAGGCCCTACTATGTCAACGCACACCCGATCAAAAGGGGTGCTCACAACAGGAAAGGGCTGGAGGGGAGCTTTACATTTCCCTCCACTTTTGCCACTTGCTTGGCAAGTCTGGCAGGTCCTACAGAATGCTTCTGTATTTTTCCTCATTTGGGGCCAATAGAAGTGGGTGACAAGCCTGTCAAAGGTCTTGCTTTTCCACAAATCTCCTGCCAGAGGCACATCATGAGCCAAACCCAGTAGGAAGACTCTGAAGCGCTGGGGTACCACCAGCACATGGGCTGCCCCAGTCTCAGCAGCCTTAGGCTCACTATACAGGAGACCATTCTCCCAATAGATCAGGTAACTGTTGGCTTCAGCGCCAGCTGCCTGATCCTCTGCCTGCTGCCTAAGACCTACGTGTGTAGGGCACACTTTCTGTTCTTCACAGAACTCCCTGGTTTGACCCCCCTTCTTTGTTGCCAACGGGTCACCTCGGGTAAGTCTCCCAGTTCAGCCACTTCTTCCCCTGCAGGTGCCAGGGCGTCCCCCTCGAGGTCAGCCTCCTCACGGACCGTGGGAACTTCCGGGGTGGGTTTCCCGCATCCCTTGCCCTTTCTCTTGGCAGTCGCCTACGCCACTGTTTCAGGCGCCAGGTCTGTCTTATCACTTTGACTGGCTGCTATGGACCTAGTGGTCACACATGCCCACTCTGGCAACCCCAACATCCCCAAGTGTGACCCGAGCTCCACCGCCTTCCTGGCGGAGGTCTCTAGGTCATTGCCCAGCAGACAGGCAACAGGCATGGTGGGACTCTCAGCTACCCTCGAGGAACCTGAGAACCCCCCCTCAAAGGAAACCTGCGGCACCCTACACTGGTGCTCTGAGTTCTCTACTGCAACTACTTGGTGGAATGCACCAGGGACTATCTGCTCTTTAGACACCAGGTGATACCGGACCGTGGTCACACTGGCTCCAGAATCTCTGAGAGCTTCCACCCTCTGTCCATTGATGGTCACCGACTGCCTGCATTTCTTAGTGTTATCAGGTATTAGGTTTCGCTGATCCATCTCACCGTCCCCTAGTGAGACAAGGGTCATATCAGTTGGTTCCCCACACCAAGCTGGGACCAACTCCTCCCCAAGCGCTACACTGGCCAACCCCTTGGTCTGCCCACTGGTGAGTGGCTGTGTCCACTTGGGACGTTTGGGATCCTCCTTCATGTAACCCACCTGGTCACAAACACAGCACTTAAGGGGTCCCGCCTCTGCAGGCTTTCCTGAAGAGGCCCATGGTTTCTTATCTCCTGGGGGGTGGAAATACTTACCCGGGTTACTAGATTGGGGCCTTTGGGAGTCTCCCCCCATAAGCCTTCTTGTGGACCCTGGTACTTACCCAACGGTCCGCTTCCATAGCAAGCTTCCTGGGGTCAGTCAGCTTACTATCAGTCACGTGCTGGCGCAGCTCTCCAAAACCACAGACTAGACAAGTGCTCCCAGGCAATTAAGTTCTACAGCCCCTCAAAATCTGTAACATTACTGCCCTTCATCCAACTATCCAGTGCTCTGCAAAAAGAATCAACACATTCTAACCAGGTCTGGGAATCAGTCTTATTACTCTGTCTAAACTGATCCCTGTAGTTGTTATGAGTTGCGGTGTGAGCTAGGTGATACCAGAGAACGGGGCCCACGAGTCACGGTGCTAGCAGCGGCTCGGTGGTGGCATCCGATGGTGGCGATGATGAGACCAGGGTTCAGGTGCGGATCTGTGCGGCGTCTGCAGGTCATGGTGCAGACCAATGGCAGCGTTTGCGGCATTGCAGTGGTTTTTCTTCTTGAACTGCACAAAACACACAGTTCCCTGTGCTGTAGGCAGATGAAACTGAAGTATTTGGTGTCCCTGAGACTTCCAACAGGAGGCAAGCTCTACTCCAAGCTCTTGGAGAACTCTCTAAAGCAGGAGACACAGCAAAGATCACCCTTTGCTCTCTCTTAAGGCAGAAGCAGCAAGTGCAGGCCAACCTAGCAAAGCAACACAGCAAAGCGGCAGTACTCCTTCTCCAGCTCTTCAGCTCTTCTCCTTGGCAGAGGTTCCTCTGGATCCAGAAAGGTTCTAAAAGTCTGGGGTTTTGGGCCCATCACTTATAACCCTTTCTGTCTTTGAAGTTGTCCAACTTCAAAGGAAAGTCTCTGTTGTTGACAGGATCCTGCCTTTCCCAGGCCAGGCCCCAAACACATACCAGGGGGTGGGAGACTGCATTGTTTGAGGGCAGGCACAGTCCTTTCAGGTGTGACTACTCCTCCCTCCACTCTAGCTCAGCTGGCTCATCAGGATATGCAGGCTGCACCCCAGCTCCCTTTGTATCACTGTCTAGAGGGAATTTGCAACAGTCCAACTGTCAGTCTGACCCAGACATGGAATACCAAAGCAGGCAGAGGCACAGAATGGTGTAATCAAGAAAGTGGCCAATTTCTAAAAGTGGCATTTTCAAACAAGCAATTTACAAACCAACTTTACCAAAAGATGTATTTTAAAATTATGAGTTCAGAGACCCCAAACTCCAAATCTCTATCTGCTTTCAAAGGGAAACATCACTTTAAGGATAATTAAAGGCAGCCCCCCAGTTAACCTATGAGAGGGATAGGCCTTGCAACAGTGAAAACCGAATTTGGCAGTATTTCACTGTTAGGACATGTAAAACATACCAGTACATGTCCCACCTTTAACATACACTGCCCCCTGCTTTTGGGGCTACCTAGGGCCTACCTTAGGGGTGCCTTACATGTAGTAAAAGGGAAAGTTTGGGCCTGGCAAGTGGGTACACTTGCCAGGTCGAATTGGCAGTGCAAAACTGCACACACAGACACTGCAGTGACAGGTCTGAGACATGTTTACAGGGCTACTTATGTGGGTGGCACAATCAGTGCTGCAGGCCCACTAGTAGCGTTTGATTTACAGGCCCTGGGCACCTTTAATGCATTTTACTAGGGTCATACGATAAACCAGCAAAAACAGTCCAGTATACCATTAAAACAGGAAGTTAGAAGGCAAAAGAATAGGGGAGACACGCCACAAAGCTGTCAGGTCTAACAGAGACCTATCGCAAATGTGTGTTCTCTTCGTAAGCAGGGACTAACTACTGTATAATTACGCTTTGTCATGTTTACTTGTTCTTTGGGGATTTTATTTTTCTTGGTTTCCTGCTCCTGTCAGTCAGTGTGCTCACAATGCTGACCTTAGGGGACACTGTACATGCACCCTATTGCTTCGTCTACAGCACTTAAATTGCACTCCCCCACGCCTTATTCTTGCTTGTCCCGCCACCCAGTCACCCTCCTCCCGTTGTCGCTTATAACTCCTGTGCCACCGTGACCACTTGTCCCATATCCCATTGTTTTCTTTTGACTCTCTGCTTTGCACTATTGGCGTTATGTTGTTTCTTCTTTGTTTTCGGGCATCTTGCTGTTTCTTAGCAATGTCTGCGGGTTCTTTTTTTTTCTTTTCAGTTTTATATAGCGTGAACTCAATACAAAGGTATTACAGCACTTTACGTGAGTACCGGTTACATTACACAAGAACACATTCATTATTGGTAGCAAAGGGGAATTAAGTGATTTTCCCAGAATCACAGGATGCTCAGCCGGCTCTGAGACTCGAACCGTGTTACCCAGCTCCAAAGTTGGCAGCTCTGGCCCTTATGCCACATCTTCTTCCTTTTGGGTCTCTGTCTGATGTGTGTTGGGGCAGTCTGGGAATAACTTGTCATTTTTTATATAGCACTTGTTAATACATGTTCTGCCATTTCATAGCACTCCAAAGCAGCTGCCATTCTTAACAAAATTGCTTTAGTTCATTTGACTTGATTGTGCAGAGAAGAAGAGCTGAGAAAGCTATGTCAGGATTGTAATCTGTGACATTCCTTCTGTCAAGACCTCTGCAGTGGGTGATTTAACCAACTGACTTGAGTAGAGCTTAGCACTAGGCAGTAGCATGAGATCTTGATAACCTCTGGAGGGTCACCGACCAAGCACATAGTTTTTTTCTAGGCAAGAAGATGGCAAAAAGGTGTTGTCTCCAAAATGGTGGAAAAGGAGTCGGGACTCCAGACCCAAGCACTGCATGGCCTCAAGCTTGATAGCATAAAACATCTAGCCTTTGGATGTAAATTGGGCCTCTTCAAATAGAGTTTAATTAGTAGAGGCAGCCATTTTACAGACCCTGTAGCACAAAGAAGCTAACACAACGGTGCCACACTGAGAGGTGCAGCGTATCATTGGGCACGAAAGTGGAGCAAACTCCATCCCTTCCTCCTCTCAGAATTCACTAGTGTCATGGCTTTGATGGCAGTCCCCTCACAGTTACTGCGACCTTGCAGATGGCACTTCTGGAAATACTGTCTAAAACAGCTCTTGAATAGCACTGCTTCCTGTTTGAAGAGGCACTATCTCGAATACCCCCCACCCCAGTCACTGTCACAGGCACAGAGCACTTCCCATCACCCTCTGGATTCCTGTGTATAATGATACACGCATTGTCTGTCACAGTCCAGTAATGTTTAACCTGCTCTCCTCTATTCCAACCCCAGGCTTCATGTAACCACTCCACTAAGTTCCCATGCATCATTTGATGTAAACTCTATGTATTATTTCTGATTGCCGTGGTTACAAAATACATGGAAAATTAATGTCAATAAAATATCTTTCTGACCCTGTCAAGTGGCCCTTTCCTGCCTTATGCTTCTACTGGTGTTTTCTTCTGTGCTTCACCACGCCTCCCTATGTCTATAGGAATAAACATGTGTTTGTTAATATGGGTACACACCGCAAGGACTACATCCCAAAGTCGATCCAGGACAGTAACAGTAAAGACTTCAGGGGCAGGAGATGTTTTAAACAGGAGTACTGTTGTTTCACAAACTGTGTTCACCAGGACTATTCACTGCTTGTACTTATATAACCAAAATGTGTTGTTGCGACTGAAGTATTTTTTTGTATAAAACAACAAACAGGCAGGATCCATGCAAGGCTTTCAGGATAACCACTGTATAAATAAGTTCCATATAAATTATTTGTATATACTTTATCTTATGTGGGTATCAAGAAACTCTGACATGGTTCTGGACCTTCCTTTGATTCCCCAAAAAAACATTTGTTTGAATCCTTTCCAAAGCCCAAAAAAATGCCAATGAATCATCTCTGTAGGAGCCTCACTGGGCACCACTGGTTTGGGTGAAAAAACACTAAATTGTTCAAACCCAGGTTTCCCGCTCTGCTCTGAGTAGTCTAGATGGCAAGGCCAATACGTCAAATTTTGAGTAGTCACCCCAACAGAAAGATGATTGTGACTTCAAAACCATCAGCCAGTGCACAGATATTTGCACCGAAAAGGCACTGTCAAGGCCCAGGAGATTCAGGGACACAAATCTGTTCTACAGAGTCCAGCCCTGACCCGAGGGCTGTCAAAAGACTATTGACGCAAGGCAGTGCTTTAAAAGAATACAAAGTACCACCCCTTCTGTATTTCCATTTAAAACTCTGACACAATGTCACAGATATCACATCTCTGGAACCTATCCTGTCGGCCCATCTACCACTGAAGCTCTATTTCACCAATCTGCACACATTTTAAGCCTCCTGTTCAGCTAAGCTGCCTCTTGTGTTATTTTCTTTGTATACAGTCAGTGTTTTTAAAAGTTAGGCTGTTACTATCAATGTAGAGGAATAATTCCTTTAAAAGTTTAACACACAGAAATATATGGCTGCCCCCTTTTCTTTGCTCCTAACTGTTTTGACCCCCTCATTCTTCCAGTTAAATGAAGGTGCCTCTTTGTGTCTTGTTTGGTGCTAAAAAAAAGTTTAGGTAAACACACTAGAAAGGGTTGCAGCTCTAGTGTATCACAGCCAGTCAGCAGGAATGAGGCAAAACAGTCCCAAGATGGCAGCCTTGGTGTGTCCTCTATCCTGCAGCGACAGGCCTGGAAGGGTTGCTGTGGCACCTGGCATACATCCACTGAACTCCAAACCAAAAAACATTGTCATTTACAGCGCCAATAGCTCTAACTCTCTTGAAATGTGAGACCTATTACATTGCAAATGCTTGTCTTTATACACCAACCCGGGAGGAAAGACTTAACCGCACCCAAGGTTATGTTGTAGGTTACAATCTGTAAGGAAAGAGCAGGTTAGAAAAATGCAGCTAGTGATTAGTTTTCGAGAAAACAAGATCTTTTATGGTATAAGAAAAGCACATTAGTGAAACCCACCAGCCTATTAGCTCGTTTCACTGTTTTCACTGTTACCTGCACGTTTTAGACAAAATATATACAAATCCCGGGTGTAATAATTCTGCAGAACACGCAGTCAGTGCAAACTGCCCTCGTGATTCCACAGTGATGGTAGGCTCACCCCTAAGGTACCTATGAAAAAAGATGAATAAAAACACTGAAGAGCTAGAAGACAATAAAAAAATCTTCTGAAAGTGAAAGCTGATGCTCTCTTCGCTGAAGAACATTTACTTTCGGTACAACATCACCACAGACAGTCACAAGATGAGGTATCAGAGAAAACTTTGGTATAAAATGTACATTTCTTTCTTAAATGTATACAGGCAAAAAGACTTTGGTTAATTAGCACAATCAAAGGACAGAGTAACACTCCAGTTATAATAATGCACTTCCTCTTACATCATACAGGACACAGCATATCTGTACATGAAAACCATCAAATACCCCTTTCTGGGATACATTTGAGATGTTTGCTCTCTTAGGGCACCCGCGCTTCAGTTCATTTCTGGACAGATGCCTCTTTGGTATTTGCATTAACAAAATAAAAATGTAAACTTTAATTTAACTATTGGGGGTTTTAAACAGTAGTTGGATCTCAATGTGGTGACGTTGTATGGACACTGAGGTAGGCACATTAACTACAGTTTGTCTGCTTGCTTCCTGGCGGTACACAGTGTTCTCTGAGAGCATCTATTTCTAAAGCAGGTGCAGTTTTTGAAGACTTAACATTAACAACCAAAACGTAGAATCAAATGTTGAAATACTGAAGCTGAAACAAGTTGGCTTTTTTGTCTTTGCCTAGTGGCCCAACAACGTAAAGAAAGCAAGATCTCAAAGTGCCCATTTTTCTAACTCAGACTAATGTCTCCTATGATGACATCTATGAATAGAATAAGTCCAAATCTAGGCTAGGCCAACCAGTTTGGCACACTGACCGGCAATTGATTTTGTGGGGTTTCATTTCTATTGCAAGACGTGAAACATTAACAGGGACCAAATCAGAATCATCTGCAACTGGGTAGAGGGAGATAATGTCAGGGATTGTACATGCATCTCTAAAAGCTTTTCAGATGTACCTGCTACATCAAAATTTGCTGTTTCCTTTTTTGGAGGGTTCCACCCCCGACTGAGTTATGGTGAATATATAATAGTTGATATATTTACCAAATATATTTTGCCATAAGCACAATATATCATAAGCCTATTTGTGTTTTTCTTTGGTTTAGGAAGATTCAGGTTGGCAGGAATACAAAAGTCACAGGATGATCACACTGGGTGCTGGTAAACAGATATCAAACTGGATTTTATAAAAAACAAAGCCTTTTCATTCCATTTCTTAATAAAGAAAGGAGCAGTTTCCCAATACGGAATTGTTAGAAAATTACTTGTTAAAACCCAAGTGGAATCACAAACACTGCTGCCATCTGAACAGACCAAAATCTTGGTCAGCTAATGAGCCTGCGGCCTCATCGTCTACATGACAGAGGTATAAACTGTGTGTGCAAGGAACCAGACACTGGTGCCACACTTAACTATTTTGTTTTTTAGTTGAATGATAGCAAAGCTTCAGATTCAGAAGTTTCGTTTGTTCCCATCAAGAACTTTGCCACAATCTGAAAAAGTTGGTCGGGTCAAGAAATATTAATAAATATTTCCAAAACAAAGGGTAATATGGTATAATAAATCACCAGGTTTAAATGTTACATCAAAATGACAATTAGTTGCAGCCTGTAAATGTGCATGTTAAAGGTCCTCAGTCACTATATTTTGGAAATTGCTACACTGTTAACATTAAGACCGGTTTCTTAGGTTTTTCATGAAACCAAAATATATTGCCTCTTCTTTGAACTGTATATAACGGAGAATAGGCAGATTACACCACCAGGTTACTATTTTAAAGTAGTAAATAACCATTCTACAAATGCAGTTTTTCAGTGTTTTTTTTTTTTTACATTGCCTTGAAGCGTCTGGTCAGTGGGTTTGGCTGGTCTTCCAGTTGTATTTTTCTTTGTTAGATGTAACAAATTTTAAAAAGTTTGCGTTCTTAAAGAGGCATTCTTCAGTTAAAACACTGAGTACCTTGAACATGATTCTGTTACTTTATATTAAGCGCTGACTCGTGGTGAGTGTGCAGCATAGCTTTAAATGTGCCCTTGCTTTTGATTGTATTGAATAACCTCCATCCATAGAATATGAGTGGGATAATTGTACTTGCGAGAAATGTAAAAACATAGTAAAGAAGTAAAATGAAAACTGGGTGTAGCTTTGCCTGCAAGAGACCTTTACTGGGTCTCAGATAAAACTGATAGACCTCGTTTTAACCTGATGGCAGAAAGTTTTCTTAGCTATGTTTTGTGCAGTGTATGAAAACAATATTTACAAAGAATGAGTTTGTAGTTGAAGCATTAAATCGTTCTTAAGACTTTATCAACTGTTGGACAATTCACTGAACACCCTAATGGATTCTTGGAGCTGGCACCCTTGCTTTTGTCAGAGAAGAAAGGACGACAGCTACCAGAACTCATGCCACTGGAGTAGGCCTTCCTTTTTACTAGTAGTCATTTCGGTTTGGGTGGCGTTACCAACCTTCCAGGACGTTTTACTTAGCATTTAAATAGTGCATAACTCCAGTTTCACACACCCCAGGGATTTTTGCTTGGTGAAATATTGAGCAAGCATTCAAAATAAAGTATGTAGAAATTAGAGACACGCCTAACCAATTGCAAAGCCTTTTATATCTTTGATGTTTGGTGTAAATAGGCAATGTGAGGTAGATGCAGCCTGCGTTTTCACAGAGCCCTAGTATTTTTTGTAAATCATACAATAGAGTGGAGACAAAGGTATAGAATAGAAGGAAATGGGTAGGGAAGAATTAAATCAAGCGCTGTAACTGGCTGATGCAGCTACACTTTGGGGCTTGTTCGGACTGTTAGTCTACAACAGTGGTTTCCAACCTGTGGTCCAGGGACCCCTGTGGGTCAGCATAGCCTCCTCAGGGGGTCCGCGACTGCTTTGAAAATTAAATAATATTAACAGATTAGGTCCCCAACTTTCAGTAATGACTCAGTGGGGGGTCCTGGATTCGAATTATGATTCAGTGGGGGACACCAGGTTCCAGAAATGATAAACTGGGAATCCACAGAGGTCAAAAAGTTGGGAACCACCGGTCTAGAGGAACCATGGAATGGAACTCCTAATGAGCTACCTTTTGGTTTGGGTTAAATGAGGGTCGTGTAGAGGGTGAAATAAGATACTTTCTATAGCTGAGGAAAGCTGTTTTCTCTTGCTTAGAAGGAAAATGGGTCCTGTACAGAATCGTCGTTATTTGTTTAATGTACAGACTTTGATTTTAATGATTGGTGAACCGTTCAGGTAAATCCACGGCACTTGTCAGATTTGCGAGGAACACTGTATCTCATAATGTGTGCTTAATCTTCTTGGCCTATGTACCGGAATCTCTTGAACATATGATAGATTATACCCAATCTACTGCCAGCTGGCATATTATTTTCATGTGTAAAGGAGCAGCAAAGAAGTATTATAGATGCCATCCCACCCATTTCGCAGATTTAGCTTCAGGCTTCGCGTTTACGTATTGTTTATAGCACCTGCATTCCTTTAAAAGAAACAAAAATTTTTTTACACAAGCAGTCTAGTGGGTTAATGCTTCATCTGTAAGACACCACATTTTCCTCATTAGGGGGCTGTTTACTAACATCCCCGCTTACGGGTGCTGGTTGTCGTATTATACCATTAAGCAGAGGCTTATAGGTGTTTCGTAGCCTAGTTATAACTATCGATTTAAC
Organism: Pleurodeles waltl; assembly: GCF_031143425.1. NCBI lineage: Eukaryota > Metazoa > Chordata > Amphibia > Caudata > Salamandridae > Pleurodeles > Pleurodeles waltl. The sequence continues at coordinate 669,883,112 of NC_090451.1, read as the reverse complement.
TCCGCATAGTAAAGGATAGTCTTATTTAGCATTGCATTCTCCTTAAAAACAGCAATATACATCAGAGTTACTTGATACAGAAACTCTGACAACGATAATGCTGTAAACCCTTCCTGCTTTTATTTCGTATGCTTCTCTTCTGTATGCCACCACAACCTGGAGGAAAAGATGGTGCTCCTATTAAGCCGTCTGTCATACGTTTCCTATAATTTCGGAACTGGAATTGAGCCCTTCGTTTCCTATTCATTTTTCCCTGAATTAGTTGGTTAGTGAATAGGCCCATTTAGTCAGGCGTAAGTCTCAGACCTGCATTCACATTTCTCTTTTCAGTATGGCTCGGCCCATGTTGGGAGCAATGTGGGTAAATTCAGTGGAATGGCTTACATTGGTGCAGCAGTGGCTCTGGGTCCCAGAGACATGTGGGGCCCACTGAAACCTGATTTTTGCTGCTTTCCAACAGGAGCCAGGGACCCATTTCCTTCCTTACACTAGGGGCCATAACACAGCGGCTAGGCCACAGAGTAAATTGACTTTCCTATATGCCCTCTCACTCTTTAAGAGTAACCCATCCTTCCAGCCAGGCTGAGTTCATGCCACTTCTAGCACAATTTTCTCTCGAATATGTAGAGCCCCATCGTCCAGACTAAGATCATTGTATGCCCTGCAGACTGTAGTACACGAAACTGGCCCAGCCAGGCCGACTCCAGAGCCTGTCTGGCATTTGTTTCTTACTGGAATGGGCATATCCCCCCTTGCTGCTCTCATAGCAGAACTTGACCTTTGTGCAAACGTGTCCAGTCCTTGTGCGTGGAATGAACTCAGAGCATTTATTGTGGTGTTTCTCTGGACGAGGAACGGGCTTCTGTACCAGGCGGTTCTGGCCTGGTTCTCTACAACAGGAACAGGCTTTTTTATGCAGACAGAGGATAACACTGTCGTGCTGCCTCTCCTGTTGTGGACTAAGAAAAAGGCACGCCAAGCCCCAGTCAGAACATGCTGATAGAGGTCCATGAATCGTGGGCTCTTTATAGCATAGGATGAGTGCCATCTGCTGGACCTAGATCATTCTGCTGCCCCCTCTGAAACAAAGAGCAGACCGTCTTCCCAGGCGCGCTCTTTGCTAGCGTCTCGTCCCGCTGTTACTTTGAAAGAAGAGTCAACATCAAGACGGATTGTGCTCACCTCATGTAGGTCCGTGGACCAGTGTCCTCTCAGGCCCACCTCCACTTACGTCTGCTGGTCTCTCTCTGGAACAGGAGGCCGAGCTGTGAGCTGGCCGGGCGCCTTTTCCTCTTAGTCTTTGAAGGACAAAAGGTCATCGGTTCTTCAAAGAACCAGCAGGCCTTTGACTCCCCTCTGATGTCTGCTCTCCTAATGTGGAAAGTTAAGAGGATATGGGTCTGTAGCAGTAGAGAGGTCAGGGAGAAGGGAGGGAAGCCGGGCAATGTGGCTGCCGCGGTGCGAGCTTTTGTCTGTGTGAAATGGCACCTTGCTTTGTCTGCTCCTTCTGAGCCCCAGTTTCCCCTTAAAGTTATCTGTCTGATGCCTGACAGTGCTATCGGATTTTTATTTCCAGATACCCTTGCTTTTAGTATTCCATTAAAAATTGGCTTATCTTTTGAGAATCAAAAACAATTCCAGGTGTGAATTTTTTCGAACTCCATTTACATGCTCATTCGGATTGCCATGTTATGGTTCATGCTTCAGTGCGCCCATGTTTAAACCCTTCCTTTGCCCTTGCACAGTGATAGAATTGGGGAATGTCTATTTCTGTAAAGCATTTTTGCCCAAGCCCACTCGTTACCATGCGTATCATGGTTACTTATTAAAACAGGTGGGAAGCAGATGTTTCACATGAAAATGGGAGCATTCCCTGCGCTGCATTCTGTTTGCACTTTCCTTCCCTTGATTTCAGTTTACGTTGTTTTCAGTTTGTATCCCTTAAGGCCTGAAGGCATATAGTGCCTTACATATCTCCTGGACCCTGTGAGGGTTGGGTAGCCATTGACTGGTTTGCCTTCAGTTCCTCAATAGGGATATTCCCAACATCTGGCATCGTGTGTTTTTGTTTTTGGGTTCAGAACTTTGTGCACGGCCAATGCACGTTTTCTTTCACAAACAGCAAAACTAAATTCATGTATGTGAAAACTCATGGGAAAGCCCTCTAGAAAAGTGGGGAGTGGACAGGACAGCAGCCACCAAGCCACATTACTAACTCCTTTTATTGAAAATATAAACTGGAAATGACAAGGGTTTCAGGAAATGCTCTTAAACCTGTTACTAAGCCAGCATGGATCAGTGGTTTTGAAGATGAGACAGTTTTGTTTTGTGAGTTCACACTCTTGTGCTGTTACTAGGATGTAGTGAGCACCTCTAAGTCTCTTGCCCATTATTTGAAGCAGCTGGAGATAAAGTAACGATTACGATTCCAGCGTTTGCAATACATTTTGCCTGCTATCTCCCTTCCTCATTATGAGGATTTCCCCGCATCTGCTGTGGCGTGCAAGGAAAGGTGTTGGAAGGCAAGTCTTGATTTGGTGGAAAAAGTCAAAGGGAAACAACCATTTAGTGTGTTCTTTTAGCTGAGTCCCTTGAAATATAAATGTATTGAAGATGGTAGACTCTGAAACCCACTGAACAACCTTATGCTGCACAGTCTTAGTTGCAGGCAGAGCTGACCCAGTTCATAAACTTTTGAAGTATTTAAGAACTTTGATTATCTAGTCGAACATGGCAGCCTTTTGGGAAAAGATTCTATAAATAGTACTCTCAGCCATACACAGCTGTTCAGTTCCTAGGTTCTAGGCTAAAAGAGTATCAGTCCAAATTGAACATGACCTTAGCACTTTGAGAGGACTACATCTCATCCGGATCTCTACACTACATTCCTTTCAGACCTAAACACATCCCACCATGGACCACTTAAATGAAATGCACATCACAAATAAAACTACAGAAAGAACATTGGCCGAGCAAGCAAATGCTGCATTAAAAATACCCATAAGGGGCAGGCGAGTAATTTATTGTGCTAGTGGCAGACAAATGTTGGACTTGTGAAAGTTTGCATCCAACGGTTTTATGTCACTAGAGCAAATGTGTGCGTTTATTCCGTGATGTGTGCAAAATCCCTTCACAGTGTCAGATTGATGTATTTACTGCACTTATAGCAGCTGATTTTATCCCCTATTCATGGCTTTCACACTCTTGAGAGATTAAGGTGATCACTGTCCTCCAGGTCCTTATGGACACTTTTTTCAGTCTTACTCTTTTGTGTGATGGCCTCCTACATCCTTGATGTCGTAGTCTTATGTTGCTGCAATTGAACTATTTAGGCTAATACACTTGAAAACAGTGATTTGTTGCTGAAAGTTTGGGACTGGAGAGTGTGTCTGTAATAACCTGGAGTGAGGTGCTCACATTGTGAGCAATATAGTATTCAGAACTCAAAGAAGGAACATGTATGTATTTGAGTGAAATCACAGTGTGTTAAAAATCATTCAGCTTAGTTTACTGGTGTGTTTGGAATTACCAACAGAGCAATGTTTAGGGCAGTGGTTCTTGACCTGTGGTTCGAAGAACCCAAGGGGTGACTGTGAAGCCTACTCATGGCGTCTGTGACTGTTTAACAAAAATAATATTAACATTAATAAATTAAAAGTATTAAAGTATATACAATTAAAGAAGCAAAAGTAATAAATTGTAAACATTTTCTATAGTTGATTGTGAATTAATAATAAATCTGAACATTTGTTTAGTGTATACTTGTTTTTCTTTTTGTGTGTATTGTTTTAAGGTTCAAATCATAGAAATTGCTTAAGTCGGGGATCCACAAATGCAAAATATGACTCAGTGGGTATCCCTGGATTCAAGTAATGATTTAGTGGGGTTTCACTGAAGTCAAATGGTTAAGAACCGCTGTTTTAGGGACATTATCAGCTTGAGTAGTCACCTTGAGCCAAATATTGGCTCAAGTAATGCAAAGGCTGAATATTTCATACTGACTGAAAACAGAAGAGACGCATGTTTTAGAAGAGACCTGAAACAAAATAGAATTAGAGCAGTTTTTTTCCCATGAGCATGATTTGATTATTAATTTTGTGGATCCTCTTGGTTATTGGAATTACTCTCCGGACCTCAGGACATCCTTTTTTCGCCATTTCTAACCTTACTGGCTGTGATTCACGACTCAGGTTTTAAAACACAGCAGTCTTGTTTAGATGCGGTTAAACAATGAATATGCAAGTCTTCACCCCATAATTTCATGTTGTATTTGAAAAGCATGTATTCTGTGTGCACTGAAAATGTACAGTGTGTCATTGGGGAACACTGTTAGGAGGGCAGCCAGAACGGATTTTTTTTTCTTTTTTGAGTGGAATAGGAAATATGCTACACTGGTGTTTTTCTTTGAGCCCTAGCGTTGGGGACCCTACTTGTCTGGGTATTTTCACGTGAAGACACACCCTTGGTTGTGTAGGAGCGAAGGTGGACCTTTGCTTCACCTCGTCCCATTTGTGATCTGTGCACGGATGCTTTATTAACTAGTATGGAAAACCTTGACACCCTCCCACTGGGTTCTCTAACTCACATTTCATTTTGCATCTGAGGAGCGGGGTGCCCATTGCCACAAGAGAGGCCTACCATGGCCAAGAAAACATGTCTAGCTCGCAAATCCTTCTGCCCTGCTGATGCACGAGACAAAAGACATGACTTCCGGACTTGGCTGTCGAGCTCCCATGCCCTTGCTTCTGAAAACTGTACCACCGGTCTTCCTCGAAGGTGAAGCATTTAATCTAACGTAGATCAAGTCGCCTCTTGCATTCATCCTACGGATTCCCTGTGCTGATATACTTCAAATCAGTAGTAAATGAAGGATCTGCAAATGCCAAGCAAAGCAGCCTATCTCTTTGGTACCTAGCTCTGAAGTCACTGTTCATGCTTTGGTGCACGCAATGGCAGACGAAACGTTGGGTGTGTGCGATGAAGCCGGGCGGCCGGAGCCCTCGTCCATCCACTTGTCCAGGCTGCGGCGCCGCGCGTTCATGAAGAAGTTGCTGACCGTGGAGAGTTCCAGGCCAAGCTGCTGGGCGATGGTGACCTGCAGCTCCTTGGACGGGCGCTGGTTCTCATGAAAGATGGCGTGCAGGGTCCGGCGCTGGATGTCAGTGAAGACCAGGCGGTGCCGCTTCGGCACGTGATTTCTTTCGGTTTTGCCTTGCTCTTGCTCTTTCCTTTTGCAAGCTGCAGGAAGAAATTCAAAAGAGACATGAAAAGAAAAATGTTATTGACAGGCACATATTAATTAATGGGCTCTGAATTAATAGTCTACTCATTTCTTTGTGAATCTCAGTCTATCACCTGGTTGCTTTATTTGTTGCTTGTCTTTCTATCAGTCCATCCATATGTCTGTGTGCCTAGTTAAATACAAATGACATCTTAAGAGATACAGGAAGAAGGATATTCCATTTATCAAGCTTCCCACCTTACTTTCAGATTGATTCACGGAAGTAGTTTATTATGCGCTAAATGCTGGGCGAGAGCGGCCTCTAAGTGCTGATGCACACAATCCAAAGGCAACTCGCCACAGAATCATGCACGATATATGATCTGAACAGCCCTTGGAATTAATCCCAGGCATAAATTAGAGAAAGTAGAATGAGAAACTCTAGAAATGGCAAATAGCCAATCTAGTCCAGCCAGCCCTTAGTCTTCTGCACTGTCTTGTTTTTAGCTCTCTCAGACCATCTCGGCGCACTATCGCCAGTATGTCAAGGTGAGTTAATCCCTGCATTAGTTTACTTAGGTGTAACATTCTTGACTAAAAAGGTGCAATCACTTTTAACAGCTTTATAAAGCAGCAATGTTTCCATCTGCTCTAATAATTCAGCAATTAATATCACGTTTAACATCAAAAGTATTGTATGTAGGGTCTCATCCCAGAACCTGTTTTCATAGCACTTGCATAGCAAGCCATTCCAGTAGCCAAGATGGATTGGAGACTGTAGCTGTCCCATGGCCTGTCACCGGACTGTCTGTGCTATGGTAAAGGTGCTTGTTTCAGGACACACTGTTGGTGAGCCAGGGGTGAATTGTGCTGGGGAGATATATGTCTGGTAATGTCAGGGTCTTCCATTGATGCCCTACCAGCCCTCTGGTCAGAAACATAGATTCTGTTTCTTTTGTACCCTCCCCCTCATACAAAATGTCTTTTAATCATCATATTCTTGATTTTTGCTTAATTCCCCCTGCTCGGAGGTCATTTTCATTTCACTGTACTCCTCAAAATACATTGCTCAGGGAGAGAAATGAAGGAAGGAAGAATTAATCTGAAGGGAATGAATGTATGGGCAGGGATGGCCTTTAGAGCTGGACAACACAAATTTCCTTTTTTGCTGGGTTCTCGCTACAAGCCCCTTTCGACTGAAAACGGCTGACTTATAACTTAATGCCATACAGTTATTCATCTCTGCATCATCGAGTCTTTTGTTCGGCTCTTAGCTGCCTTCTCTCTGGGTCATGTCTTACGACGTTGCGTTTCCTAAAGTACGGGTAATAGTCACCAAAGTAAAATCCTGTAATTAAAATGATGGCATCTCCGTTAACATATTCTGTCCTCTAGCACGACAAGGGAATCCAAAATCCATAGAGTCTGATACTGCTGGATAATTCACCACATCTTTTGTGTCTCTTATAATGTTGAGAGAGCATGCAGGAACTTTCCTTGTCCTCCAGTACGTTCACTGAAAATCTTACATATCTGAGAGAGACTTCTAGTTGCAGATTCCTTACCTTTGAATTTCCCCAGGCGTCAGACTGGATCTGGAGATTTTTTCTTCGAGCAGTACCCCTGCGCGCCGTTAGGTGGCATCAGTTGACTCCTCAGGCATCGTGGCGCCACCCTGGTGCGCCAACGTCAGTTCTTTTCTTTCCACGCCAATCTACGCGCAGATCCGGAGAAGAGCTACCCCAGTCATTTTTTGACTAACTGCAATATTTTGTCGAATTCGTTTTTTGACGACTTTTGATGCGTCAAGGGATGTCCCATAAGACCGGATTCAAAGCCTGCGACTCCTGTCACCACATGATATCGGTGACGGATCCGCACCTTGTGTGCCTCTGGTGTTTAGAGCGTGAGTCTGACCACAACCCGAAGTCGTACTCCGAGTGTCAGGCGATGAACCCAAAAGCTTTGAGGGAGCTGTCCTTGAAGCTCATGGTGACCCGACACTCTACTCTGCGTTGTTCCCAGTCCCTTTCGAGAGGAAGGTCAGGAGACCGCTCAAGGAGTCACCACCATTCTTCTTTGTCCAAGTCATCTGGACATTCGGGTAAGAAGAAGTCGAAGAAGGGAAAATGTTCTTCAACTTCACCCCATCGCTCGCATGGCACAATGCAGGAAGAGCGTTGACGCCGTAGGCCTCAGTCTTCGGAGCCTCAGTCTGGGTCTGCTCCGCGCCTCCCCGAATTTCCGGGAGCCGGGGCTACCCCTGCCCAAATAAAGGAGTTCTATGAGGCCATGCGCCTCATATTTGGGCAGCCTGACCCATCCTTGGCGCCTTCAGGCCCAGGGGAGTTGGTGAGAGCCCCCACGTGTTCAAAGTCAGCGACTTCGCTCCCGACTCCGGAGGGCACCTGAGGATCCACTTCCGGATCCGTCCCGATGCCGCTCATGTAGCGCGACGTTACCCGGCGTTGGGTCAGACGTCGACGCTCCCGGCACCGATTGGGCCCGCAGTCAGTGTTGATCCTATACTCGTTCCCGACGACCCGGAGCCGGAATGACGTCGCCCGATGCCAATAGAGTTTTCCATGGGCTCTGCTGTGCCCAGGGTTGATCCTGAACCCTATTACTATGGGTATGGATATGGGGATAGTGTAGAGGGTTCGCTGGACCAGCTTGAACCTGAACTGGACTGGGTGCAGGATTTGGGTGATGCCAGTGGGTTGGACACTTCCCCTGACTCTGGAATGTTCTCTCCCCGTACCGTGGCTAGGGAGGAGGGAACGTCTTATTCTATGGTGGGTAGAAGAGCTGCTGAGGTTTTGAAACTTGAGCTTCCTTCTGTGGAGGTCAGGCCTAACATCCTGACCCAAGAGCTTCAGCCTGGGGCCTCCAACTCGGAACCCCTTCTTCCTTTCAACGAAGTACTTACAGACGTACTACTGGGGACCTGGTCCAAACGCAGCACAGGAGCTCCTGAAAATAGGACGATTGCCCGCCGCCATCGGCCTGCGCCGAATGACCCAAATTTCCTCACCCAACACCCTATGTGCGAGAGCCTTGTTATCCAGGCTCTTTCATCCTCTGGCACATTCCCTAACACTCCCCCGGACAGGGAATCAAGAAGACTGGACAACTTAGGGAAGAAGATGTTTTCTTCTGCCAGTCTAGCCCTGCTGTCCGTGAACACCACATGCCTTTTGGGCAGCTATTCCCATACTCTGGGATACGGTCATGCAAGTGCTGCCCTAAGTTCCGGAAGAGGCTCGGAATGTTCTCTCCCAAGCCATGACCGATGGGAGAGACGCAGCCAAGTTCATGATTCGTTGTGGACTGGATACGACCGACTCACTGAGCAGATTGGTTGCATCGATGGTGGCACTGAGATGCCACGCCTGGTTGAGGACATCTGTCTTTTCAGTCAATCCTTGATGGACATGCCTTTTGATGGCACTCGTCTCTTTGGAGACAAGGCAGACTCAGTGCTCAAGCGCTTTAAGGATTCCCGGACTATGGCTCAGTCCCTTGGCTTCAAGCTGCTCCTCGTCCCCCTCAGTCCACCTCTCGCTCTTTTTATGGCGACAGAAGGGGCACCCAACAGCGTCCATTTCCACGAGCCACTGACCCGTGCATGCTGCACAGCCCCTGCGCGGACGCGTGATCCACCGACTTCGAGGATCAGGGAGTCAGTGGGCCACCCAGTCCACCTCCGCCCCCTCCTCTGCCTCAGAACCTTTCTAGTCCGTTGGGACATCTGGGACCAGTTGGCGACCGAATTCGCCATCATCTTCCCCACAGGGAATCCATCACCACGGACAGGTGGGTTCTACAGATCGTTCGAAGGGGCTATTGCCTCCCCTTCGAGACTTCTCCTCCAGAATTGCCACCATCATTTGATCACCTGTCGGAGGATCATTTGGCACTTCTCCGCGAGGAAGTTAAGGCTCTCCTGGTCAAGGGATCCACAGAGAGGGTCCCTGCGCCAGAAGTAGCTCGTGGTTGCTATTACCACTACTTTCTGGTGCCCAAAAAGGACAAGGGTCTTCGCCCTGTCCTAGACCTCCAGTCCCTCAATCTCTTCCTCAAGAAGAAGTTCAAAATGTTAACCCTGGCTTAAGTCCTTTCTGCCCTGGTCCCTGGAAACTGGATGGTTGCGTTGGACTTGCAGGACGCCTATTTCCATATTCCTGTCCTGCCGGCCCACAGATGTTACCTACAATTTGTGATAGGTCACGAGCACTTTCAGTTCACTGTGCTTCCCTTTGGCCTTACCAGTGCCCCTCGAGTGTTCACAAAAGCGATGGTAGTGGTTGCAGCTCATCTGCGCAGGTTAGAGGTCCCAGTTTCCCCCACCTCGACGACTGACTGCTGAAGGCGGACACGCCCCAGAAGATCGTCTCTCACCTCCAGGCTACGGCAAACCTCCTGCATTCGCTGGGGTTCACTATCAACTTGCTGAAGTCAAACCTGCCTCCCTCTCAGATGCTCTTTTTCATCAGAGCTGTTCTCGACACTGTGCAGTTTCATGCTTATCCTCCCGAAAAGCAAGTACATGATATTCAGGCAATACCTATGTTTCAGCCTCTATCCTGGATTTCAATGAGAATGACTCTGAGGCTGCCTGGCCTCATGGCCTCCTGCAGCCTGCTGGTCCAACATGCCAGATTGGATATGCAGTGGGACCTGAAGTTCCAGTGGGCGCAGCTTCAGGGGAATCTCTCCGATATGGTTCAGATCTCAGAGGGAACTGCGAAAGACCTGCAGTGGTTGTTGTCGAATCCAGATTGGGTCAAGGGCAGATACCTCTCCCTTCACCAACCAGCTCTCACAGTATTGACAGATGCATCTCTCCTGGGATGGTGCGGCCACGTGGGAGAGGAGATCATCAGAGGCCTCTGGTCTCCGGCGGAGTCCAGGCTCCATTTCAGCCTTTTGGAGCTCCGGGCGATATGACTCGCATTGAAAGCATTCCTTCCCTCTCTCAAAGGAAAAGTGGTGCAGGTGTTCACTGACAACACCACCGCCATGTGGTACTGCAACAAGCGGGGTGGAGTGGGGTGGTGTACCCTTTGTCAAGAGGCTCTTCACTTCTGGAAATGGCTGGAATGCCAGGGCATTTCCCTGGTGGTTCAACATCTGGCAGGCTCTCTGAACGCTGAGCAGACTAACTCAGCTGTCGATGCATAGTAGGTAACGAATGGCGTCTCCATCCGGAGGTGGCGCAAGGTCTTTTTCAGCAGTGGGAAGAGTATTGGTTAGATCTGTTTGCCTCTGCAGAGAACGCACAGTGTCGGCTGTTTTGCGCGTTGGAGTTTTCAAGGCGGCACTCGCTTGGCAATGCTTTTCATCATGAGTGGAACTCAGGCACCCTGTACGCCTTCCCGCCAATACCACTTCAGCCCAGACTTCTGAAGAAGATCAGGCAAGATCGGGCCCAAGTAATCTTGGTAGCTCTGGACTGGGCACAAAGAGTTTGGTATCCCGAGCACTTGAGCATGGCCAGCGATCCTCCGTTCAAACTGCCCCTTCGGGAAGATCTTCTGTCGCAGCAGCAGGGGACGGTTATCCACCCGAACCTGTCCAGTCTCTGCCTCCATGCATGGTGATTGAGTGGCAACAGTTGACATCTTTTGACCATCCACCCGAAGTCTGTAATGTCATCTTGGCAGCCAGGCGCCCCTCCACCAAAACAGTATACGCCTGTTGTTGGAAGAAATTTGTGGCATGGTGTATCAACAAATTTGTTGATCCTCCTCTCTGCACTTCTCTCAGAGGTTCTCCTCTTTATTCTCTTTCTTGCCCAGCATGGCTCCACTCTGGGCACCCTCAAGGAATATTTGTCTGCCATCTCTGCCTTCTTAAGGCTACCAAACCAACTTTCTCTTTTCAAATCTACCATTTTTGGGGGTTTCTTAAAGGCCTCACTCTTATGTTCCCTCCCGTTCCATTCATCATGCCCCAGTGGGATTTAAACTTGGTCCTCACATACCTCATGTGCGCCCCTTTCGAGCTGCTCCACAATTGTCCTTTACAGCTCTTAACACTTAAAACAGTGGTGCTTCGTACCAGGGCTTCCTTTCTGACACCTTTTCACGTAGGCCAATCTATCACCTTGTCTACTTTTTACACCCCTCACACACACATCCCTGACATGAGGAGGAGAGACTCCACTGTCTGGATCCAAAAAGAGCGTTGGCATTCTATCTAGATTGTACTAAAGATTTCTGGGTTGAAGATCAACTCTTGTGGGATATGCGGGTGCGAAGAAAGGGAAGGCGGTGCAGAAGAGGACCTTCTCACGATGGTTAGTCCTCTGCATCAAGATGTGCTAAGCTTTGGCTAAAAAGCAACCCCCTGATGGTTTGCACGCTCATTCTACTAGAGTAACTATTGCTACTACAGCGTTAGCATGCAGAGTTCCAGTCCTGGATATCTGTCAGGCTGCAACGTGGGCGTCCTTATAAACGTTCACCAAGCACTACTACCTGGACAGTCAGGTGCGCAGGGACGGCTATTTTGGCCGTTCGGTCCTGCAGGATTTTTTGGTGTGATCCTAGTTCGCAGCCCACCAACTTGGATGGTATTGCTCGTGTATCTATTCAAAGGTAAGGAATCTGCAACTAGAAGGCTCTATCAGATGTAAAAGTTACTTACCTTCGGTAACGATATATGTGGTAGAGACATATTCTAGTTGCAGATTCCTTACCGACCCGCCCATCCTCCCCGCACTGCAAACTGATTTCTAGGGATAGGTACTTCTCTTTAAAGATCCTAGTTTTGGCGCATCATTCTCAGTGTTCTTCATAGCTCTGCGCTACTGGCGTGGAAAGTCGTGAAAAGAAACTGACGTCAGCGCGCTGGGGTGGCACCTATATACAACCGCAACGTCATCACGGTGACCACGACGCCCGCGGAGTCGACAAACACCACCTAACGGCATGCAGTGGTACTGCTTGAAGAAAAAATCTCCGGATCCATTCTGATGCCTGGGGAAATTCAAAGGTAAGGAATCTGCAACTAGAAAATGTCTCTACCAGATATATTGTTATCAAAGGTAAGTAACTTGTACCTTTGGCGCCCACTAATACTACATACAAGGTACTATCGTGAGACTTTGGGAGAGTGCCTAATTTTCTTGGTGTTCTCTAACTCTACATACAGGACACATTGGGCCTCACTATGAACAGACGGCGGTGGCAGAAATGGCCGCCACTGGCATTACAGTGTGGACTGCCATATAATGAACAAGGGAAGACCGCCACAGACAGCCCTCCGCCACTGCCAGGTTCCGCTGACAGGCAGCCTGACGAAGGCGGATTTCTCTATCCGACAGGGCAGCGCTGTAAGCAGTGCCGCCCTCCGGATAGAGAACCCTTGTTTCTTCAGCCAAAAGGCTGGCGGAAGGGGTGCTTTGGGGCCCCTGCACTGCCCATGCACTTGGCATGGGCAGTGCAGGGGCCCCTGTGCACAGCCCTGTCGCGCAATCGGGCAGTGATCTGCATGACAGGTGCTGCTGTACCCGCCGCACTGCGGCATTGACAATGTCCTGGCCCAACATTCCGCTAGGCCGGCTGGCGGAAACACTGTTTTTCGCCCGCCGGCCCAGTGGAATGTATATTATAGGGCCGACGGGGTCTTCTAGGGGCTGGTGGTCTATGTTTAGACCGCCAGCATGAACACTGCGGGGAATCCCGCCGTGTTCATAATGAGCCTATAGTAATTTCAGAGGGTACCTAATACGCCTAGTTTCCTCTAATACTGCATACAAGATGCAAACATAATACTTGTGGAGAGTACCTAGCATCCATTCTAGTTTCTATTATTGACTACAAGACACTACCTTAATAATTTCGGGGACTATATAAGATCCTTCATGTCCTCTAATACTACACACAAGGAACAAACATATTGCCTTCGAAGCATACGCAACATTCTTAGTGTCTGTAGGAGGCTGGCTCTTTATATGATACAGCAAAATTAGATATACCGTTCAAAGAGTCCAAGGGTTCCCTTACTAGTGGACAGGGCTTGCTCTTGCAATCCCAAGGTGCACTTTTAGGGGGTAGTGTGGTCGAGCAGCCTTATTCTTATCAGAGAGGAGTTTTAGACATTTTTAAATACACGAACAGTCACTAAATGAGACACACAATTCAATAAGGAGATCCACACCAATTTACAAAAATACCAGGTATCTTTATATATGTTTTTGCACCAGAATCAGTATGGTCAGGTAAGTAATTTTTGCAAGAGAAATCTTTACAGTGTAGAAAAGTCAACACTTGGTGCAGTTCTTGAAAGCTGCAATGTTATCCTGTGGAGGAGAAAACATATACGGCAAACAGGTAGAGTACTGCTACTTACGGGACCAAGCTCCTGGAGCTCAAGTAGGTATTGGGCAAGGTTCAGGGCCACAGCAGCAGGTCACAACAGGAGGCAATGGGACAGCTGAGTGCAGAGGTTTAGTATGGTGCGCGGTGCTCAATGTTAGCCAACGGGGATCATTCCAATTGGAAAGAGGCTGCAGGTTGGGATTCGGTGTCCAGTCAGGGTGAGCCATTGTGTGGGCTCAGGTCTTGCAATGCTCAGGGACATAGGGGCACAACTGGTCCTCTTCTCCTCAGTCCGGGGTGTCTGGGTGCAGAGGGTTCTTGGACTGTCAGGTGTCCGTCACTGGTGGCAGTCGCAGTGGAGGGGGCCCCACAGAAACAGGCTGTAGGTGTGCAGTGGGGACCAGTCCGGGTGAACCAACAAGTGGGCACAAGCCTTTCGAGCCTAGGAGATGCGGAGACACCAGTGGTCCTCTTCTCCTCATTCTGGGGTGTCCAGGTGCAGAGGTGCAGTAGACCGATGGGTTGCCGTTACCAAAGGCAGTCGTGGTTGAGGGGTCCTGCACAAAGAGCCTGCAGGTTTCAGTGTGAAGGTCAAAGTGGGGAAACCCAGGATGGGCTTTGTCCCTGGAGAGGCTGGGGACCACACTGGCTTTGTTGGCCTACTTCAACACAGGCTGGGAGTCCCGGGTGCAGTGGTGCTGTCTGACAGTGGGTTTTCGCATTCCGGAGTGTTCTTCAGCCATTCTTGGGTATCTGCAAGGAAGAAGGGGAGCAGTTCCGCCACTCCACTGGACTTCTTTTGCACTAGGGTGAAGGCTGGCATTCTTCACAGGCGTTTGGAAGCCTCAGCATCTGGAGGAAGAGATGACTTTTGCACGATTGTTTAAGTTAGCAGGCAGGCTGGCAAAGTTGGCTCTGAGTCATTCACTTGTCTTCAGTTCGTGCTTTTGCATCTCTGGAGTGTCCTTCAGGTCAGCGGGAACTGATTTACTGGTGCCAGGGGTGCCCCCAAATACCAAATTTAGGGGGAGTTTCAGAGAGTGTAGGGTGGTAGCCAATGGGTTACTTACCCCTAGGGTCACTACACCCCCTATATGACCACTTCCTGTGGGAAGTGGGCAAAATCCTGCCCCAGAGTTCCTGGACTTTCAAAAGTTGTGTCCATATCAGGTAGATCACCTTAGGGGTGTTATTGACCTAAGAGGTTGTCATGCCTCTCTGACTACTAATTTTACAGCGTCCTCTTCTTTGAAGCCCCCTGCCTTGGAATGCAGATTTGCAGGTCATCCTGCTGGAGTAGGCTTTTTTCTGTCTGCCCAAGAGGAAAGGCCCTTAGGGGTCACAAACGTTTGTCTTGTAGTGCAAGCTAATTAGAACTAGTCAGCCAGCATACGGATAGTGGTGGGTTTTTTCAGGAGGCACCTCGAAGGTGCCCTCTGGGTACATGTATCAATAAACCCATAGCTGGCATCATTTAGGGGTTATTAGTACAAGATGTTTGACACCGAACATCCCTATTTTTAGTGAAGCCATTATGTACCTGAGGAACTCGTATTGACCAGTGTCCAGTACATGTACTGAGAAATGGCTTCTCTGTTCACTTACTATGTCTAAGAATCAACAAAGACATAACAAGGACATGTATGCTCTTGTAGATATGTCTACACATGTAATATAATAAAGCCTGCGTTAGGGCTGTAAAGCCTGCTGTAGTGGTGGCTTACAGATATTGCATGCAGTGTTAGGGGACGTGGGACACAGGTTGTTTGCCATGTGTATTTTCACTTTTAGCTGCTCCAAGGCATGCAGCCTGCAATGGCAGTCTTGCATGTACTAGGTGAGGAGTCCATGAGAATAGCACAATACATGCTGTAGCCCTTTGGGACCCAATTTGGTACCTAGGCCCTTGGTACCAGGGGTACCATTTAATAAGTATTTATAGGTGTGCCAAAAGTATGTCCAATTGGGGAACAATTGCTCAGTTTCAGGGAAAGAGATCTGGCACTGGGGACCTGGTTAGCAGGAACCCAGTGCACATTCAGTCAAACTTTCCTACAGTGTCCTATAATACCACATGCAAAGGACTTACATACCAGAGTGCTGAAACCCAGACCAGATTTCTTAATTTGCATGACAGGTTTCCTCAACCCCAGCCTAGAACATATAAACCTCTCACCAGAATGCTTAAACACTATTCAAGAACCTGTCAACCAAACATCTTGCATAGTCTAAAGATACCCAGCAAGACACCCTTACACCTGCTAGAGATGTATATATTGAAACAGTCTACCCAAAATCTGGTGCTAGATACTCAGATTATTGATGGAGACCCCCATCCCCTCCTCCCCTGTCTGCCCAGACCTAAGGTTCAGCTTTCTCAATTTTCCCCTGGACTACCCTTTCACACCATGTCCTGGCAGTCAGTTGTGACAGTGGCCATTGACTTTCCAGTGAAACCCACATAACATACCTAGTTCAATTTCATGTCTGCTTTAAGTTCCTTGATAACCAGTTTATGCTTCTCCCTGTCACTTACAGGGGAAGATGTGCTCATATCAGGTGCTTAGTGGGTCGGTTTGTTACACCTAGTAAATCTGGCATATTACAGTTCTTCATTCTAGAGAGATGCTTGTCAGTCTAGGACATCCTATTCCTGTTAAAGAACCCACCACCCTATCCACTAGTAGTGTCTGAAATTTATAAGAGAACTAAATAAGTACTTATTCCTCTTCAGCGACATGCGAAGAATAGCAGCAAGCATTAATCGTCTGGGAAAGATTTGCTAGACATTGGCACTTGCATGAGAGCAGCAAATTTAACCAAGTTTCTCAACTGCTAAAACTGTGCTTTTTGTCCACTTATCAGTTCTCTATGGTACACTTCCAAGAGTATGGTAGGGTTAACCAGCACCAGAATCTCCACAAGGTACTATATCTGGATAGGTTCCTGGAAGGCAGACAATTCTCAAAAGGCTCGTTTAAGCCACCTTCCTTTCAACTGAAACCTTTTGGCCCCAGCTTGATGACCTTGTGAAGAAGTCTGACAAGGACCGCACACTGCTCGTACCAATCAAGCCTCCTACAATAGTAAGAGGTTTTTGGTTTCAGACAGCCTTCAGACAAGGATTATCCTGTAGAGGTACAAATAAGCCCTTTTCTGGCCGGTGCATGGCAGTGGAAGTTTCTTCACTGAAAAATCTCAGCACCAGCATGGTGTCTCCAGCTCCACCAGCTATTTCCAAGTCTTGACTATCTGGACAGAGTAGACAGAAGAATCAAGGAATTGTTGGAGTTGGATGTCTCAGATACCTGGGTCCTACAACTCTTAAGGGAAGGCTATAGAATAGACTTCTCTTCGCCTTCCTTGGACCTCTTCATCCGACTCCCAATCTGATTAAGTGCTAAGGGCTCATGAAGGGAATCCAGGATCTTTTAAGCACAATTATCCCAGTGCCTGAGGAGGAGAAAGGGATTTGATGGATGTTATTTTCGATTGTGTTTAATACCAAAAAGCTCAGGAGAATATTATCCAGTGCTGGATCTAAAAACTAAATCAGTACATACCTTACCAACGTTTCAAGTTGCCGAGTCTTGAACATTTTTTTATCGTAATGTCCCATGGTATGTATTGGCATCTATCAATCTATTGGATGCTTATTTGCGCATCTCTGTGAATCCACATTTCGAATAATATCTGAGATTTATTGTCCTGGGTGAGCATTTTCAGTTCATTATACTGTACTTCAGCATCTCTTCTGCACCTACGGTTTTCACTAAGACATTGACTCTTTTGGTGTACAGCCTTCATTCCCTGTGTTTGTTGATTTTGCTTTACCTGGATGACAGGCTAATATGTACTTTTTCTTTTTATAAAAGTCAAGAGGCCATCTAGCTGGTATTAAACTGCCTGCGAGAACATGGCTGCATTCTGAATTCCAGCAAATCAAATGTGATTCCTTCTCAGGAGCTTCAGTTCATTGGAGCTCTGTTCAAGAATAACCCAGGGAAAGTCTACCAATGCTTTATGATCGCAAATTGATGATGCACCTCTTGAATCTGTTGGACTGTCAAGTAGCTCCAGCAAGGGACTTGTTAAGAGTGCAGGGGGACATGGCAACTGCCTTATTCCTATTCCCTTTGGCTTGCATGCACTCTTTCATCTACATCCATCCGATGTACCACAATAAGTCATTCTGGAGTCCGAGTTCCCAGATGATGAGAGGCTCTAGTACCAATTCTCCATTCCAGCACCTTCGCTGATTCTCTCAAACTTGGACAGGAGTTTCGGGCAGATATTAGCCTCTCTCCTTCCTTTAACAAACGCAGAGGATGCAAGCAGACTTGGTTGGGGGCTCTATGATGATGGACCTCTCAGCCCAAGGTCTTTGGACAGCCACTGAGTTCAGCACCTTTTAGACATGGAAAGAACTGGCTGCTGTCCACCAAGCTCTATTATCTTTGATCTAGAACACAGTTGTTCAAATCAGAACAAACAACCTGGTCCTAAGGGCATACAGCAACCATTTCTGGGTACCATGGTTATGCTGTTAGCCCTTCTAGCATAGCAGACTGGGGGTTGGGCAGAGAGAAAACTCCTTTCCCTCATAGCTACCTATCTTAGGGAGAGTGAATGGCTGTACGGACCTTCTCACCCAGACATTCCTCTCCTCTCTCTCCATGTTCCCAGACCCTCAGCTTTTTTGGGAGATTGTGGATCTGTTTGGTGCCCCTTGGCTGGATCTTCATGCAGCTCTTCAAAGTGGTCTTCGAGGTTCTGCTCCCGTCTCCCATGTAAGGAGGTCTCTCTGTCTTTCCTTTTTGCCCTCTCATCAGCAAAGTATTGTGCAGGACCAGGGAGGAATAGACGGAGGTTCAGATGGTAGTTTCTTCTTTTACCACTGGCCTTGGTTCTCGTTTCTATTTCATCTGTCAGTTCAACCTCCTTGTATCTTCCCTGTAGTTCCATCTCCTCCCAGCTTCCCTCTCTTGCCAAACAAAAAAATCCCTCAGACTGCACTCCATGGAGGCCTGGAGATTGAAAGCAGGGACTAGAGGCATTTGGGTGTCCCTCTTATATTCTTTTTCTATTCAGCTTTCCAGAAACGAGAGCACTTTGAAGATCTACGTGCAACACTGGAAGAAGTTGTATAAATGGTATCCTTTCAGGTTTTCTTTCTGTCTGTTCTGCTGGGGAAAGGTTTTGGGGTTTCTGTTGGGATTGGTTGATTAAACATTGTGCAGCCAGTGTGCAGCTATCTAAGCCATCAGAGGTTCCTTCTCTATACTAGTTTAAACACTTAACTTCTCGTATGTTGAGAGACCTAGCTTCTTATAAGTTGAGAAGTTTTAATTTAAAAAGCCCAGTAGTTCAGTCTCTTATCTCTGTTTGGGATTCGCCTCTAGTCCTGAATATGCTACCAGAGTCCCTGTTTGAACCTCTTCTGACTGTGTCCTTAAAATTCTTGACGTTCATTTTATTTTTCTGATGGCTATAAAGTCAGGTCACAGGTTGGGAGAGACTCGCCTTTGCCATGACCTTTTTAGGGTTTTTACAGGATAAGTTTCTGTTTTTTTCATGCTTTCTACCCATCACCGTCTTTGGAACAGGAAGACATTTGCCATACCCTAGATTTTCTTAGAGCTCGGACCACCTATTCAAAGAGAACAGATCCTTTTAGGAAAGTAGATCTCTTATTTGTTACAGTTGGGTTTCCTAACAAGGGCCATCGTTCTACAACTTCTACTTGCGAGATTAGCCTGGTCGTTTCAGTATCCTACCAAAAAGCAGGAGATTCCTTGCCTTCTGATATTCAAGGGCATTCTACTAGCTGGATGTCTTCAATTTGGGCAGCATTTCAGAGGGCTTTCTTAAAAGACATTTGTGCTGTAGCCACATTATTGTCCCCTCACAGCCTAATTTCTAATTTAGGATGTGGCAGTTATTTTCTGCCTCTTGTGGGACACCAGTTCTGTCATCAGCCTATTAAAGGATGTATTTGTGTTCACTTTCTGACTGAATAAATTAATCTAGGTGTTACATTACTTTTGCCTGTGTTAGCAATGTTTTGGCAAATCGCTTGGGTGTGCGCTCACTTTGCTAGTACTGGGATGAAGAATACAGGCGAGGTAGCTAATGACTTGGTTACTTACCAGTAATCTTCACTACTCCGAGTCATAGGCCCTCATTACGAGTTTAACGGGCGGTGGAGTTCGCCTGCAAACACGTACCACTACCTGGCTGCCAGTGCAGCCAGAACACTGCCAGCCCTGTTACGAGTTCACTGCAGGGCCAGCAGACGGAAACGTTTCCTTCCGCCGGCCCTGCGGTGAACAGAGCCTTAACATTGACGCTGGCTCGTAATCAAGCCGGTGGTAGTGTGGCAGGTGCAGAAGCACCTGTCGCGCTTTCCACTGCCTGTAATTCGGGCAGTAGAAAGTGCGATAGGGCTGTCCATGTGGGACCCTTGCCCTGCTTTGCCAAGTGCAGGAGCCCCCAGGGGGCCCCAGATGGCCCCATTCCGCCAGCCTTTCTATGGCGGCCCAGCTGCCATGAAAAGGCTGGCAGATTGGGGGGTCATAATCCCCAGGGAGGCCCTGCATAGAGCGCCACCCTGGTGGATTACAACCAACGAGACCGCCAGACTGTCAACTGGCAGCAACCTGCAGGTGTCGGTGGTCAGACCGTGGCGGCTCCGCCATGGTTGTAATGCGCCGGTACGACCTCCATCGCGAGTCTGACGTTCTTAAGACTGCCAGACTCGTAATGAGGGCCATAGTCTTCCTCATCAGTCCTAGGTTCCGTCCCTTACGGAAATCATAAAAAAATTGCTACGGTGTTGATTCTTTTTTGGTATATCCGGGAAACACTCATGTTTAAGCTTCACCCATATATGTCAAATTACATTAAGATCCTGTGGCGGTCCTAGTGGGTGGGGCATCTGTAAACATTTTTAACTTTGTTGGGTAAATTTGGTGCATGAGATGAGGCGGGTAATGCAGTCCCTTTAGTCAAATGCAGTAGACTCTGTGATCGATGATAGGGTATAAGTTCAACTTCTGTCATTTTGGATTCCTCTGAGGATCTCTGCAAGCCTAATGCCTTTACCTCCCCATTTGTGTTTCTTAGGACAAAAAACTCCTCCTTCCCTCTCTATTTGCTTGGGGTGGCAGGGTACAATCAGCGAAGCAACACCCCTGCTCTTATTGTCCACTGGCCAAAATCCGCCAGAGGGGCTACCCTCGGCTTACACAGATCTAGAGACCACAAAAGAGGCCTACACAGATGCCGAAAGGAGGGCAGAGCCAAGTGCATACCTTCTCGGTGGGCTTCTCCTTGTTCGTTGTTACAAGGCTGTACGTTACTGGCAATGGGGGTATAGTCAAAGTCAAACAATCTTTAGTTGGCTGTCAAGCAGCCATTAAAGAGAAAATAAATAAGTTGTTTTAATATATAAAAACACCCAAGATATGATCACTATTATCTAATGAAATCATCTGTTTGGTGTACATAAGGCGATTAAGACATTAAAGTGCACAACCTTTCTTAAAGTGCATGGAGCATCAGCTGGTGTCACTAGAATACACAATTCTGTAGGTTTAATCAGGGTGCATTGAGGGTCTTGAACGTACTGCCTGTAGAAATGCTTGCATAGAAGCAAGCTTCATCAGCATTGAGCTGCCTTAAAAAGAGTAATGATTGCATGCAGTGTGTCAGTCCACGGGATTTAATAAAAAAGATTAAAAATATTTGTATATATTTCTGAGGAAAACCACAGAAGAAAATAAAATGGAGAATTGTCTGTTTAGAGAGTTTATTGCAGGGACAAACAAGTAAATCCAAGTTATTCTGGAAACCTAGTGGGAAACATAGTAAATATGTTATCCTATCGGCCAGAAAGTGAAACAGTAAAGAACATTCCCACCACTCTCTCCTGCCTTGTAGATAGTTACTGAGGATGTTTCCAAGGTTCATGGACAAGTAGCTGGCAATAGATGACTTCAAAACGTCTGTGCTTAACCGTTTCTCTTGGGCAGGAGTTAGCAGTAAATTTCTAACTTGTTTCCTACCTATAGTAGCACATGATGCAACATTAGTAAAAGCCTGTGTTAAGCCAATCGTTTTAAAATATTTTTTTGCAAATCCCAACCATGGAGTACTTAGACCTTTGTCACAAGCTAAGCAGTCCTTATTTATGCTTCTCGTTAAGAGTGCCCCTTCATTTTTCCAAATGGAAAGCCATAACAACGGGGGAGAGAGGGGTAAATTTGAATCCTATCACCCAAATACCTCAGCCCTAGCTCATTGTGACAGACAAAATGAGAGGTGGAAAGGGGGACAGATAGGAGCTTCCGACAGAAGCAATTTTCCTTGACCTGTATGGGTGAGGGATCACTAATGCCCCAAACTCCTGCCCCATATGTAGCAACTGAGGCACAATGGGAAGAGTACATTTGCAGTATGGGCGTAAATGCTCGACCTTCTGGGGAGATGGTAAACTAAAAATGTAACCAACAACTCTGGAAAACTTTGCCCTTTGATCACCTATATTGGGAGACAATGAGCAGGTGGACCTAAAAATCACCCCAAGATAAGAGTAGGTATTAACACTGAGTAATCAGTTTGAACTTACCAGTATTCTTGATAGGGATATGCTCTTTGGGCCACAGGCCATAACAAATGATTTTGAGACGTTGGTTAGCAAACCGAGGGAGCCCTTATATTCCACAAAAGAGTGGACCACTAATCACAGGGCTCTAGGCGTATGGGCCTTTTGCACTGCATCCTCTGCATATAACAGAACTGGGAGTGGGTAGCCACAAATTATAGGTAAATCCGGAGTGCCTGATGTTAGATATATGCCAAGTTTGTTGATATACAAGATGAACAACAGAGGCGCCAATACGGAACCCTGGCGCACCCCACGATCATTTTAAATTTCCTTGAAAAGTTCCCCATTTTTACCAAGCCTTACTCTGACCCTGGTGTTGACATGCATAGACACCAGTAAGTGCACCAATGACTCCTTCGTTCCCTATTCCAATAGGATTTGCCAGAGCCTAGCCCAGTTCACACAATCGAATGCCATGGAAAGAGCCATAGATGCTAATTACAGTGGCATGTGCCTTGCCACAGTGTATTTACCTAGTACCAGGTTGAGATTCAAACATTGTTTGTATGCAATTGCGGAAACTATAATGGCATGTGTTTAAAATGTTGTTATCCTCCACCCACTCAGTAATCCTACTATATAGGACCCTCCCAAACCAATGGTTTTACCAGGGATATCAATGAGAGAGACTGGCCAGTAGCACCCGGGGGAAGATCTGTCACCTTTTTTGAAGATTGGTACAATAGTGGATAATGCCAACAAATTTGCAAGGATGTGTAACTTAAGTTGTTAAAACAATTGGTCAGCAGGGGCACCCATTTATCAATGTTACTTTTTATCCGGTCGATGGGAATACCATCCAGGCCTGGAGCCTTTCCTCCTGCAGTCTGCTGTATAACAACAGAGACTTCATTTAAAAATACAAACGCTAGGGTAGAAGTCAGTTGCCCTACTAGCACAAGCAGCCTGGTTACCTGCTGAAAGAATGTGTGCAAATGTACCACCTATGCCTCACTACTTATGTGACAACTAGTTGACTTCCCCTTGCTGTTGGTCATCCTCAAGGCCTATACTGAGTTCCAGAACGACTTCCTATTCTTTGTGCTAGCTACATGCTCCAGATTATCCCACTCTCCAAGAATCATCTCTTCCCTTCTCCTCTCTGATACTGTTTTGTACATTTTCTGCAGTCTAATCACCAGTGTTGGGTCCCTTGGATGGGCAGTTAATGCCTTGCACAAAGCTCGGTTGGCTACCGAACACTCATGGTCAATCCATCTGGGGGCTTGATGGGCGGGATATGATGACTTTACTGGTTTGGAAAGGTACTCTTTAATGTTTAGGCAAAGATCTTCAGATAGGCTTACTATACTCTCTTTCCCATTGTCCACTCATCTAATAACCATCCGAGAAATAGTACTAAATTACTATGGGTTATTTCAGCCAGTGCTTGTGTGGGATTCCTGCAGTTACTCAGTTTCAGTTGAATTTTAGGAGCAGCTCCCACTTTCATGATCACATCAATTTCTCTAGCATTATGGTCACCAAATTCTACTGGCACAATAGCCCCTAATACCAGTCGATCACACAAGTTAGCGGATACAAAAATGTAATCTATGGTGGAGAGGAAATTTCTGCCCCAGAAAGTTGGTAAGCCAGTTACCTGCTTCCTCCACTTTCATCATATTATATGGGTCCAGGGGGGCTAAAAAGACCTCCAGCTCCTCGCCCCTCTGATCAGAACCCCCTCCCATCCGTAGCTGATTACTCTGAATGGTACTTGCTATCTTTGCATTGAAATCCCCTGCCAAGCACAAATAAGCATGCTACCCCTTGCCCATCTCTATCCCTATGATTTGATCACGGAAACCAAACAAACCTGGAAACTTTCTATTTGGGCTATTTATAAATTCATTATTATAAAAATTATCAAAATACATTTTGGGATCCCTCTCATAAAGCACTGTGTGATAGTCTCTTCCTGAGGTTTCTAAGGCTTTAGTGTGTACTCCCAAGGAAAGATTTATCCAGATATTTAAGCCCCCTGAAGCATGACCCGAGTAAGATGGAGTGGCCGGCGTATTGAAACATAAATACTTATCAAGCACAGTAGGGGTAAATAGTACAGGTTTCCTGAAACATAATAACATTGTACCCACGTATTAGGGATTGCCAATCTTGGAGGAGCATTTTAGCTTGTAATCCTGCAATATTCCAGCTCATAATTTTCAACATATGAACCTTATCCCTAATGATGAAACCAGATACGTTTCTGAGCTGGGGGGCTGGCGGGGGTTATAGTAACTACCAGTAGAATCTTCAGCGCTCTCGAGGCATATGATGGTGATATGACCAATGACAAAGGCAGTTCCAGATAAGAGAGTCAGTCGCATGACTCCAGATTGCTCAGTGGGGCATAACTTTTTCCTAGGGGCAAACGTGGAGGCGCCATTGGGTTTGAGGCACGGTGGCCACTACAAGTCAGACACCCATGTGCCATATGGCCATTGCACATGCAATCTCTGGTCTGCAGAAGCAGCACAAGGAAAATGCCCAGATACCCATTGGCCTCGCTAAATTATTAAAACCCAGAGTTGACAGGAGACGTGCAGCAATCAGAGGGGAGTTAAAATTAACTAACACGCTATCCCCGGGCCACCTCTTAAAGTCAGGGCCCACCCATCCCACCCTCCTTACCATGATGATTGACTACTGGAATTTACCCTAAACTAGTGTGCCACCTTGTTTTTTAATTCTTCAAAGGATTCTCGAGCAAGGTTGTTATTCGCTGGTACATTCCCTAAAACAACTACATACGAATTGGATTCCGGAGACAGATTGACTACATCAGTTACCTGGCTGCTTGGCGGTTGGGTCACTGCATGGGTGTGAATTGAGCGTGGGGCCTGCAGGCATCTGGTGGGGATCTGAGCTAGTGGCATCTTTAGAGAGAGGTGTTTGTAGGCAGTTGAACAGTGGGTGGGAGTGCCTTTTTGTGGTTGACTTGCGCCCTTTGAGGCTCAACTGGGTTGGCGTCAATATTGGACTTAGCATTCGTGTTAATATTGTTCTCTCGTAGGGGATTTCCATGTATAGTCATAAGCACTGAATAGTTCCGCGCGCCTGCGGGGACCCCGGAGCACTGTTGTGTAGTATATTCTTAAGTGCAATCATCAGCTCCTTGACAAAAAAGGTCTGTGAAAAACACTTAAGAATAACCATGTGCAGCCTATGTGAACAGCTACACAGGCCAAATTGTTAGAAGAAAAAACAGTTGTAGTGTAAATTTCACGTTTAAACCTCTATTTATTCTATAAATACATAAATAAATACATTCTCATATTTTATTTACACCTCTCATGAGAATAAAACAATGTAGGGCAGTGTAGCCCATAGGCTGCCATTATACAGAATGAAAATAGAGCTGTGCCTTTAAGAAAGTAAAGTCTTCCTGTTTCCCATCATGCACAGCAAAAGGCAGTTGCCTCAGTTCTTTTTTCCGGCTCCTTTCTGACAGGACCCTGAAGCATTGAGCTCTACCTCACAAAATCCTTTTGTGACAGAAATTCATTTAAAATCTTTTGAATTTCATTTTCACTCGACGTTTTTAACATTGAGTGATAATTTTCTGCTTTTTTCTGTTAGATTCTGACAGAATTTTGAGGTTTTTCTACTTCAGAAATGCCTTCACTGTTTGACAAATGTCCTTCTTGTGGCAGAAAAAAGGCCAAAACAGATCCACATCGGGTCTGCATAATTTGCCTTCCATCCAGCCACAAACCGGAGTCGTGTGACATCTGCAAAACCTTCTCCAGAAGGACCCTTCGTGACAGGGAGAAGATCCGACTCCAGGCGAAAGAGGACAGGAGGAAAAGTGGTCATTCTGCCACAGAGCGAGGAGAAGGTCAGTCTTCTACCAGGGCTCACACTGGTTCCTCTATAACTCCGACCAGACCGGCTCAAAAACGGCACAGGTCTCCGACGACGTCGAGGGCGTCGACGTCGAGGCAAGGAACGGCGCCAACATGCTCGCCGTCGAGGAGTGGTTCGCCGGCGAGAAAGAGACATCGCTCGCCGTCGACGACGATTTCGCCGTCGAGACGGCGTGGACTTTCGCCGTCGAGATCTGGGTCACCGTCGACACGGCGAGGACGTTCCACGTCGAGGAGATCTGAATCCGGTTCGCCGTCGAAACGGCGAGATCGATCAACGTCGAGGGGTGCTCGACGTCGTAGACGTTCACCGTCATCACGGCGACGTCGAGGGTCGTCGTCGAGAGATTCTCAACGGCGAGAAGAATCGACGGCGAAGGGCACTCGCCGTCACCGTACTTCGACGTCGAGGAGTGTGTCGACGTCGAGACAATCAAAAAGACCTAGGAGGGTTTATACAACCTCAGAATCCTCGGCTTCACTCATCCTCCTTCCAGCGTCTCCACAACTCTCTCCTCGACAATCACCATTGCCACAGACGCCGGTAACACCTACGGCGCCTCTTCCGGCTCCGCCTTCAGAGTCTGTTTTGAGGACTCCAACGCGGTCTGTAAGACGTTCGGGACATTCCTCTAGACGCTCTTCTTCCTCTCGTACCGTCATGACCCACAGAGATCTCAGCATTCACATCACAGGCGTTCTTCTTCGTCTACACGGGACTACTCTCCAACCCTATCGGACTCACCGTCCCCGAGAGTGTCCCCCATAGATGATGTGAATACGTTCCAGGAGGTCTTAGTACGAGGGGCAACCAAGCTGAACATCCCGCTGGCGGTACCTGCCCCATCGACGTCAGTGATCTTCGAGACCTTGCATCACAGGACATCTTCCAGACCTTTGCTTCCACTGGTTCCAGGTCTCCTTGAACCAGCAATGGATATTTTCCTTGCACCGGCCGCAACAAAGTCTGCTCCTTCCAGACTTATTAAAAAATATCGTCCACCAGAACAAGATCCTCTATTCTTGAGGTCGGACCCAGTTCCTGATTCGGTGGTCATAGTAGCGGCAAAGAAACTGCATTCAACCTCACCATCTTCTTCTTCACCTCCAGATAAAGAGAGCAGAAAGATAGATGCTGCAGGACGAAAAGTATGCTCTACTGCAGCCGTCACGATGAAGGCAGCCAGCGCTACTGCGTTATTAGGGCGGTACGATCGTGCCCTCTGGGACTCTTTAATGCAGTTTGCGGAACATCTTCCTAAGGATAAAAGGGAAGATTTCCTGGAGGTCGTGGGTGAGGGAGCCATGGTGTCTAACCAAATTATAAGTGCTGCAGCTGACTCTTCGGTGCTATCCGCACACAATTATGCACACGGGATAGCGCTCAGAAGGCATGCATGGTTGAGACTTACATCACTCAAACCTGAAGCGCAGCAGAGAATACAAAACCTGCCTTTCTCGGGCTCCACCTTGTTCGGTTCTCATGCCGATGACGAGATGGCTAGAATGAAAGCTGAACTAGATACCTTGAAAGCGGTAGGCATGGAAAGACCGAAAGAACAAAGAAAGGTTTTCCGGCCATATCAACGACGACTTTTCACCCACCGGTATCAGTCGCCACACTGGATGTCTTCGCGCCCCCAGCAGCAGCAACAACAGCAGTATCAAAGGGGTTTCTCTACTCAGCGAAGGTCGACAAGGGGTCGTTCAACACCTCAAACTCAGACAACTCAACAGGCTCCCACGTCTAAGCCCTGAATCTTTGCTTCCCCCTCCTCCGTTATCCACTCCGGTAGGGGGAAGTATCTCAAATCATCTGGACGAGTGGCTACGCATCACAACAGACGCCTGGGTATTGAATATTGTGAGACATGGTTACGCTCTCAGATTCACCAGTTCTCCACCATCTGTTCCACCCAAAACAGCCAACCGCCATCTCGAAGCTCTACAGTTAGAGGTCAATATCCTATTGCAAAAAAGAGCCATAGAACCCGTTCCCATCAGCCAACAAGGGAAGGGGATTTATTTGAGATATTTCCTTGTACCGAAAAAAGACAAACAAGAGTTTCGTCCCATCTTAGATCTGAGGACAGCAAACAAATGGATTCGCAAAGAAAAATTCAGGATGTTAGCCTTACACCAAATTTATCCACATCTACGTCAGGGCGACTGGCTATGTGCGATAGATCTTTGCGACGCTTACTTTCATATCCCAGTAACCAAGAAACATCGAAAATTCCTAAGGTTCACCGTCGGAAAACGCCATTACCAATTTGCAGTTCTACCTTTCGGCCTAAAATCAGCGCCGAGAACTTTTTCCAAATGCATGGCGGTAGTAGCCGCCCACTTGAGGAAACAGCGAATATTCGTCTACCCCTATCTAGACGATTGGCTCATAAAGGCCTCCAGTTGTCTCGAGACACAGCAACATTTTGAATGGACTCTACAACTGCTCCAAAAACTTGGTCTTCAAGTCAATCTCCTGAAATCTACAGCAACACCTGTTCAGAGGTTGCATTACTTAGGGGCCATTGTAGATACCAGGCTAGGAAAGGTGTTTCCTTCGGAGGAACGACGGTTATCGATTCTCCAGAAGTGCAAACAACTGCAGGAAAGACCTCAAGCCACTGCAAGAATAATAGCTTCTCTACTGGGCTCGATGGCGTCTTGTATCCATCTGGTTCCCAATGCTCGCCTCCATATGAGACCATTGCAGGAAAACCTGGAGGATCAGTGGTGTCAACTGAGGGACGATTGGGAGAACAAAGTCCTTCTTTCTCCTCACACCCTACAATCCCTCAAGTGGTGGTGTTTACCCAGCAATCTCTTGGTGGGGATTCCGTTCCAACAACGGCCCCCATCTCAAACCATCGTAACAGATGCGTCACTGATCGGATGGGGGGCGCACATGGAACATCTTCGAGTCCAAGGCGAGTGGTCACAGAGAGAGAGTCTCTATCATATCAACCTGCTGGAACTTCGCGCAGTCCACCTTGCGCTCAAAGCCTTCCTTCCCTCTCTGAGAACGGAAACTCTCCTTCTCCAGACAGACAACGTGGCCACTATGTACTACGTGAACAAACAAGGAGGCACCAGGTCCAGAATTTTATCCAGAGAGGCTCAGACAATCTGGCATTGGCTTCTAGCCAGGAACCTGTCACTAGTGGCAACTCACCTGCCCGGCATCCAGAATGTTCAAGCGGATGCCCTCAGTCGGGTAATGGACGAGAACCACGAATGGGTACTACACGACGACGTCGTTCATTCCATTTTCGCACTCTGGGGTACCCCCTCTACAGACCTATTCGCAACCCCAGAAAACAAAAAATGCCAAAACTTCGCCTCCAGATATTACCATCCAGGGACACTGGGGAATGCCCTGTGGATAAGCTGGTCAGGAGCATTTCTTTACGCCTTTCCACCGCTTCCCCTGATTCCGGCGGTCCTCCAGAAGCTGTCCAATGTTCAAACCAAAATGATCCTAATTGCTCCGGAGTGGCCACGCCAGTGGTGGTTCCCAGACCTTCTTCACCGGTCACTCAAACCACACATCAGGCTACCATATCGTCCGGACCTTCTCACGAAGTTCAGAGGGCAGATATCTCATCCCAACCCCTCATCGATGAGTTTGGCAGCATGGCTCCTGAGCTAGTGCAATATGGACACTTGAACCTACCTCAGGACTGTATG
Source organism: Pleurodeles waltl (assembly GCF_031143425.1). Taxonomy (NCBI): domain Eukaryota; kingdom Metazoa; phylum Chordata; class Amphibia; order Caudata; family Salamandridae; genus Pleurodeles; species Pleurodeles waltl. The sequence continues at coordinate 669,853,334 of NC_090451.1, read as the reverse complement.
GAAATTCTGAAGGAAGCAAAGCGCCCTTCCACACGATCAGCCTATGCAAGCAAGTGGAAGAGATTCTGCATTTGGTGTTTACACAACAACATTGACCCGGTTTCCTGTGGGGAACAATCTATCCTGCCATACTTGTTAAGTTTGGCAAAATCGGGCTTACAACTGTCGTCAATAAAAGTTCACTTGGCGGCGATAACGGCATACAGAAAGAGTCCTTCACAAACTTCCTTTTTTCGGATTCCGATTATTAAGGATTTCCTAGAGGGTTTAAAGAAGGTTTTTCCTCCCATTAGAAAGCCTTCTCCTCCATGGGAACTGAACGTTGTCTTATCACGTCTGATGCTGCCGCCATTCGAGCCGATACATAAGGCATCGCTGCAGCATCTCACATGGAAAGCTGCTTTTCTGGTGGCAATCACTTCAGCGCGTAGGGTCAGCGAAATCCAGGCCCTTTGCGCTCAGGAACCCTACACGGTTTTTCATTCTGCGAAAGTGGTAATGAGAACTCATCCAAAATTTTTACCTAAGGTAGTCTCCGACTTCCATGTGAACCAAACAATTTCATTACCGACTTTCTTTCAGAATCCAGCTACCCCTGCTGAGAGAACTCTGCACTCTCTGGATGTAAAGAGAGTCTTGAAATTTTACCTGGACAGGACAAAAAGCTTTCAAAAATCACAACAGCTTTTTATTAACTATGGCCCAATCAGAACAGGTTTGGGCACATCTAAACAATCGTTATCCAGGTGGATTGTTTCATGTATAATGTTATGTTATCAGTTAGCAAACAAATCCCTTGGTGGTAGGCCAAAAGCCCACTCTACCAGAGGGAAAGCAGCTACTGTAGCCTTGATGAGAAATGTCCCTTTGGCAGAAATATGCAAGGCTGCCACTTGGAGGTCGGTCCATACCTTTACTAAGCATTACTGCCTTGATACAGACGCTAGGGCAGATGCTCAGGTTGGGCAGGCTTTGCTCAAGAATTTGTTTGCATGATTCATGTTTTTCTCAGTATTCTTATATCTACTCCACCACGGTTATGGGGATGGGCTTGCTACTCTATTCAGTGCTTATGACTATACATGGAAATCCCCTACGAGAGAAGGAATGGTTTCTTACCTGTAACTCCAGTTCTCTCGTAGGGGTATTTCCATGATAGTCATAAGCAACCCTCCCTCCTCCCCGGTGGAGTTGACATAGAACATGAATATTATGGAGGTTGGTACTCCAACAAATGTTTTGTTTTTTCTTCATGTCAGGTTAATAGCCTCCAAAAAAGAACTGAGGCAACTGCCTTTTGCTGTGCATGATGGGAAACAGGAAGACTTTACTTTCTTAAAGGCACAGCTCTATTTTCATTCTGTATAATGGCAGCCTATGGGCTACACTGCCCTACATTGTTTTATTCTCATGAGAGGTGTAAATAAAATATGAGAATGTATTTATTTATGTATTTATAGAATAAATAGAGGTTTAAACGTGAAATTTACACTACAACTGTTTTTTCTTCTAACAATTTGGCCTGTGTAGCTGTTCACATAGGCTGCACATGGTTATTCTTAAGTGTTTTTCACAGACCTTTTTTGTCAAGGAGCTGATGATTGCACTTAAGAATATACTACACAACAGTGCTCCGGGGTCCCCGCAGGCGCGCGGAACTATTCAGTGCTTATGACTATCATGGAAATACCCCTACGAGAGAACTGGAGTTACAGGTAAGAAACCATTCCTTACACCTCATCCCAACTGAAGGGTTCTTATCCTTCTGTACTGGCTCTAAATTATTTAACTGTGCCATCATTTGTGCAATCCGTTCCTCAATTATGCCCAATCTAGAAGCGATTAATTCATATTTGCTACTTATCTCTTTGTTCACTTCCCAGGCCGGTGAGTACAAAGGCTCTCTCTGGACCCCTATAGTCACCATGTTACTTTTACGCTTTGGAGCGACTGTGTGTCGCCTCTGCTTGCAAATGGGGCTAACAACAAGGCATATGTTGTTGATCCCCTCCCTAAGATTTGCTTGCTATGTATCCACCCGTGATTGTGAAGAAAAAGCCCCCCCCCTGGTGATCATTACAAATAGCCCCCCTGTGCATACTGAGAGTGGGCGGCATAGCTCTAATTTGATAGTGTTTGCCCCCATAGGACTGTGGAAGCAGGACTCTGCCAAGGTTGGGTTCTCTCTTGAAATAGATAACCTTCTCTCTGCCAGCTCGATTTCTTTTGAGACCACAGAGTAGTCAAAAAACCCTTGATGGTAGCAACTTTCTCGGTGCCCTGTGGCAACCTTAACATGCCAGCGCCTGCCTTTCTCTTCCCCGTATTCTGTTCAAGGCAATACTATAAGTAGGGACAATTCCCTCTAGGGACTATGCTTGGCTTTGGGGCTTTTCCAGACCCAATTTGTACGTAGGGTTGTGCTACCAAACGGTATCCCAAATAAACCAAGACCTAATGAAGAGTAACCCAGCAAAGCCAACCCGTTGTTGAATAATCGCAATTTTAACAAGAGAATCAAAAGTGCCATTACAGTTAATCTGGCAAACAGTGTGGGAGCAGGGAGTGAGCAACAGGAGCGGTCAGGAAACATGAAGAAGCAAATGTCCCTAGTTCCTTAAACAGCCCTCTCTCCGGAGTGATCCTAATGCAGCAGGTGAGGCTAATTAAGGTATAGGGTATGGTGTATGAAATAATAATGTCTCTTACCCGCAAACATAATCCGGGATTAGGGCCAAGGGGGAGGGCCCCTCTTCCTGGCGCCAGCTAGTGCAGGACAGGCCTGCCCTTGGGCTCCCCACAGTGGGGAGCGAAGACGCGCCTTATAGCGTCACAGGTGAGTCCTGTAAGTGCTGGGCCAGCCGGAGCCTGGAGCCCAGTGTAGCCTGGTCCATGGGTGTAATGTGGTTAAGTATTGGTTTGTTGGCTCGGGCTCCTGTTATTTCTCCAGAGCGCGAGCCGGTTGTGGACACTTATATAATATTTCAATTGTTGGCCAGCAGGGAGGCCATTCACTGAAGGACACTCTTCACGGTGGATGGTATTCCTGGCCGTGGGCTCCGATTAATTTACTCTAGAAAATAAACATTTTACACAATACCGATTATTTGCGTGGAGCAGTATGGTTTTCTACATACTGGCGACGAGCTGCACCTATTTTCCTGGTTTCGGAGCCCATGTTAGCGGGTTTAGTGTTTCTGAAATTCATTTGCTGTCCGTCTTCAAAAGGTACTGTGTAACATTTGGCAGTTTCGGCATTTTTTTCGATATTTCAAAGAAAATAGTCTGATTGATTTCAGTCGTATGATACGCGTTGGCTTGGATTAATTCAAACGTGTAAGTGGAAGTGAAGATGCCCTTCATAGAGTTACAGGTGTTGGCTGGACCGCCTCCTGGAGCCCAGTGCAGCCTGTTTGAAATAGTCCAAGCCCCCCTACACCGACGTGTATTAAGGCACAGTCTCCTAAGTATAACAGTTAATGTCCTGGACCAAGAGTCTCTGGCCATGACTCGTTTCCTGGGCCGTGGCATAGGGTCCACTCCCTTGGGCGCCAGGCGTGATAGCGCTGTATAGCTGTCCTTTGGTTTCTGCTGCTCTCTCGCTTCGGGATCCAAGCTGACTTGGTCTCCTTGGCCGCAGCGTCCTCCAACAACCTTCCTCTGCTGTTGTTCATCCTGCTGTTGGGCCTTAGAAAAGCAACTGCTTCCACCGCGGCCTAGTCCCCCTGTGCAGGCCGAAGATGGACTAATGGTTCCGCCTCCTCTCCCACACGACGGGGCCTTGGTGTCAGCCGGTCTTTTACAAGTCTAAATCTTCGTTTGATAATGCTCCTATTAAGCACTTAATTTCTAAGTAGACAGGATCCTGGAGGCGCTGAGTGAGGATCCCAGAACATTGCTGTCTCTTGGGCCCATACAGGTGCCCAGTGGCGGGAATCAGAACAGGAGGGGCAGGGGGTGTAGTTGTTATATATCATGGGGGTATAGTTTGTACCCCGTTTGCTGCACACAAGTGGTGGACTCTCTACAGGCTGCTGTTGTCCAGATTTCACTCCACTCCTCCTCCTGTGCACTCCCCGACTCTCTTCAGCGGCACCAGTGCCACCAGATAGGCCCCGTCTCTGGCACGGGTGTGGTCTATTTAACGATGGTTGTCACCAATGGCTCTACTGCATTCCTCAGAATGCCTCCAAAGCTAGGCCAGAGTAGTCGAGAGTCATGTCTGCCAGTTCTCGCTACATCAGATTGTCAGTTATTTTGCCCACTGGGCATACAGTCTTCCTTTAATATGTGGGAACTAGGTGACATCCCTAGCTGTCACCATGGCTGCAGATTGGTAAAACAGCTGGGATTCTTAAAGATCGGTTGGGATGGAAATTTTGAAAGCTAAATTCTGTCCTCCTTCATATATATATGTCAGTCTTTCTCCCTCTCTCTGAGCTTCGTATGGTTCCCTGAAAAGAAGGGGGCAGAGCAAGACTTTTTGAGCTGAAGTTGGGATCCCAAAAGTTGCAGAGGTGGCACGTTCTGTGCCACTTTCAGTGAACCGGATTGGGTGATGAGTTTTCTTCATTAATAGTTTTTTCCTGGAGGGACATGGACAGCATACTAATCACCGAGTTGGTCCAGCGCAAAGGATACTTCCGTGTGCCAGAAGCGACAGTAACGTGGACAGTGCACTCAGCATCTTCCCTGCTCAGCACTTTGGCACCTACCACATCTCTTTAATCAAGAGAGGAATCTGCGAGTGCTGCAGATTGAGATGTTTTGCATCAAAGGGGAACGGGAGGCCACAGTCAATTATCATGTACATATCCTTGCCTGAGAACTTGCAGTTTCATGGTATTTTTGTGAAGCTCTTAATCCCAGTAGAAGAGCTCCGTGTTAAAGCACTCCAGTGACTTCCTAACGTTTGTGGTATAATCATCCTGCGCTCCCCACTTAGGGGAGAGCTTTAGTGGCTCACTCTACATATGATAAATCGGTTAATGCAATGATTGAAAAGCAGTTGGCACCGATAGTGTTTGTAACAAACACCATTTTTAACAGATTTTCGTAGCATTTAACTAGATTTTGATTTCAAGGATAGCTTTGCTTTCGTGGAATATCTAGGATCTGTGATGGTAATGCATTGTACATGATCAGCATCAACTCCACAGTACTGTTCAGTAACTCTGCTTCTTGAGATAGACATAGCTTTTAAATTTGAAAAATAGCAACGTATGCTCTCCACTTCTTTTCCTAGATGCAAAAACAACAGAACATGAGTTTGTTCCTTGATGGCCCTATGCTAACTTTCCTGAGTTACATCCTTTTTTTCCCTACGAGCCCTTTTTTATTTGACCATGTTATATTTTTTAAAGGAATCTCAATACTGAGTTCCAGTGGTAGTCTGTGGCTCACAATAAGTAAGTGGCCAGCACCTAGCAAGCAAAGAAATTACAGCAACACAACTGTGGTCGAGTCTCAGAAGCAAGCATGAATCTGCCACTTAATAGATCTCCTGCGTGTAGAGGCAGATTTTCAAATTTTCTCAATTTACAAACTTTTGTAGTGGTCTAGAGTGACCCAGTTGCATCTTTCCCGGTGTTCTGTTGGGACAGCCACGTTACTTTTTTTAATTCATCTATTTTTCTCACAGCCTCTCTGCAGCGCATCCTCAGCCCCGTCCATGATAATTCCTTATGAACTAGAATAGATCTCAAGCATGTGGTTGTAGTGTTCTCATGCTGTCAAATTGCAGTATTGCATTATCATGAAATGTGCCCCTTCACAAGGAGCAATGTATGCTTCACTCTGCCCTTGTTTGAAAACGCAAACCCCGAGCAGTATTTTACTTTACGCGTTTAATTGTTGAATTAATCAACCTTCCAGCAGAGGGCACAAATGGCATCATTGTTTTTTTGATTCTTGTTCACCTCAAAACGTATCGTATAAAGAAGAGAATATTAAAATGAGAACATCCGTGTGTTCTCCAAAAGGTATACAGAAATCTCCACAGCAGTTCACGAATGTGTGTGTGTTTTTTTAGATAGGCTTCTGGATTGTGTTGATTTATTTCTAGCTGCTGAGATTGTGTGAGTTGAAGGCACATGAACACCTGCACTTGTAAACACACAAGCTATCACAACACCAAATCGTACATCATCGTAATAACACGTATGCATTACTGTCCCAGTCAAATGCACAGAGTGGCACACACCAGATTCCAAACACACATCTGCCTCATGACTCCAACACTGCCTGCACGTAGACTGGTAAACACCATGTTTTAATTGCTGCACCTGGGCGCCATTGGCAGAATACCCTACTAGAAACTGTGAGGCTACCTCATAGGACAGTGCCTCACAAACCTTGGAAACTGCTTGACAGGACAGTTCCTCAGCAACCAAGGATCCTGCCTGACAGGGCAGTGTCACTGAGTGTCCTGGAAATCTGAGGCAAAATCAATTGTACCACAGACGCACCTCTGGAAATCCCAGAAACACTTTCATAGTGTCACTCACAGGCCGACTCTGGTCTTTCAGCAACTTGTTAGAATGGCACTTCTGTGGCACGCTGGACTTGTTACGAAAGTGTAACATTTATAATTTAAGACGAATTCAAACCTGTATCCGAGTGCAACGTTAGAGTGCGTTTTAGGGCAACATTTTCTCTTGCGTTGTATGGCAGAAATACTTAAACCATGCAGACGGCCTTGAAAAACGCATAGTCCATTGATGAAATACTGTGCAGACATACATTTTGTGGAATGGCGAACCTAATATTTTGCAGGTGCGCTACATAAAATTGAGTTATTATATAAATCGGGTATTCTGGTTCCATTGCATCCTTACTCTTTAATGCGGTACCTACACTAGCAGATGTCCCAGGCTGAGAGTTGTCCGGCATTACGCAGGCCCCAGTAGTCCTGGCGTGTATGGGACGACCTCATCCTTCCAAAGGCTCCCTCATTAAAATTAAAGCCTAAACTTATCTGTGCTATGGGGTCTCTGGGCTCCTCGCGAGATTATACTGGGTTTGCCTCAGCGGCCTGTGTTATGCCACTGAAAGTTCTCTGTAGTGGATCAAAGTATTGCCAGTGTGTTCTACGAGATTTCCAATGCCGAAGAGGCTAACTTCACAGCTGTGTGGCAACTACATACCATTGACACACGGGTCCCGCAGTAACAATTTTTTTATTAAAAGCAAATTCAAAAAATGCAAAATAGCTCTGCTTTATTAAAGCTCGGCAAACTTGTGCACCTTTTAGGACAGTATAATTCCCTAGCTGGTTATGTACTACAACCCCAAAATTTAATTTGTGCTATTTAAGAAAATAGGTACCTTAGTATAGCCCTTCATGGTCCATTGGTACCATCTTTGACTCCTAAAACTTTAGGAACGTGATGAGCAAGATATGTTTGGAAAACCTGCTAATCCAACAATTTTTTGGTATTTTGTATCATAAATCTTTTTTTTTGTATGTGCTTTTACAACAATGTATTTTTTATTTAACATTTGTAGTTTAATTAGGTATGCTCATTTCCTTTATGGGTTGAATCAATGGGTCTTTCTTCATCCTTGTCACTGTAAATAGAAATTAAAAGGAAACAATTCCACAGTACATAATATATATTTATCACATTTGTGTTGGTAGTTGCCGTTGGTCTGCTAATACTAATGACACACAGAAGTTGGCGGATCGGTGATGCCATTGTTCTTCTGGGACCTGTATTCTACATTTGTATTATTAATATTGGCTGGATGGGTAGGTACACCACCCTGTATTGAAACCCCAAATAAAATATATTCTGCTGTCTGTTACTTCCCACCAATGGAATATTCAATGGATTGGCGGTTGTGAGTGCCAGGTTTACCCATTGCTTCCAGTAGAAATCATAAGCATCTGGCGAGAGCAGGGATGTGCCCATAGCAACAGCCAGTGCTAGCTGTAAGTCTGCGACTTTGCTGCAATCTTCCTGGCGCCCTCCAGAGCTATTAAACCAGGGCGAATTATTTTTAAAGAAGGCTGGAGAGAAATTGTAAATTATTCATATGACAACAGGCCAAGGCAGATCATTCCGGTCATCAAAGCTATTAATAAAAATAACTGGATGTCACAAACCACGGGAGGTGGCCTAGAAGACACGAAGGGCCCAAGGGAATTGTGAGGGGTGGCAGTCTTCATGGTTAAAGACATTATATGTCTGCGGTGAGGGGGAATAGACATGGTTCATGGTACCTAGCCTCTTCATTCGCTCTGGGGTTGTCTGACATTTTCAACCACTCACTGAACACTGAGATGTCTCAAAGTCTTAAAATGTGGGGGCGACAAATCATGCAACAAAAGCTAGTGGTGGAGACATGCAGTGGTTTCTTAAATCTTCTCCCCTTTGTCCCTTCACCCTCACCTCCATTCTCTGCACCCAGCCCCATGCCTGCGATCTCCCCTCCCCCCACTACGCGCCTTGTCTGGGACTCTGCACTGATAGAAAATATTGATCAGATTTTAACAGTGCAGGCTGCAAACTGCAGGAGATTTCTGTTTAACCCCTTACGCTCTGGAGTTGAGTCAGGCAGCATGGGCTCAGCTAGGCGGAATAGGAAATCTAGTGTATTGTGCCCTTGCCCATGGCAAATATTGACAACATGGGTGACAAGTGAGACTGTCCCACATGCTTTTTTGTGTTATTTTAATTGCCACTTTGATTCGTCTTACAATCTAGCCAAAACAGAATATAACATGATGAAACATTGCCTTGGATTAATGTACTTAATGCAGGGATATGGATTTTATAAAAAAGTCATGCTTTATAAATTTGCAGGAGCAATACTAACTTTTTGATAGCTACGGTTGATGAAATGAGTACTGTTGAGTTGCTTAATAAACCCACCAGTTAATTACAATGGCACTGCACTCAGAAATTGTGGTAGCAAGTGCTCCTTTAAAAATAAGATTGCTCATTGTGTATTTTACACCGTATTGGTCTCGCTAGGGCAGAGTATTCCTCCGTTGAAGATTAAAGCATCCATCTATAAGGAGGACACACTTTCATGTGGTTTCTTTTTGTGAGTCCCTGGTATCATCTGGCCCTTGTTAGACAGTCTACAAATAAAAAAATCTAACAAGGAAGTAAAATTCCAATGAGATACTGTCTCCTTTGAGTGAAGTTGTTTAACTATTGACGAAAGAGGCAGGAACCAACAGCCATGGATTCTGACTTCATAAAATTGTATAATGCAATTTCACAACTTTTACAGAATCCCGTAAGAAGAAATCATTTTACCCTTACAACATCATTGCCTCCTCAGACATAAAAAAACATGATTTATTTTAAAATAAAATGGTTTCTTTTTCCAAAAAAAGGGTTAATTTATTCTCTATGGTTGCTTTATTATCATTCAACGATTTTAACATCACAAAGCAATACATTTGTTATTCATTACTGGCCACAGTGCACCATGGTACAGTAACAAAGAACTTTATACAACGTTACATGTTGTAAAACAATATCTATAAATTTGGACAACAGTGGCAGTGTAATCGCAGAGAACATATCAGGGACCACTGACTGATGGCATGTGCAATTGTCTATGTTTGAAAGTGTGTTATAAGAACATTGATACAGCAATGTCCATGGGTGATCATCACTAGTGCTCTGTTCTGAGGTGACCACTGGGGGTATTCACAGGTTGGAGATTGGCCTCTTAAGTTTCTGCAAAGTTGAATTTTTGGCAAACTATGGAGACCATATGGTGTGACGATTTCAAATTCAATTTATTTACTTTCAAGAGCACTAACGAGAAGAAATGAAGGGTACCTATATTGGCCTAGTCAAACCTCTCCCTGGTTCTGGATCATCTCACCAGCACTGTTTTGTCACTGAGCTCATTTACCTTCAAGTATATTTGTGCTCCATTTTTTGCATGCCTGTCATCTGAAAATGGGACAATATCAACGCTTTGAAAACCTCATGTTCTAAAATAATATTTATTTGTATGAAATGTACAAATTGCTGATGCAAAAATTGTATTTCAGGAAGCAGAGGAGCATGAAATTATGCAGCGATGGCATCTTCCTTCATTTTGTTCACTATAGATGAATATGTCAGGCAATCAGATACCAACAAAAAAACAAATCTAGTCAATTGATGGTCTTCTGAGGTCACATGGAAGGGCACCAAGCTATAGAATGCATTATAATGCCATAACAAGGGTAGTTCTATCCAAATTCGGAAAGCATAACATCACCTAACTTTATAAAAAATGCTTTCTCTTTCTGTTTATGCTTCCTTCTGTAGCCTTGGCCACTCTCAAAGAGCACCAGCTTGATACATCTCCAAGTTCTTTGCACATTAAGTGGCGATCGTATTGTTCGGGGGCCACCCACAAAGCTCGTCACTGCGTCTTAGACGGGCCTAAGGCCAATAAACATACTCCACTCTGTATGTTAAGACAGTACCCAAGTACTCTTTTCTAGCCTTCTGGTTGTGCCCCTGACTCCCCAGGTGTGAAGCGCAATATGATCTACACACCATCTCCACTCAGGAGTCTGCCATTGCACAATGACAAATGTTAGTGGCACACTGGTCTTTGCCCAAGCCTAAAGCGGCTCTGTGTTTTTCAATATCTTGTTACTGAATTGCCTTTTATTTATGAATATGACTGTCCCAAGTACCGTGGCAAATTCTTCGAAATTAGTAGAACTGTGAGAAAGGGAAATTAGTTTTTCTTTTTCATTTCGGGGTACTGTTTTAATGCTGCAAGTTTTCATTTGCACTCTTCTTTTCGCTTTGCATCATGCTCTTATGTTTAGCATCCTATAATGATGTATAATAATCGAGGGTTCTAACTTTGCACAGATGCATCTTGCAATGTGCACGTTAAGTAAACTATATTGTAGTCATGCCATTCCAAATATATCCCTGTAAGCAACTTTTGAAACTCGAGCCGTCTGCATGATTGTAGCATGTACACTAGTTGGTAGCTGGTAATTTCTCGTTCGCCGACCCAAACCCAGTCACTCGCAATAACCCTATCCTTTCGTAAACAAATAGGAAAGTTATTAATCTTCGCGCAGTCGTATATTGTCACGAATGTGTCAACCAAAAATCAATGTATAAAATAGTTTGAATATTGTTGAGCTATTCTGTGACATTTTTCAGTATTTTTAACAATGCTTTCCAGTTGAAATGGTTTTACAAATCGTAAATAAACTACAAATTGAACTAAAATGAAGATGAGGTTTTCTGTGGAGAGTGCTATGCTAATGGATATTCACAATCCAATAAATTAATTCCCTTTCACATTCGTTATTTATGCATTGACTATAAAAGTGTACACAGTCTTGTCACCTCCTTCTTCTCTCACTTGTTGGTTACCATATTTTACTTTGCTCTTAGCTCGTGCTCACCAATTTTCCTTGTTGCTCCTCGCCCACATCTTGCCTCTGCTGATTCTCCTTTAACTCCTCACTCTTTTTTAAAATTCTTTCTCGATTACTGTACTCGCTTCCTAATCTGAAGTCCTAACAAACCACAGCAAAGCCAGTAGGTCGCGCCTTCGGATACTATTGGCTTTGCCAATAATTTTGTGCTTTTGTACAACATCCAAAATGCTTTGCAGCATGGCTAAAAGTAAACAAAAAAGGTGCTATGACTCGTCCACGTGCCTCATTTTGTAGCTGCTCCTAACATGCATTCACTGGTGTACAAAATGACGCAGACGTTTTCCTTTTTTTAAATAGGTGTAAAAGCATTTTTTTGCAGGACAGGTGGGTGAAGCACACGGTTACTAACTACCCACCTCCCCTCAAAGATATAAACAGTCAAATATTGTCATTCTTACGTTTCATCTTTTATTTATACATTTTTCATCCTTTTTTCACCATGTAATCATTAAACAAATTCACAATAGTTATACATTATTTAACAGTTGCTGCATTAGCCAATATTTAGAGTTTGATTCATACCCTGCCAACAACCAATCATTTCACAATGTTGCAGCACTGTAAGCTTGAAAGAGAATTGTCTTAAATTATATTGGGTGCTCCCTTGTGTCTAGAGAAAGCTATACATCTCTGATAAACTGTAACCAGAGCAGAACATTTGTGTCAGGTGTTGCTTTTATTAATTCCAGGTTGGCTTGGATGGCATTTCACCAACCAAAGCTATAATACCATGCCTGGAGTTAGCTCGGCATGTATGCCATTGTGCTAATCTTATACTTAAAGACTTTGCCGTAAAAATTGCTAAAGGGTTTGTCATGCTGTAGCGCTGTGTGGATGGAGCAGTGCAAGTCCTTTGTTTAAAAACTCTGCTAGAGAAACAGACATTAGAGGTGAGCAGATTCTGAAAAAGGAGCTGTACTCCACCTAAACGTGGGAAGTTCCCTGCTTCCTTTTTTGCATAATTTATGGCACTCTTTAAGCCTTAAAAGGTGTTGTCTCTATCTATCTATCTATCTATCGTTTAAGGAGAAAATAAGAGTGGTCCTAATATACTGCAGCACCCTGCAGTCCTTGCTTTTGTGTGACATGACTTATGTATTGTTTTGTTGAGAATTGTGCACTGGGAACATATTTTGTCCTTGGCCATTAAAAAGCAATACCAAGCCACCCCATCAAAACGAATGGGTTGCAGTCTAGCATCCTACTTGTTAGGGTACTTCTTTACTATCCTTAGGCTTGTGAAATTTTACAAGCCTGTGTTTGTTCTCTTATAGCATATTGAAGCTCTTTTACTATGAGTCTGGTTGATGATAATGTTTCAGGTACAGTCCCAAATTCCTAATAATGGAAAAATATTGCCTTGTATTTAATTTGTATTTCTCTTTGTCTTTCTTTATTGTAGTGTTTTTCTGTTGTCTTCTGTTTATTTTATTTTCGTGCTGTTTCTTTTTAACATTTGTTTTTGCTATCATCTCTCCTTATGTTAGTCATCCTTTCCTCTGCCTCGGCCTTATCTCAGAGGTGGGCAACGTCGTATACATTGTGCCAGCATGGCTGGAGGCAGTGCCTGCCATGCTACATGCTGAGGGTAATATCTATTGTGCTTAAATGAAGCGTGGTGTATGTACCCAGCGGACCGCATCTAGTGTTTGCCTGTTTGCCTTTTCCGCTTGATGGCAGTGCTCACTGCCCTTCCCTGTATTAGTCTGGCTGATGACTGGATCTGAATGACCTCCTCTACCTCTTCAGACTTAAAGCTGCTGCTTTCTTTTGGGGTACCGAGAGCGGAGTGCAGAACCTAATGCTCCATTACTGTCACTGGACCTTATGGCAGTACCCACTGCCCTGTTTTTGGTTTAGAGCACCAACAGTAAGTTATACCTTCATCCTTCTTTTCTTCCAGTAGAGCCCATAAGAGTGGCCACTGCCCTAATGAATGCTCATTGAGCTGATAGCATTTTCATTTGTCTTTTTGTACCCTCTAGAGATTAACGAGAGTGATTTTTCAGGTCTTTTGTTCACATAAAGCTTATGGAAATTCCCCTGAGCCCTCCTTTGCATCTGTAGAGCTGAAATGGCCCTACCGAGTGTTCCTCTTTGTGCCCTCAGAGCAAAGGTGCTAGCTCCCTCTATGTCCATGGAGCGGAGGGCAACCGCCGCCGTCCTCACCATGGGGAGATGTTGTCAGCAGAGCCACTGTAGGTTGTGGAAAGAATGAGCGGGCCGTTAAAGCTCCGAAGCGTATGAAACAAATGCTTATAATGAGAGCAAATTGCATGCTAAAGTGGTTGTGAATCAGCCGCTGACACACGTTCCTTCGCCTTTTAGACCAATGAGAGTTGCCATAGTAATGATCTGGGGAAGCCACGGGGCTCGATTGATCCAGTGACAACTTCATTGAGGGGGTGATTTGTGCCTCGCGCCTCAGCTGCTATCCGCGCAGTGGATGGGATTTAAAAAGAAGAGCACTTAAGAAGGTGCACAACCACATATAGGCGGTTGTATCTCGTCTGTTACTGGTATCGTGGACGGGAGCAGATTAGATCTATAGGGTTGACGGATGAGAGATGGAGGACGCAACTGGGTAAATTGACTTCTCACCTTACAAGTAGGTTACACGTTTGTACCAGTACAGCATCCTTCTCGCTGATCTAGGGGCAGTGCCCTGAACCAGTTAAAATATTGAGGGGAAAACAGTCATATGCTTGTTACAAGAGTCCTAAACAAAAATGCTAACATTTTAACATTACAATATGACAAACCGGCATTTTCGACCAAGCTTGGATTATTATCAACAGTTACAAAGAACTCTGTCCACAAACATATTTAGGTAAGCTCTCTCCAAAATTTTACAAACTTGAATGTATCTGCATCTACATTGGACCTATTACTGATATGGGAGTCAAAACAAACTTATAATAAATGCAGGCTTTTTGAAAATAAAACTGAGGCCTTGCTTCAAAGGGTCTCTACCTGCCCAGCGTTCCTACGAGAGTACTGGTCTATCTTAACTATCATACCTGTGTGTGAATTTTAATATAAAGTACAAGGCACGTTTTAACATTTTTACCAGTACCTCTACTTTAAATCTAACCTAGTCATTTACGAAGCTGTCTTACTTGTTTCTTTCATAGTGCATATAATTTCCGCACAAGCCAACCAATTTAGTGTTTTAAGCCAAACCACTTTGTATAATGTTTTAACATTGAATGGTTAGGTCTTGCACTATGGAACCACGGATTCGGGTGCCTTGGTGGGGTGAGCCTAGTCCTTAATATGAGAATCTGGGCAGAAGATATGCAGTTGGAATTATTAATTGAGCAATCACCTTGCAGAATAGAAAGAAACAAACGCCTTACAGTAGCACTTGTGAAATCACCAATTCATTATTAGCACTTGAATTGAAACACCCTAAAGAGTTCACAGTTGTGAACAAACCGAGTTGGCTGTAACAATTCGGATAAAAATAATGAAAATATAAAAGATTTCTGGAATAAAAAATAAATAAGCAACAAGAGACTTCGACAACTTGATTGGACTATCTTACTTTTTTTCCATGGGTGCACCACTATATTTATGAAACGGTGCTATCTGCATAGCAGAGGTATCCAGGAGCAGCCCATACTGATAGGGTGTGCACTATGCATATTTCTAGGGATGGGGACGTGCGAGCTGTTCCGCCTGCTGTTTTTTGTAGTTGTTTGGCGTATTCTGAAACTACTCTGGGTTCGCTGTAGGCGCCGCAGGAAAACAATACATGAAATATAATAAATTACTATGAAATTAATATATTTTGTTTTCAGTGTAGTCAATTTAAAGACATTATTTCCCTGATATTATGGGAACGCCAATTTCGAAATTGCATTCACCAAAACTTTATGATTAAAATGTAATTTTATCTGAGTTTTTGAAGCTACAGTCTACCACCGCGATCAATATTGCCTACTAGTTGAAACGAAGGTGACTTGCTGTTTTCCACTAGTTAGTTGAACGGATGTACAGGAGCTTGGGGCGAGCTGCCATTGTCAAGACAATGTCTGAGGGCAAAGGGTACATAGTTCTGGATTTTCCAGCGCGCCACTCACAGCATTGGACCTCTAAAGCTGCTCGTATGACCCGATATCGCCAGTAATTTTCTGAACTTCGTCCTATGCCTTGATTTGTTTTTCTCAGCGGACCTTAATTTTACTATCTCCCTCGACTTGAAAGTTCACGATTGGGTGCGTTCCAGCTATCCAACCCGTTTCCTTGATGATCATGCTGCACGGAGAGCGAGGCTTTGAAAAAAGGGCTAATTTTGGCAAATCCAAAATCAATTGCTCCCTCACAGAGCAGACCTTGGGGAATCAAATGCAGGGAATTATGGGTAGCTTACCAATAGCTGGTGTGCGTGGGACTGTCACTGACTGTCTGCCTGACTAACTGCAAAAATCGATGTTTTCCTTTAAATAAGGTACCCTGGGGGAAGGCAGCATGCAGCCAGACCGTCAACACACAGCTTTTGTGCGCATCTCTGTTCAAGGGCAAGTAGCAACTAAAAACTCAGCATATGCTCCCCAGCTGAGGCCTTGCCCTACCCATTACCGTGCCCCTGTGACTGCAGGGACGAGGGGATGTGTATGGACTATTCTAGGGCATAGAGGGGCAGCACGCGGCAGCAGATGGGATCTACACATGAAAGATCCAGCCTAACAAAGTCTCAAGATGGAGGGCAAAGATGATACAAGCCCATATACAGTCTAAACGGGAAAGATCTCACCATGGGCCGTAGTACTGCAAAACCGTGCATGGTCCTGTCTGTGGGGTGCACGTCTTTATTTTGTGCACCTACCTGGTACAAAAAAAGGGACCATGTTCCAAATTAGAAGAAAAAAAAGACCTGCACTGGGGACGGTGCACCTTTAAAGACAGACTGGCAGTTAAAAACCTGTGCTCCATCTTTCAGTGCAGAGGGAATAGCAGGAGCTTAAGAACCAGGAAGGGATTCCCTCTATAGGAGACTGCAGTGTATGACTTCACCCATGTCCAAGAGGCCCCCTCTATAGAAGGCTGCAGTGTGTGACTTCACCCATGTTCAAGAGGTTGCCTGGGACTGCATTCCTCGTTCCAAGTGGCATTATCACCGACATCCAGTGAGTGCATCCTTCCTAGATGACTCGCGTTCAGTGCACCTTCCCGTAGCCTGTTTGCCGTTCGCTCGCTGCGGCAATAAGGCAGGAACTCCGGGGCAAGGTTTATTCCTAATTTGCATCCAAAATAATTAATCTTCATCTGAATGCACCGGCTCAAAATGGATACCCACGTACCCATCTTATTGCAGAAGGTGCACCACAAACATCTGTGAACCTGCCTGTAAAAGGTAGGTGGAAAAAACATGTTGCACTCTAAGATTATTTCTGTAAAGTAGCTTTGCATGTGGTTTGTATATTTATGTAGAGGTCACAGAAGTCCTTGAAGACAACCTCTCACTTGCTTTTACACATACTTAGGTGGACTTGAGAGCAGCACACACCTAGGAAAGCATATGAAGGTTCTATTGTTAACATACGAGGCATGTCTGCCCATAATTTAGTGCTACACTAATCATTCTGATGTAAGGGCGAGCCAGGCATATTGCATCCGGTCCAGTCGTTACTGCAGTGCACACCAGTGTCTGAGTAACCCTAGCTACAGCTAACCTTGCCTTAATGATAAGAAATTAACAGAGAGAACATGGAATTCCTGATTTGTGTGACAGTGACAACCCGCAGTCAATACCTTAGCCATACTGTGCAAAGCCTTGTATAAGTACCACACACAGATGAGACATTCAAAGGTCAGTGGCCTTGCAGGACACTGTTGATCCCTACAACAATCAACAATTGTAATGACAATACAGGGATGTGTATACACAAGAGGACATGTATACACTGGCATCTCTACTTCAAAGACAGAACAAGAGGTTGAAGTGGTTGTCACAAGTTCTTTCAATTCAAGTACTCCAACAAAATGATGTGGCATTCTGCAGGAGAAAAATACGTTGAGAGGCCGTAGTCAGCCATGTTAGGTACTAATGGTAATCCTTTTTAAGATGCCCAGACCCTCGACCACCAAGGTGGCATGCTTCGTCATAGGGTTGTGCCCCATGATGGATCGGGTGCAATACCCAACCGCTCCTTCTGGATCTGTTTATTGGTGATCTTTTTATTTTTCATTTGACGATCACTAGGACCAGTCAGATGAAACCCCTTGGAAAGTAGGAGGGGTTGTAGGATTATTAGATTGGGTAAAGTAATTTAATATTATCTGTGAATTACCAGTATTTTATTAATTAACGGTTAAATCCATGATGACGTTTAAAAAGAGAGTAGGAGGAGCAGGAGATTACCATCCCATAATTCCCATCAAAGTGGTCGAAATGTTTCTTGCCCTTCAAGCCCTGTATTGTCAAAGTGGCAATAGTTTACAGTGCCGGATTACCAACTAGGCAAAGTAGGCACCGGCCTAGGGGCCCCACAACAACGGATCAAAATAATATTCATTTGATCTTGAAAGAAAATTACAATCAAGCTTTCTTAAATTGTTTCCAAAAGATAGAAACAAATGAATCAACTCAAATAAACGAAAACTTGACATTACTCTATGGAGAAAATAGTGTATTAATGTAATGTACCTATTAACTTATGCACATCAGATACTGGGCACTGAGGTAGATAAGATTCCTCCTGATGGACTGGACCCAAGTAGCTGTTATGCCACTGTTTAAGCTTCCAAGCACATTAGATTACATGTGGTGCCATCCGGGTTCCCTTTGTAACCTTAATTTAACATTTATCTGTTGTCTCTAATGATCATATATATTTGTGGTCTGCAGTTTCACAACGGTATAGACAATACTTAGAAAAGGTAGAAGTTGGGAAAGCGAGAAGTAACTACATTTACAGTGTTGCCTTTCTTTTCTCTATCAAACTCTGTGCATGGCCTTGCTGCAGTCAATGGACTAGAGTAATGGGTTATATTTTGGTCGCATGATTTTGTTTTTTAAATAGCTTCTACAGGACCAGTACATAGCTGTTCAAATGATAGCCACAGTGACCTGTATGAGCCATGTGCTACCTGCTTTACAAAGCTTTAAGTAATGTTCCTTTTTGAAGTGCTATGAAATGAACTACTTGGCAATTTTGTTCTACAAATTCATTTGGCAAAGCGAACCATAGCTCTTCTGTAAAGTTGCTTTTAAATACTTTCAAGCTAGTGAAATTCGGTCACATGTGCTTTAGTTTGCTTTCTCTCACTGTTTTTCTGAACAGTTTCTCGAGGAGAATCCACTGTGCTCGTGTAGGACCTTTCAAATACCATTAATGAGTGGGTCTTTGTTGCTGGGCCAACAAGTGCACAGTTTTTCGCTCCTTTACAGAAAATGGCCGTCAGACAGTCGTGACAGTGAGAATTAAAGGGCAAGCTGACAAGTGACAACAGTCCATGCACAGCAGCTGCTGATACGGGATTATAGCCAGTTCCCGTCCTCCCTGACCAGCCACAGAGCAAGCTTCATCGACACACAGCATGTGCTGCTGTCGGTGGGAGCGCCCTGCACTCAGAGCATGCTTTGCAAAAGGGAATGATTCCTCAACACACATCGTGTAAAAACGACATAATTGGAAAACATGAATTTCAGAAGGCCAGGGTTTCCAAGCTTAGAGGAGTGGCAGAAGGGAAAGCTTCTCATGCACACAGCACCCACAGCAGTGTGGTGAGCTTCGTCCTGGACCTGATATGTAGCAAAAGGCGAGCATTCTCCACAAAACATTAGCAGCAGTAGGGAAGATTCTTCCAGCTACCGAAGGAGTAACAGCAAGGGATGTGTTCTTCCCTTGATATTAGGGCCAGGCTCCTCTGATCCCATACCCATGATTCAGCAGTATGTGAGGTGTCTTTCTCACAGCACAGTGAACGGAAGACTGTTTGCTCCACTTACTCCGCAAGCAGTAGTAGAGCAAGCTTCCTCCATGCACAGTAAGCTCAACACGAGTGTACAGTTCTTTAATAAACGAGGATTAGCTTTGGGCCAGTTTCTCTCGTTCACCATAGTTATAGCAGCAATCTTCCTTCAAACACACAAACACATCAAGTGTCCCACTCAAGAAGAAAGGCGAGGAAAAAGCTAGTTTTTGGCACACCAACTGAATTTGGGTATGTATTGTTAGTAATCTGAGTTTTGGTTGATGTTAAAATGTGAGACCCCACACATCCACACTGAATTGCCGGTGGGTGTGTTCAAACATTGTGCCTCTGGCATTAAAGCTTTCCCTATCTCAGCTGGCCAGAAAAAAATTGAACTACGCTCAGGATGTTTTTTTTGTTGTTTTTTTTGCGCCAGATGTCGAGGACAGGTGCTGTAGCAGTCATATGTCATTGATGGTTTTGAATCCTGCAGAGAGGTTAAATGCAACCAGGAGGTACATTTGACGTATGTGAGGAGATATTCAGTAAAGTGGTCGCCTTACCCCAGTGGGGGGGCACTCCCCAAACTGATATTCACATTGCAGGTAGTTGTTTTTTAGATACACAGATCACCAACCCTGCAGCCTGACATGGAAATCAACATAAATACGCTCAGCAATACAGTCACTCTCATACACCTCACTCACTCACTCCCAGGAACACTCAATTGAGCCCTAAAGAAATACATTTGCAACCCATACAGCAAAAGGTCTACCGGGGTTCAACCTGCCCAGACAAACACCCACATTTGTTGTGCAGATCACAATGTACTACCGCACCACTTCCCAAGGCTACCACAGGGAATACTCAACACGCAGCACAACACCACACTTACTACATAGGGCATGGTCGGTCCCCAGAAAACCTAATGGTTACAGTTCAATGGTTAGTTCTGCAAATGCATGCATGACACATATGTCTAAAAGTAACGCTCTTAGGTGCCAAGTATTTGGCAGGCGAGTGCAGTATGCAAAGCTGCACAATATGGCATAACGTGCTACGAAGTAAATACGTCGATATAAATATGCACAGATGGCCACAAAGTAGCTCGTGGTTTGACAAAATATCAGGAGCTGCATGTGTTTTTTCTGTAGCATTTTAACTTTAAGCACATTTTCCAGGTACTTCGGTGGAGAGCAAGTTTAGTTATGCAAGGCTAGTTAGGTGGAGCAGTACCATGTTTTTTTGTCATATTAGCTTATAAAGCATATTTTAACCTACTAGTTGCTGAAAAGTAAAGAGCCATAGTAGTGTCCGGTGTGTTACAGATTTCAGTGGAGATGTCTATTTCTTTTTTATTAAAGTTAACTCGACCGTGGACTTATCCAGTGTTCAGACTGGTGTGAAGTTGCTGGAAAGCAGGGTTATAGCAGCAATATTTCCATAGTATGTTATGAGTTTCTTGCAGAATACAATGTAGAGACCTGGTGCACTCTATTTTGACATGTAGGGGATGAGCTTGTTGTAGATGCGGATCATTGTGTTTTTTTAACTGACCACCCAGCTGTTCGGATTGCAAATGAGCTTCATGTTATTTAGTGCACACAGGCCTGAGCCATCTTGCAGTCACCTGTGATTGTTGTCATTGTGGTGATTGGTTGGTCATTTTGAACATGTGATTGTGACGCAAGGTATCTAGCATGTAGAACAAGAGCTTGAAGGTGTCTCCTATTTGGCAATGTGTTGCTAAAAATGAGTCTCTAGATTGTGAATTAGTGAGTTTGACTTAAATTCCGTTTTCCACTCATGGATACCACTAATGGGTATAGTGGTGGATTTCCCTGCATGTTGCCCTTGCTAGGTATACGTTAAAGTAGCCACCATCTGCTAGGTGTAACTCGACGCACACATATGAGGAAATGGAAATCTGGTAATACACTGAATGTTCTTTGGTGTTAGTGTTATAGAATCATCTGATAGCAATTAATTTGAATCCCCATAGAGATATATGTGCATGTGTGTTTCTGCCATCTGGGTGGGCCTGAACCATTGGGTTAGTAGTGATTAATTTGTTTTTGTGTCTAGAGAATATTAGGGTCTTTCGAGAGAAGCTGTGTATAAACCTTCAAGTTTGTGTATGATTTTCTGGTAATAAAATGCATGGGATTCTGTAATCCCTGTATAAACAGTAGCCTCAGATTTCTTTAAATGATTATAAAGAAAAGACGCTGGAACTTGACATAAGTTATTACAGTTGAGTTATAATGTCACAATGCGTGCTGCCAGAAAATCTGAGGTGAAAGACAGGTCAGGCCATGGAGCATAATTGAACCAGCCCTTTAAAGCAACAAAAACTGAATGTTCCACTTTTTTCTTTGACTCTGTTTTTCTAGTCTACAAGCAGATAGAAAATGTTTTTTTTTTGTACTCCTTAAATAGAGAAAATCTAGAGTCTTTCTGCAGGTTGCTACACATTCCAAGCTACTGTATCTTTTCTGCCTTTAAAAGAACTGACTTGTATTGAACTTTTTCTAATATCTGTTTGCCACAAATTTCTTACAGTTTTTTGATGTGTTTAATTTTGCACTACAGGTTTTATATTCATTCTTCATGTTTGCATGTGTGCTTGCTCATTCATATGAAAGAGCTGTGCACCATGGTTTTAAGTGGTTTGTGGGAAAGATGATGGTGTGGCCATATATTGTATGGGATAAAGTACCCCGGCATCCATGATAAGTATATTGCAAGTCACCATGGAGTTACCTTTTAAAAGAATTGCACCTTTGGCCTCGTTCCTTTATATGGTTATGGAACTCCTCTGTGTCTTGCAATATCTTTATATTGTACAGCAGGGAATACTTTATAATTATTTTTCAAATTTGTTAATGCTGTGTTTTGAGGGAATGAGCAGCCCACGGTGTCCATGTATTGAGCTAGAATAATGGTTTATGAAAAGCCAGAACTATCAGGTCCCTAGTATTATAGAAAAACCGAGTCTGTAGGCATTCTAGAAGGCTATTTCAGTTGTATTATAAACTATTTTTTTCTGAATTCTCTATGTATTGCTTGAAGGTACGTTGTAATGACAAAATCGGTCTTATTGATCAGAAATGTAAATTTGGCTCATAGTGGTGTTCTAGTGTTGAAAGTAATTTTCAGTCTTTAAAGTAAGCGAACTTCACAGCAAAATTATCTTTAAAAAAAAATGTGTTCTTATTATTATTATAGGCCCTTAAATACAAACCATAGTATTAAGGGAGTACTGAAGCACATTGCCAAAGAAAGACGGACCGTAGTAAGGGATCTTCAAAGTCATTTATTTAGAGTGGCTTTTGTTGTCCCAGAAAAGGTCAGCCTGTAGGCATTCATACAGATGTTTATTGGATTATCATTATAGTGTTATCGTTTTTACATTTTAATGTAGAGAGCTCCATTGTAGATTCTGAAGCAGCTCATGAGTAATACAGGCTGGTATACTTTCTACTCCAGTATTCCAGTGGTTGATTTTCTGCTTCACCATTTTTTATTTTACAGCCTTCTACCATCAGTGGGAGGGATATATTATTTGTTCATTGTTTTTTCTGAAACTCTTATGTTTTTTGGGGCTTTCAAAGTGTCTTATTCCATACAGTAGAATTTTTCTCATGTAGATGTTTCATATATCCTTGGGTGAGATTGAACTACATAAAACTTCCAAATAGATTTTTAAAAACCCTCAGTCAATGGTGGCTTATGGATAAGAGACCTCTACCTGCTCCTCTTTACCATACACCATTCAAGGTACTTTTTAAGCAGTGCATGAAGAGGACCTGCAATTATTTTTCTATCCAAATTATGTATTAAAATGTTGTACTTTGTAAGTATGCTAAACATTTTTACTTCTTAGTGTTCTTTTTAAAACTGTATTAAATACATAATTTCCAGTATTTTTTACCTGTTGCTAATTTGTCTTTAAGGTTGAAAAGCATACTCTCTCATGGCCTGATTCATAAACTGCATTTTGTTATACTCAAAGTAATACTACCGTAGTACAATTTACTACAGAATATGATTCACAACGCTACAAGTGGGAGGCCCTTATCAGAGAGATAAAATTACTTGTAAGCAAATATACACGTGCAAATGTACTCTTACACTTTAAAAAATCAGATTATTATTTTTGGTGTGTGACTATCAACCTCAAGGAATAATCACAACTTTTCTCAGGATGAACCCTTTAAGTCACTAAATTAAACTGAGCTGAATGCATGGTAGTTGTGTCACACAGCAGACAGGCTTAAAGTAAGGCAATGTGTAAAGTTTTTATGCAGTACCAAAACTGTACTAAAGTTGGAATGCAAAACAATAAAAATCACAAACTGAATTAAGAAAATAGACTGAAAATGTAATAAGCAAAATTACACCAAAATACAAAAATCCAAAAGGCAGAAGTGGAGACATGAACTTTAAAGATTTAAGTAAGGATAGCGTCAAGTAGCACAAAGTTCCAATGATGTCAATGGTCACAGTAGACCGGGACCTAGGTGCAGTTTCACGCTATTAGTGATTGAACGCAGGTCGGATACACCAGCCAGGTTCGTCCTGGTCAAAAGTTTTTCCTTCTAACTTAGTACATTAATCCACCACAATCCTTACCAAAAGAGTCACTCTAAATCCCCAAGACCTCAGGAGAGGCACTTAGAGTCACAGACTGTCAGGCAGAGGCCAAACAGCAGGGTCCATTCCAAGTCTAGTACCAATGGTCAGCTGGACAGTAGAAGAAAAGGCCTATGTAGCTTGTTGTATCCCTGTAACCTGAACAGGAGGCCATCCACTTCTTTGCCTGGGTGTAAGAGGGAGAGCAGATCCAATCTTCTAGAAACATCTTAGTTCTCAGACAGCAGGTTCAGAACCCCTCCTGATATTTCACTAGTCCAGGAGTATTCTGAAGTGGTGCATGGACATACCATATTTAAGCTTAGCACGAGCTAGTGGGTGGTAATGACTCCTGGGCACACCCTAAGCAATTAGATAATTGTTGCCAGGGCCTGCCTCCCCACAAAGACTATTTTAAAGATGGCAAAAGTCTTCGCAACATGAATATTTGCACTCTGGGGCAAAGGGTGTATGTAAAATGTGTACTGCAGTAATCCTAGTTTCCTCCCACATCTAACACTAGAATTGACATTGGGATAGTCAACGTACCACCAATAAACTCAGAGACAAAGATCTGGTGGAACAAATCTGAGTTTTTCAGCAACCATACACTTGTTACTCAAGAGTTGTTTTAGCATCCTGTTCCTACCTTTTGAAGTGTGCCCAAGAAGTGCACCCCGGGTTTTATATGTAAAACCTCAACAGACCTATCAAGCAGGATTTGACATTTAAGTAGGATTTGACAATGTATTGTCAAAAAAGGTGCTCACAGCCCCACCAAGGATATTCTGTCTAGTTCAAAGGGGTCATCTCTGCTAATTCAGATCAGATTATTGTTTGCTTTATGGAGGCATTCCACACCCTTTCAAACTATTCAAATGCTAATTGTTGACTGGCAGTAGTGGGAGCACAAATGAGCCTCCAGAGGCATTAGACTGGGAAAAGGTAGTACTTTCTAGAAGTACCTTTCCCTTAATATTTAACAAAATGTTGACTTTGACTTCACCACTGAATTTAATTTTTAATGTCTATTAAAATAGTTTTGTACATTTATTTTTTAGCTGTTCCTCAGCTAAATTTTGCATTGTTAAATGTACTAATGTAACCCAGTGTTCTCTTCCAGGGGATCCTCATCAATAGTCAAAAACACTGAATATTCCCGCCCACGTGCGGGGACCCATGAAGCATAAACAAAAATATGTTTATGTATGAAATAACTATGAAAAATAACATTTTAGTAGGTACTTTCAATACCAATATGATATATACATGTGTAAACAACAATGCAGTCTGATATGTCGAGAAACAGGCAGAAAATCCTTTTTTTTATTTTTTAAACATACACTAAAACCTTCAATTAAAGTTAAAACTTTCTGTATTCAAACTAGAAGGCATAGAAAATATAAGCAATGCATTTCAAAAGAGAAAAACTACATTGAAAATAAAGGAGCATTATTAGCCAATTGGCTGCATGCAGGTTAATACAGCGGAACAAAATAATTGGCACTGTGCCTTTAAGACCCTGAGCACCTCCAGGATCCCACCATGCCTCAGGGGTGAGAGTAAGGTGACAGTTGGTTCACAGTTAGGTCAGTTATTTTTTCCGGCTTCTTCTGTGGGGATCCTGGAGCATTGAGCGCTCACTTTTCTGGTTACAAATTTCCTAGACTGTGTTTTTCTCTGTTTTAGTCGAGGATTCTACATCTCTCCTGAGTGAGAGACAAGTTTTTTCTCACAAAAATGCCTTCATTATTCGTGAAATGTCCTTCCTGTGAGAAGAAGGCCCAGTCAGACCCACACTCTGTGTGCATAGTCTGTTTGCCTTAGAGTCACTCTCTTGACACCTGCAGACATTGCAAAAATCTGTCCAAAAGGACTGTCAAGGACAGAGAGAGGATTTGTCTTCATGGTCTGCATGAAAGGAAGAAACTTTACAGGACTCTTCTCAACAGCGAGCCAGATCGATGTCAGCAAGTAGGAAGCTTCCTGTCTGTTCACTGTTGAAGTCATCCCTGCCATTGTCGCATCACCCGGTGTCAAAGAGCACACCGCCGTCGACGGCAATGCAAGCGACGTCGAAAGAAAAGACATCAAAGCCTTTAATTCCTCATCGGGGTAGTTCTCCGTTGACGGTTGCACACCGATCGACGTCGCGCAGGTACATCAGTACCCATACGCCGTCAAAGTCTGCACATCATCTGATGGCGTCAGGGCATCCGCCGTCGAAGACGACCTCAAGAACTAGGTTGAGGTCTCCGCATCGTACGACATTGAGGCATTTGTCTTCGTCTGCTCACCGCTCGTTGTCAAGGCATTCAACGTCAAGATACATTCCTGCTGCAGATCACCTCTCGTAGTCGAAGCATTTGACGTCGAGACCTGAGAAAACGGGAAGGCCTCGCTTGACGGCAGAAACCCATGGATCCCTGTCGATGGCAACACAACAGCGATCGACATCGAGACAACCTTCTCCTGTAACATCTGTCTCGCAAAGGGTTTCTCTGCATACCAGCCCCCATCAAAAGTCACATGTAATTCCGGAGACTGGCCTTCTCCACCAAGACCTAGTAGTCGTGGTTCAGAGTGACCCTTCAGTGGCATCCAGAGCTTCATTGCATATTTCACCTATAAATCTGTCTCTAAGGTGGCTAGAAAGTCTGAATAAAACACTGGCTTCTCCAGATTATCAATACTCGAGACTCTACTGACCATCAGCTTCTTTACCTCATACGCCCTCTCCTACAACACTATCTGAGCGAGCAAGACCTGCTGCTCACCAGCCCGCTCCTAGACGTCAGCGCAGCAAGACAAGGGTATCCTCAAGAAGTAGATCACGTTCCAGGAGAAGGTCTAGATCTCGATCCTTTAGATCACGACGGCGAAGATCTCCCTCATGGTCTACCGCATCTGAGTCCTCCATGAGAGACTACTCACCTACCTTAATTAACTTCAATGAGGTTTTGGTCAGAGGGGCCCACAAACGGAACATAGATATTCCAGAACCGACTATGTCGTCATCAGTGATCTTTGAGACCCTGCATCAGCGTGCCTCTTCCAGACAGTTACTGCTGCTGGTTCCTGGTCTTTTACAGCCGGCTATGGACACCTTTCTTACTCCAGCTAGCCTTCGTTCTGCTGCGGCTCGGATACTGAAGAAATATAAAGCCCCAGACCATGATCCTTTGTTCCTTAGAATCGATCCGACTCCGTGATTCCAGCTGCTGCCCGGAAAACTCATTCCGTGGCGTTGTCATCTACGGTCCCGCCAGATAAGGAAAGTAAACATTTGGAATAATTGGGCAGGAAAATGTGTGGCACTGTAGCAGCATGCATGAAGGTCTCCAGTGCTTCTGCGCTTCTCGGAAGGTACGACCGTTCCTTGTGGGACTCCCTGAACAGATTTGACAAATTGCCTAGAGAAGATAGGCAAGATTTTCAGGAGATCTTGCAAGAGGGGAGTTTGGTTTCCAACAAAGTCAGTAGTGCTGCTGCAGACGGCGCGGATTTGGCGGCTCATGGCTATGCACATGGCATTTGTGCAAGGAGATTCTCATGGCTGCGCCTTACGGGATTGAGGCAGGAGGCACAGGATTGAATCTTGAACCTTCTGTTCAATGGAACCTCGTTATTTGGATTTCACACTGACGATGAGATTGCGAGGGTGAAATCAGAGGTAGACACTATGAAGGCGGTGGGCCTCAATAGGCGAAGAGAATATAGAAGGAGTTACAGGCCCTATGACGAGCACCCTTTTCAGCAGAGGGTTCAAGCCCCTCACTGGTCTCAGAGGCCTCAACAGAAGCAGGGGAGGCCTTTCTTTCAGCAACGCAGAACTGCGAGAGACTGCGCTCCAAGTAGACCGCATCAGTCTACTCCCAAGGCAGCGGGAAAACAATGAGGACTCACTTCCCCTAACCCTGTCCACCACTGGGGGAAGTATTTCCAATCACGCTCACAAGTGGCACGCCGTTACAAAAGACAAAAGGGTGCTAAATATTGTAAAGAATGGTTACTCTCTTCGGTTCAAATCTCCTCCACCTTCTCTACCGCCAACGAGGTCACCGCCTACTTATCACTCGATACTACGAAAAGAAGTTTGCATACTTTGCAGAAAGGAGCGATAGAAAAGGTTCTGTTCGCTCAGCAAGGAAAATAAGTGTATTCTCGCTATTTTCTGGTAAGGAAGAAAGGCCAAGAACGGTCCTTCAGACCCATTCTGGATTTGAGCCATCTGAACAAATACATCCAAAGACAAATATTCAGAATGCTGGCTCTTCATCAGATTTTCCCTCAGCTACATCGAGCAGACTGGATGTGCTCTGCAGATCTACAGGATGCGTACATTTATATTCTAATCATTCCCAAACATTGGAAATTTCTTCGGTTTGTTGTCCCATCTCAACACTACCATTTCAAAGTGCTGCCCTTTCGGCCTAAAATCAGACCCTCAGACATTATCCAAATGTATGGAAGCGGTAGCGGCGCACTTGAGAAAATCTTTATTTATCCATAACTAGACGACTAACTGCTCAAAGCTACCACCGCAGAACAGGCTGTAAAACATCTCAACCTGGTTCTGAACACGTTCACCTCTATAGGATTGCAGGTCAATTTCCATATGTCCACTCTCATACCAACTCAGACCATCCATTATCTGGGGGAAATACTATACACCAACCTAGAAAGAGTGTATCCTTCGGAGGAACGACTACCATCAATAACGAAGAAGTGTCACACTCTTCTCCGCACTCTCAGACCTACAGTCCGTCAGGTAGCATCTCGGTTGGGCTCCATGGCCTCCTGAATTTTCATTGTTCCGAATGCCAGGCTACATATGAGGCCTCTTCAAGAGGCTCTAGAGGATCAGTGGAATCAACACACAGCCCAATGGGAGGACAGAATAGCTCTTTCAACTGGGGCTCTTCAATCATTGCAGTGGTGGATGCGCAGACATCACCTGTTGGTCGGGCTCCTTTTCACCAGTCCACTCCTTCTGACACCCTGGTAATGAATGCATCACTACAGGGCTGGGGGGCTCACCTGTGCCCCCTCGAAGCTCAGGGCTTATGGTCCAGCAAGGAACAGAGTTACCACATCAACCTACTGGAACTGAGAGCGGTTCACCATGCTCTCGAGTTGTTTGCCCCATTGATCAAAGGGATGTCACTTCTAGTCCAGACAGACAATACAACTTCAATGTATTATCTAAACAAGCAGGAGGGCACGAGGTCTCGTACCCTGTCTCTGGAATCTCAATCCATCTGGAACTGGCTGATAGCGAGGGGAATGTCCCTCACAGCGGTCCACCTCCTGGGACAGCAAAACACAGAAGCAGACTTCCTAAGTCGAAGTCTTGTAGACTCCCACGAATGGGTTCTTCACAACAAAGTCATAGCAGATATCTTCCAATGGTGGGGTCAGCCTTAATTGGATCTATTTGCAGACGACGTCAACAAAAAATACCCAGACTTCGCATCCAGGTTCTACCGTCTGGGGACGCAGGGGAATGCCCTGTTGATAGACTGGTAAGGGACAGTTCTCTACGCTTTTCCACTGATTCCCCTGTTACCGGCTGTAATCAACAAGTTTTACAGCTCCAAAGCCAGGATGATACTCATAGCCCTACAATGGCCTCGACTATACTGGTACACATATCTCCTCCAGTTGTCAGAGCAACCGCACAGGAGGCTGCCATGCAGACCGGATCTCCTCTACAGACTAGGGGGAAAATTCTACATCCCAACCTTCCCATGCTGAGCTTGACAGCATGGCTCCTGAATTTCTGAAATATGGACATCTAGGGCTCTCGCAGGAATGTATGAACATTTGAAAGGAGTCTAAAAGACCGTCTACGCAACGCTCCTACGCGTTCAAGTGGAAGAGGTTCTACATGTGGTGCCGGCAGCACGATCACAATCCTATTTTGGCTAAGGAGGAGGTTATCTTGCCTTACCTGTTACATCTGGCGAGGTCAGGACTGAAGTTCTCCTCTATTAAGGTACATTTATCTGCCATTACAGCTTATTGTAAATCGCCCTCTCAGAAATCCTTCTTTGCTATGCTAGTAGTTAAAGATTTCTTAGACGGTTTGAAGGAAGTCTTTCCACCAATTTGGAAACCCTCATCCCCATGGAAATTGAATGTGGTCTTATCTAGATCCGTGGTCTCCCTGTTCGAACTCAGCCACAAAGCTTCTTTGCAACACCTTACGTGGAAGACAGCTTTTCTGGTAGCCATTACCAGAAGGTCAGCAAAATTCAGGCTCTATGTTCGATGGAACCCTTCACGGTTTTCCATGATAACAGAGAGTTTCTGAGAACACATCCATCGTTCTTGCCTAAGGTGGTGTCGGACTTCCACATTAATCGGACGATATCGCTTCCAACATTTTTCCCTAATCCTGTTACCCTGGCAGAGAAAGCTTTGCTCTCCCTGGACCTTAAGAGGGTGCTCAAATTTTACCTGAATAAGACTAGGTCAATTAGACATTCTGATTGTCTGTTTGTTAACTATGGACATATGAGGACAGGAGAAACTGCCTCAAAACAAACTATCTCCAGATGGATAGTTTAATGTATTTTGACTACTTATCAATTGGCTAACAAACAATTATCAGCTAGGCGTAAGGCTAGGCGTAAGGCTCACTCAACAAGAGGGAAGGCGGCGACTGCAGCCCTTCTTAAGAATGTACCCATCTCCAAGATTTGGAAAGCTGCCACATGGAGATCTGTACATACTTTTACCAGGCACTACTGTATAGATTCAGATGCCAAAGCAGACACTCAAGGGGGTCAAGCTTCTCTAAGAAATGTATTTGCATAGCATAGTGTTTTTTCTTACACTTCTATCATTCTGTCCGCAGAGGTTGGGGATAGGCTTGTGTAGGAAGTTGGCTCTGTATGTGCTATTTTAATGTAAGAAATAGCATGCACAGAGTCCAAGGGTTCCCCTTAGAGGTAAGATAGTGGCAAAAAGAGATAATTCTAGTGCTCTATTTTGTGATAGTGTGGTCGAGCAGTAGGCTTATCAGAGGGTAGTGTTAAGCAATAAGGCAATAAATGAGGAGCACACACTCAAAGACAATTCCAGGCCAATAGATTTTTATATAGAAAAATATATTTTCTTAGTTTATTTTAAGAACCACAGGTTCAAGATTTACAAACAATACTTTAAATGAAAGGTATTTCACTCAGGTATCTTAGGAACTTTGAATCATCACAATAGCATGTACAGTTTTGGCACAAATGGCAATAAGTTATTTTAAAAATGGACACAGTGCAAAATTCAACAGTTCCCGGGGGAGGTAAGTATTTGTTAGTTTTTCAGGTAAGTAAAGCACTTACAGGGTTCAAAGTTGGGTCCAAGGTAGCCCACCGTTGGGGGTTCAGGGCAATCCCAAAGTTACCACACCAGCAGTTCAGGGCCAGTCAGGTGCAGAGGTCAAAGTGGTGCCCAAAACGCATAGGCTTCAATGGAGATAGGGGTGCCCCGGTTCTAGTCTGCCAGCAGGTAAGTACCCGCGAATTCGGAGGGCAGACCAGGGGGGTTTTGTAGGGCACCAGGGGACACACAAGTCAGCACAGAAAGTACACCCTCAGCGGCACAGGGGCGGCCGAGTACGGAGTGCAAACAGGTGTCGGGTTTGCAATAGGTTTCAATGGGAGACCCAGGGGTCTCTTCAGCGATGCAGGCAGGCAAGGGGGGCTCCTCGGGGTAGCCACTACCTGGGCTAGTGAGAGGGCCACCTGGGGGTCGCTCCTGCACTGGAGGTCGGATCCTTCAGGTCCTGGGGGCTGCGGGTGCGCTTTGTTTCCCAGGCGTCGGGTTCTTTGAAGCAGGCAGTAGCCGTCAGGGGGAGCCTCTGGATTCCCTCTGCAGGCGTCGCTGTGGGGGCTCAGGGGGGTCAATTCTGGCTACTCACGGGCTCGCAGTCGCCGGGTAGTCCTCCCTGTAGTGTTGGTTTTCCGCAGGTCGAGCCGGGGGCGTCGGGTGCAGAGTGGAAAGTCTCACGCTTCCGGCAGGAAACGTGTGGTCTTTAAAAGTTGCTTCTTTGTTGCAAAGTTGCAGTTTCTTTGGAACAGGGCCGCTGTCCTCAGGAGTTCTTGGTCCTTTTAGATGCAGGGTAGTCCTCTGAGACTTCAGAGGTCTCTGGACCCTGGGGGATGCTTCGCTGTTGCAGTTTTTCTCAAAGTGGGGCGACAGGCCGGTAGGGCTGGGGCTAAAGCAGTTGGTGTCTCCGTCTTCTCTGCAGGGCTTCAGGTCAGCAGTCCTTCTTCGTCTTCAGGTTGCAGGAATCTATCTTCCTTGGTTCTGGGGGCCCCTAAATACTCAAATTAGGGGTGTGTTTAGGTCTAGGAGGATAGTAGCCAATGGCTACTAGCCCTGAGGGTGGCTACACCCTCTTTGTGCCTCCTCCCGGTGGGGAGGGGGGCACATCCCTAATCCTATTGGGGGAATCCTCCATCTGCAAGATGGAGGGTTTCTAAAAGTCAGAGTCACCTCAGCTCAGGACACCTTAGGGGTTGTCCTGACTGGCCAGTGACTCCTCCTTGTTTTTCTCATTATCTCCCCCTGCCTTGCCGCCAAAAGTGGGGGCTGTGGCCAGAGGGGAGGGCATCTCCACTAGCTGGGATGCCCTGTGGCGCTGTAACAAAGGGGGTGAGCCTTTGAGGCTCACCGCCAGGTGTTACAGTTCCTGCAGGGGGAGGTGAGAAGCACCTCCACCCAGTACAGGCTTTGTTCCTGGCCACAGAGTGACAAAGGCACTCTCCCCATGTAGCCAGCAACATGTCTGGTGTGTGGCAGGCTGGTAAAACTAGTCAGCCCACACTGGAAGTCGGTATGTTTTCAGGGGGCATCTCTAAGATGCCCTCTGGGTGTATTTCACAATAAAATGTACACTGGCATCAGTGTGCATTTATTGTGCTGAGAAGTTTGATACCAAACTTCCCAGTTTTCAGTGTAGCCATTATGGTGCTGTGGAGTTCGTGTATGACCGACTCCCAGACCATATACTCTTATGGCTACCCTGCACTTACAATGTCTAATGTTTTGCTAAGACACTGTAGGGGCATAGTGCTCATGC